>NW_004955574.1:791025-825144 GCF_000276665.1 Chinchilla lanigera
AAAGAAAGAAAGAAAAAGAAATTGATCTAATTTTTTTTCTGGTACTGGGGATCGGACCCAGGGCCTGAACTATATCCCCAGGTCCTTTTTTATTCTGAGACACACTCTTGCTAAATCACTACAGTTGCTCAGGCTTGCCTCAAACTTGCAGTCATCCTGACTCAGCTTCCAGAGTGTTGGGATTACAGCCTTGCACCACCACTTCACCTGACAGGATTTCTGGGTGGACACCGGCATCACGATAGTAATAACAAGTCTGCCTCCGCTGCAATTTGATACAGTGATGCTTCCAGAAACTCTCCATTAAGGTGAGAACCACTAGGTGACTTGAGCTCTCAACAGATTAATAATTTCTCAGGAGTAACTGAAATCTTTGGGGTTTTCTCCTCTCTCTACTGAGCCTGAACTAACAGCAATAAAAGCTTTTCTGGGCCTTATCATACTGTCCGATAGATTTATATATTCAGTGTCTTACTATGACCTAAGCTATGGTAGGACAGAAAATGCATCACAGCAACTAACATGCTCCGATGAGATTATATTAGAATATGGACCATTGCCGGGCATGGTCAAACATGTTTGTAATCCCAGCACTCAGGAGGCTGAGGCAGGAATATCACTGCAAATTTGAAGCCAGCCTGGGCTATTTAGTGAGTTCAAGACCAGCCTGAACTACATAGTGAGACCCTGTCTCAAAAAAAAAAAGAAAATGAAAAAGGCAAAATAGAATATGGACCATTGAAATCTGCTTTTCAACACTCTTCAACTATCAACCAGCCAAACAGAATTATTTTGATAGGTTAACAACCAATGTAGACCAATTGCAGCCTTACTTGGAAGTGAAAACGCTGGTCATAATCATTCACTCTTGTAAACACAAAGTCTTTTTTGTGAGGAGTTAACAACCACTGAATTTTCCAGGAAGTGCAACCGTTGTGCAAAATGAGGAAACTCCTATCTGGCTCGGAACTTGGCCAAGGGTTGTCTGCCTGTCGGAAAATTGTGTTGGGCTCAGCCCTTGGCAATTAGACGCCAGCAGAGCAGGTTTCCACCACGTTAGGTTCTGAGGCAGTGGCCCCACAGATTTGCATATTGTGATGCAAAATTACTATTAAATTACTTTTTTTTTTTCCATACATAATTTATTATTTTTTTCCTAGGGATTGAACCCAAGGCCTTCACATTGCGTTACCTCTGAGCTGTTTTTATATTTTTATTTTGAGACAGGTCTCATTAAATCAATACGTTCTGGCTGGGCATGGTGGCACACGCCTGTAATCCCAGCACTCGGGAGGCTGAGGCAGGAGGATCATTGCAAGTTCGAGACCAGCCTGGGCTACAAAGTGAGCTCAAGGCCAGCCTGAACTGCAGAGTGAGACCCTGTCTCAAAAAGACTAAAACAAAACCAAAAAAAAAGACAAGTCACTACATTTCCCCAGGCTGGGCTCAAATTTGCAATCCTTCTGTCTCAGCCTCCCAAGTACTGAGATCACAGGTGTGTGCCACAATACCTGGCTACTATCCTTTTATTTTTCCTTCTTACTATTACAGCAATAAAGTGTTCCTCCCTTTCTTTCTCATTCTTTCCTTTCTTCTTTTTTTCCCTTGTTTGTGATACTGGGGATCAACTCAGGGCCTTGCCTGTGCTACACATGTGCTCTACCACTGAGCCACACCCCCAGCAGAAGATTGTTTTTGTTTTTTGGGGTTTGTTTTTTTTTTATCATTTTGATACAGGGTCTGCTATGCAGTTCAGGCTGGCCTTGAGCTCACTTTGTAGCCCAGGCTGGTCTCGAACTCGAAAGGATCCTCCTGCCTCAGCCTCCCCAGTGCTGGGTGTATAGGTGTACGCCACCACGCCCAGCATTGGTTTTGATTTTGTGGTTGGTTGGTTGCTTGCTTGCTTTTTTCATTTTTGGGGGGAGGAGGTTGTTTGGTTTTCTTTTCTTTTTCTTTTTGTTTTGTTTTGTTTTCATTTTTTTGAGACAGGGTCTCACTATATAGCTCAGGCTGGTCTCAAATTTCAATCCTCCTGCCTGTCTCCCAAGGACGGAGATTACAGGTGGGCACCACCATGGTGGGCTTTGTTTTTTGAAACAGGATCTTGCTATGTATTCCAGGTTGGCCTTAAACTCACTAGGTATCCTGAGCTGGCCTTGAACTCTCAGCAATCCTCCTGCCTCAGCCTCCTAAATGCTGGGATTACAGGCCTGTGCCGCCACTCCTGGCTTGGGGGTTCTTTTGAGGGCAGAGAAAATGGGCCTCGATAGACTGAATATGAGACAGGAATGACCAGAGTAGAGGACATAGGGAAGAAAAGAAAGTGGCTCATCAGGCCTGTGTGCCAGCCCCTGCTCTACCCTCTCAGCAGCCCTGGGCCCTCAACGGCAAGCTGGAGCCAAGCCCCTGGAGAACCAGAGTCCCCAAGCTCTGATAGCTGCAGCACCCTGTGTCACCAAGGGGAGGCCTTACCTGGTGTCCATCTGTTCCAGCTGTAAGGGAGAGGGGCCATGTTAGAGGATACTGATTCTGAGTTCCAGTATCCAGAGGAGGTGGCAGAGGGAACACCTAACCCACCCCTTCCATCAAAGTTGCCATTTCCATGTCACAGACACTTGCACAGACTTCAAGATGGTTCACTGTTTTGTTTGTTTTTGTTTTTGAGACAAAGTCTTGCTAGGCAGTTCAGACTGTCCTTGAACTCACGATGGTAGCCCAGGCTACAACTTGAGGCAATCCTCCTGCTTCAGCCTCCCAAACACTGGGATTACAGGCATGTGCCACCACACCCAGCTAGTCCACTGTTTTTTAAAAATGTTTAAAACCATTAATCTAAAGTTATCTCCCAGCTGGGCACTGTGGTACACATCTGTAATCCCAGGGACTTGGGAGACTGAGGGAGGAGGATCTCAAGTCCAAGTCCACCCCAGGTAAAAGAAAGGAGGGATGAAAATAATTGGAACCGAGCCGGACATGGTGGCACACACCTGTAATCCTAGCACTCGGGAGGCTGAGGCAGGAGGATCATTTCGAGTTCGAGGCCAGCCTGGGCTACAAGGTGAGGTCAAGCTCAGCCTGAACTGCATAGTGAGACCCTGTCTCAAAAAGACAAGACAAAAAAAAAGAAAGAAAAAGAAAAAATAATAATAATTGGAACCACCTCAGAAAACTGTTTAGAAAAATGTACACAATGATCACAGTGAGAATAATCAATAAATGTTCACTGTAATTATTCACAGAGCTTAGGAGCTATGTCTATAGGCTGCTTAAGCTCTGGTTCATACAGAGAAGATCAGAAATGGTTCTAATTTTTCTACACAGCGTAGAGCTATGTTTTAAACAAATTAGTAGCATGTACCATGCAAATTTTTAAAATGGAAAAGCTATCAGGCTCTGTCATGCACACCTATAATCTTAGCTACTTGGGAGCCTGAGGCAGGAGGATCACCATCCTGGGCCATTTAGTGAGATCTTGTCTCAAAATAAAAAACAAAAAAGTGTAAAGTGCCCCTGGGTTCAATCCCCAGTAGCAGAAACAACTTTTTTGTTTGTTTTTTTGCATAAAGCACTTTCTTTTTTATAGTTCTAGAGGCTATCAAATCAGGGCCTTCTCAATGAGCTACATCCTCAGCCCTTTTTACTTTTTTTTTTTTTTTTTTTTTTAAATTTTGACACAGGGTTTGCCGAGTGAGTAAACTGCCCAAACTGGGATCCAACTTGTAATCCTCCTTCCTCTGCCTCCCAGAGTTCTGGAACTACAGCTGTAAGCCATCACATCTGTAATGCAATCCTAGCCTCATCCAAAAACCCTAACCAACTTTCCCAGATATGAAGACACTCCTAAACCCTTATCCTAACCCATCAAGGACTATGATATAGCAGAAAGCATTTAAACTACCAATTACCTAATTACTCAACATGTAGATTCATTAGTTGCACAGAATCTGATATGAACTCTGTTGCCCTTCCATCCTACAACGATCACCGGGTGTAACTGAACCAAGGAGATGCTAAAGATAACCTGCTGACCCAGTCAGTGGTGCCTCCAGGCACCTGTAGTAGGCAGGACCTCAGAAGGGAGGAGGATATCCCCAGGGTAGAGCAGGACTCACTTGCTTCCACACCAGGTGAGAGCTGCTAGAGACCACATCCTGGGCTCACGGGACTTCAGACAGCAACACCATAGTTTTGTTTTTGTTTTGTCCTTCTGAGACAGGGTCTCACTATACGGTTCAAGCTGCCCTTAAGCTGACTTTGTGGCCCAGGCTGGTCTCGAACTCACAGGGATCCTCCTGCCTCAGCTTCCTGAGTTCTGGGATTACAGGCGTGCGCCACCACACCTGGCAAGAGCAGGTTTTTGATTCAAATAGCAGATATGGGGTTTTCTTAGAAAAAGCAAGTCATTACACTGGGGGTATTTAAGTTGGGAGGTATCAGATATCAAGGAATATTTATATCCTATACAGGTGGTTACAATGGAAATGAATTTAGCATGATTTGTACAAGTTTGTTTTGTTTTGTTTGGTGATGCTGGGGATTGAACCCAGGGCCTTCCCTTTGAGCTACATCCTCGCTCTTTTATTTTTTATTTTGAGATGGGGGCTGAGGCAGGAGGATGGTTGCAAGTTCGAGGCTAGCCCGGGCTACAAAGTGAGCTTAAGGCCAGCCTGAACTGCATAGCCAGACGCTGTCTCAAAAAGACAAAAAAAGAAAAAAGAAAAAAAAAAAATTTTCACATAGGGTCTCACCAAGTTGCTAACTTGCCTAGGCTGGGCTTGAACTTCTGATCTTCCTGCTTCAGCCTCCCGACTGCTAGGATTATGAGCTCGCACCACCACGCCTGGCTTCTTTCCACAAATTATCAGCAAGACTCATCCAGGTCCCAGCGCATCTGTGCTATTCCCACTGCTCGACTTTCCCCATTGTACGAAGCTGCCTACTGATTTTTTCGCAGATATTGGCAGTCATGCACAGAGCAGCCGGATAATTTGCGGATTACCAGAACCCAGGAAAGGGAGGGTGGAGGAAGGATGGTTAACAGACGCCGAGACGCAGCTGCACAGAAGAAATAACTCCTAATGTTAACGATGCTGGCAACGGGCAGATATTTCAGTAGCTCATTGAACTGGCCAGCTATCTGTTGCTGGACACGGCATCCGGCCCCACAACGTAAACGAGGTGTATTTTGGCTCAGGGCTTAGTCCAGTCGGCCAGCTCCAAAGCAGAAACAGCTTGGTGCAGGGTCTGGCTGAGGACAGCGCCGCTGGCCACCGCAGCCAGGAAGCAGAGAGGGGTAGAGCCTGGCCCCTGCACGCCAGGGTTCAGGCCACGCCCCCAGCCACCCGCCTCCAACCAGGCCCCGCCCCCTAACACTGCTCAGTTCCTGAACTTGAGGGACGAATCCGCGCGTTAGTCTCGCGCCACCATGCTCCATAGCCTTTGAAAGACGAGGCTTTGGGGGACATTGTAGGCCTAAACCGTAACACTAAGGATTTTAAAAGTTCCCAACACAAAGAAATGATGTCTAAGGTGATAAATATGCTGATGGCACTGACCTGATCATTACATATTGCATACATGTACTGAAATGTCACACCGCACCCCCTAATTACCAAGCCAATTAAAAAGTCTAAATTACACACTCCTGTAATCCTAGCGTTCTAGGAAGCTGATGCAGGAGGTGCACAAGTTCGAGCTTGACATGGACAGCATAGCAAGACCCTCTAAAAAAAAAAAAATTGAGGGGCTGGGGATTTAGCTCAGCGGCACAGCGCCTGCCTAGCAAGCCCAAGGTCGTGAGTTTGATTCCCGGTACCAGAAAAAAAAAAAAAAAAAATTGGTTTTTTTTTTTTTTTTTGAGACAGGGTCTCACTACGTAGCACAGGCTGGCCCCTTGGTTTTTTGGGGTTTTTTGGTGGTACTGGGAATTGAACTCATGACCTACTGCTTGCAAGGCAGGCGCTGTACTACTGAGCTATAAACCCAGCCCTTTTTTTTTTTTTTTTGTCTTTTTTTTTTGCGGGGGTACTGGCACTGAAACTCAGAACCTTGCTCTTGCCAGGCAGGCACTTGTGCCACTGAGCTATATCCCTGGCCCCAAAGGGCTTGAATCCATTCATGTAGCCTAGGCTGGCCTCGAACTCACAGCAGTCCTCCTGGCTCAGCCTCCTGAGTGCTGGGATTACAGGCGTGTACCACCACACCTGTCTTCTCTCAAAATTAAAAAAGGGGGGGGGTTGGGAATGTAGCTCAATGAGAAGGCCTGGGGTTCAATCCCCAATACACTCCATCCCCAATACACTCCATCCCCAAACTTATAATAAACATTTGTGAACAGGTTTATTTTTTTGTTTTGAGAGAGGGTCTCAGACCGGGGATGTAGCTCAGTGGCACATGTGCCTGCCTGGCAAGCACAAGGTCCTTAGTACAATCCCTGTACCAAAAAAAGAGTGCTTCATTTTGTAGCCCAGGCTGGCCTTGAATTCTGAGGTCCTCCTGCCTCAGCCTCCCCAAGTGCTGGGATTACAGGCATGCACCATCACATCCAGCTTGTGTATAGGTTTTTGTATGAACAAGTTTCCATTTCTCATGGAATTGAGTCCAGCTGCCCCACTGCTCTCAGTACCCAGTATCCTAGCTTGTTTCCCAACCCCAGGCCTTGTTTTTACCAAGGTATGCAGTGAGCAGTACCTCCTTGTGGGTTTCCAGCAGTAAAGTGCTTTTATTGTTGCTGTTCATGGTCCTCAGGATCAAACGCAGGGGCACTCTGCCACTGAACAACGCCCCCTACAGTCTCACTACACTGCCTGGGCTGCCCTTGAATTGACGACCCTCCTGCCTCCGCTCCAAAGTGGCTGAGACTGACAGGTGCGCACAACGGAGCCTGGCCCAGGGATGGGTTTGGGTGCAGATTTCTTCCCCAGTGAATCACACGTTTTTGTTATCACAGCTGATGCTTTTAGATAAATGCTGAAAACACCCAATTAAATATACTTTATTGCTAAAAAATGTCCTTTGGAGTGATAGTATTTATCCTCCGCCCCAGGGCTCCTGGGAGTGTTTGCTACTGTGGACAGAGAGAGGGCCTGGGGACAAGGCGAGTGGGACGTACAGCAGACGGGTGGCTCCAGCATACCCACATCACAATACAGGCACGGCCACCACGACGCAAGCGTTCGCTCGGCTGTCCCCCCTCAGCCACCACAATGCAGGATTCGCTCACCACCAACCCTCAGCGGGGTCAAAAGTCACGGGGAGACTCCTGTGCCCTGAGATGGGGGCCATTACCACCTTAGGTGGGAGAAAGGAGCTGAAGGAGCCGAAGAGCAGAGCTTTGGGGAGACAGTACATACACCAGCCCCATCTGGTGTCCAGGAGGGGGACAGGCTCCCCGCTTCTGGCTCCCCAGAACATGTACCAGCCCCCCAAGCCCCAGCTTGTCCGTCATCCGACCCTCAGGGTGCTGATGTTCAGTGTGCCCCCAGCAGGCTAGGACAGTCCCTCCTGAGCTTCACATGACCGACTCCTTCTCACAGGCAGCAGCATCGCCTGCAGGGGCTTGATGACTTTTGAGGAGAGGGTTCCCTTCCTCTAGGGTGGGTGGCAGTGGATCCAGGGGTACCTCACTTTTCACTTGGATCAACTCAGGGTCTGAGCTCTGCAGCTTCATCCGATCCATGTAGTTTTGGAGGAGTCCGGCTCCAAAGGCATCGCCTTCCACATTGATGATGGTACAGGAACGGTCTCTAAAAGGGTAATTGACAGGAAGGAAAATGAGAAGGGAAGGAAGCAAAGGGTCAAGCCCCATGCCTCCTGCCTCTCCCGCCAGAATCATTAAATTTTGAGACAGGGTCTCCCTAAGTTGCCCAGACAGGCCTCAAATTTGGGATCATCCTGCCCCAGGCTCTTTAGTGCTTGGGATTACAGGTCACTCTGTCACTGTGACCAGCTTTGTACTTACTTTTGAAGCCAAACTAGTTTCGATCTTTATCCCCTTTCTTCCCCATGCTGTGGATCAGTCCCAGGCCTCATGCTAGGCAAGTGTTCCACCGCTGAGCTACACTCCCAGCCCTCAAATTTTCATTTTGTTATTTGAGCCAGGGTCTCCCTGGCCTAAGCGCCACCTCTACTAACTAACTGGACTTATTGCCGCTCTAGGGTTCTTCTTAGAGCCCAACAGATGCCAACTCTCCCTCTAGAGCTCTTTCTGTCTTTCCTTTTCCGTCTAGATAGGTGCCCAAAGACACACTGGCCCCTTCCCTTTCTAGGGGTGCCCTGTAACCCCCTCAACCCACACTCACATCAGCCAGTCCATCGCCAGGATCAAGGAGATGTCACGGACAGGGAGGTTGACAGCTTCGAGGATGATGGCCAGGGTGAGGACTCCCCAGCGGGGATGCCAGCCGCCCCCACGCTGGACGCCGTGGCAGTGATGCTGGCGGGGGGATGAGGTCAAGTGAGGCAGACACCTCTGTGCGGAGAAGAGGTGTGGCCAGGCAGGCCCAGGGGTCCCAGCTGCAACCCCCACCCTGGGTGCTCACAGCCCAAGTCCAAGGGCTGCTGGTTGAGCTGCGCGATGAACACGGCGGCCACACACTGGAAGAGCGCTGCTCCGTCCATGTTGACGGTGGCGCCAATGGGCAGGACGAAGCGGCTGATGTGCTTGGCCACACCGTTCTTCTCCTCCACGTACTTCATCATCAGGGGCAGCGTGGCGGAGCCACCAGGGATGCTGGGCAGTCAGCGCCCCGCCCCCTGACAGCTAGCCCCGCCCATTCCCCCTGACAGCTAGCCCCGCCCAGCTCCCTGAGAGATCGCCCTCTCCTAGCTTCCTTCCCAACTGCAGCCCTTTCTCCTGCCATAGCCAGAAGACAGGCCCAAAGGATCTTGCAAAATGCCAAGATTCTAAAATATGTAACCGGGACACCCCTGAGTATAAACCGCTACCTCTCACAATACCCAAGGAAGGAAGAAATCTAAGGCAGTGGTTTCCTAAATTTTTACGGGTGGGGTGGACGCCAGGACCTTGAGAAACTGATGGAAGTATGTTCCCTATGCCTCAACTATCCCCAAACAAAGTTTCCAGGGCTCCAGATACCCAATACCCAGCTCATGCGCCTTTGCCTAAATCGCCTGCCCCGGAGGACAGCAAGGCACACCTGGAAGAGGTACCAAAGGCAGTGGCCAGCGGCGTCATGATGCCCCACAGGAAGCGGTACGGGTTTTTGCGGGTGAAGAGGAAGTAGATGAGGGGCAGGACCAGAAGCCCGTGGATGGCGTGGCCCACCAGACAGCACACGATGTATTTGCCAAGTCTGGTAAAGAGCTGCGTCACATCTTCTATCTCCATGATCTTGCTGGCCACCAGGAACAAGATGCCCACAGGGGCGTACCTAGTCACCCAGAGACCGGTTACTGCTGCTGCCCCATTTTCCATCCTTACCCCACCCCCACCCCCCGCATCAGGAGCCCAGGGCAAGGTGCGCTGAATTCTGGGTACCACTCCCAGCATCCTCTGCTCCCTCCCCGAGGCTCTCCTTTGAAGGTGGAGCAGCCAGGAGATGAAAGCCTGGGTGCTTCCATCCCCGCTTTGAGGAGTGTCCTCCAATTTGGATTTAACACCTGAGCGAGACAGAAACATCCTTTATGTGTGGTCATTTGTTTTCTGACTGGTTTGTTATAGCAGCCAGTCTGACTTAAACCAATAAACTCTCAGCACACCATCAAAAATAAAAAGGTCATGGCTTCAGATCTTAATAGTTCCCATGTATGAGGCCCTTACAACACACTGAGCCTTTGATCGAGACTGAATTGTCACAACAACCCACAAGGGAGCTCCCATTGTAAGTGTGTCTCAGTCAGGAGAAGTGACACATGCCCGTAATCCTAGCACTCAGGCAGAAGGCCGGCAAGTTTGAGGCCAACCTGAGCTACAAAGCAAGACTTAGTCACAAAACACAACACAACAGGGCTGGAGATTTAGCTCAGCGGCACAGCGCCTGCCTGACAAGCGCAAGGTTGTGAGTTCAATTCCCGGTACCAGAAAAAAACAAAAAAACCAACCAAACAAAAAAAACACAACACAACACAACAAAACGAGGACAAGCATGGTAGTGCCTGCCTATAATCCCAGCATTTAAGATGCTATGACATGAGGATCACAAATTCAAGTCCAATTTGGGTAACTTGGAAATTTAATGGTACCCTATCTCAAAAACAAAATTAATTAATGTAATTAAAAAGGACTGGGAAGCCGGGAATTTAGCTCAGCGGCACAGCGCCTGCCTGGCAAGCACGAAGTCATGAGTTCGATTCCAGGTACCAGAAAAAAACCAAAAGTAAAAAAAAAAAAAAAATAAAGGACTGGGGATGTAGCTCAGCCTGAAGGCTCTGGGTTCAACCTCGTTGCCGTTTTATAAGTGAAGGAACTGAGGCACAGAGATGGCAAGTCACGTGCCCAAAGTCACACAGCCAAGGAATCATCAATGTTGGATTTGAATGCAGGCCTTCTGGCTCCAGGGAGTGGATGCAGGCTCCCCCTACCCACACGGAGAGGCCCAGCCTGTCTCCTGCTACCTACCACATGATCCAGGAGACCAGCACCATAGTGGCATCATTGAAGGAGCTGAAGAAGCGGATGAGCAGCTCTCCCTCGGGCCCCAGCTTCCGCAGGGCCACACCAAAGACGATGGCAAACATGACCAGGCCCAGGATGTTCATGCTGTCCACCTCCTTTCCCACAGGCACCTTTGTCAAGAAACAGACGGGGGCAGAAGGAGGGACACTCACTCAGTCCAACTGCTGGGCCACGGAGGGCCAGTCCTGGACACTGCTGAGATCCAGCACAGCCAAGACAGCCCGAATCAGTCTGGGTCTGGGGAAACAGGTGTCACCAGGGGTCACCTGAGGAAATAGGGCTGGAATTGGGGAGCCCCAGGGGAAAGCGGGAAGTGAAGGAGGTGCCAGCCTGGGCATCAGGGAAGGCTTCCTAGAGGAAGGGGCACCCAAGCTGAAGATAGGAGAGGTAAACCATGGAGTAGAAGTTTCTAGAGAATGGAAACAATGTTCACCAGCCAAGAAATCAGCCCAAGCTAGGCACTCACAGAATGGAAAGAAGCTGGGCATGGTGGCACACGCCTATAATCCTAGCACTTGGTAGGCTGAGGCAGGAGGATCACCACAGCCAGCCAGCCTGGGCACAGGCTAGACAGAGGAGTCATGAAATGAGGCTGGGGGAGGGAGGCTGGGGTCTGACTTCCCAGGGACCCATTGTGCGGACACTGTGACTAGAAGCCTGGGCTTTTTCCTGAGGACAATAGGGGATACAGCAGAGGGCCGGACAGTGCACAGCCAGCCACATGTGCACTGGTGGAAAGACCCCTCTGGCTGCCAAGTTGGGGACAAGATGGGATGTGACTGGGGGTTGGGAAAGAGGAGCCTTAAGTACAGGAGAGTTGTGAGGAGGAGGGAAAAAGCGAGGACAAAGTGGAATCACATTTAGAACGTGGAAAAGGCCGAAACTAGTAAAAGATTAGTTTTCTTTTCTTTTAAACCAGAAATCAAACTCAGGACCTCGCGATTGCCAGACAAGCACTGTGCCGCTGAGCTATATCCCCAGCCCAAGGCTGCAGAGTTTAAATCAAATCCCACACCAGTAAGAAGACCCAGAAGGCAGTCAAAGACTGGGGTGGGAACAAAACCAGAACACCACAATGGTGCGACCCCGCAGCCCCTTGCACGCTCACCTTCACCGTGGTGTTGCTGAACGGTCTGTCTTCATAGATGGTGGTGTACTGCAGGCGGGGTTCAAAGAGTCAGTGTCAGCTGTCGCAGAGCCCCTCTCTCCCCAGGCCCACATGCTCAGAACCTGCCCTAAGCAGCCCCTAAACGGATTTCCCCTGCCAGCAGTGATCCCACCAAGATAGGACAATTAACATCCCATTTCCTGGCGATAAAGCCACCTGCTGGGTCACCTGTCACACAGCTAGAATGAAAACACACAGGATGTTCCCAACCCATACATATTCCCGCTCCTCTCTGGGAGACACAGGTAGGTTTCGGGGCTACCCAAGAGCCCTACAAAGTCACATGCAACGTGTGGCCGCATGCATGCTCCCAGGCTTGGCCCAGAAGTTGGTGGCAAGGCTACAAGTGGCTGTCTCCCTTCCTGCCCGCCGGGGACACCTCTGAGGACTTACTGAGCTGAAGGCTGCGGATACCAGGTTGGAGGGAAAGACAGTTTCTGTAGGAATAGACAGAGGGGTTATTAAACATAAGCATCGGGGGAGGACAGGGGTGTGGGGGTGACTGGCCTCCTAGAGGGGAACGAAGGGAACTTCTGAGGACTCATTTGTACCCAAATGTGAAACGTGACCTCCCCCCCAAGTCCTGCCAGGGTGCCATTGGAACGGCTTGTAGACATTTCCAGGGTTGCAGGTCTGAGCGGCCTCCTCTGGCCCCTGAAGACTGGCTTTCCAGGCCCAGGGGACTGTGGGTTGGAAGTACAGAACACTGGGCCCCACGGCGGGGTCACCCCAGCCTTAACTCCGCCCATGCAGCAAACTTAACATTCTGGCCATCTTGCATCAGCTGCTTCCGGAAGGACTAAGAAAAGGGCCGGCCAGGCAGGCAGGGAAGGGCGTGGTACAGGAGAATCTGAGAGTGTTGGAAGGTGGAAGTGAGAGGCCAGGAGAGAACAGCAGGGGCCGCAGGGCAGGCAGAGCATGTCATGAATATGCATGTGCACTTACAGCGCGTCATGCCTGTCCTGAGGGAGTAAGAGCAGCCGACCAGCTCCAGACCAGTTCCAGTACCTCTCCAGGCAGGGAATTCTGCCCTCACAACAGCCCTGGGACAGGCATTATTACCATATTTCACAGAAAGGGAAACAGACACACACTAGGGCAAAAACCTTGCCCAGATACAAAGCAACAAAGCTGGGATCTGAACCTGGCCAGTGGCCTCGCATCCTCCCTCTTTCAAGGACCAGAGCTAGGATCAGGCTTGCGGGGGCAGTGCCAGCATGGCCAGGCTGTGTGGTGCAGTGGTGTGGCGATGTGTGGATGGTCACACAGGTGTGCACGCGGAGATGTGCTTAAGCGTGAGTTCAGCTGTTTCCAAGGCAGGTGGCACCAGCAGGCGCTCTGCTGTAGGGGTGTGGTAGCCCACAGTGCAGGTCTGTAACAGCTGCTGTAAGGCCACGTGTCTGTGTCTCTGGGCGCCTGTGTCCAGCTGCGTGGCTGTTGATAGAAGGCCGGGTCTGGTGACTTTGGCCAGCCAAGTGTGAGTCACAGCTGCTTGGGTACTGTTGAGGGGCGTAAGGAGCTGGTGCTCATAAACAAACAGCCGGGAATGGGTGTGCCACCCGCAGCCAGAGCCGGGCTAGAACCTGGCTAATCTCACCCAGCCAGGAGGTACGACCCACTGCAAAAGTGGAGAGCAGCCCTGCAGTGTCACCCATCTCGCTACACGGACGTCCCTGAGCTGGGAAGACCCTGTTCCATGACATAGTTTCCTCCCCCAACTTCCAGGAAGTCCCCAACCCAGACAATGAATCAGAGGCCTTACAGGCAAAGGCCACCAGACCCCACCATCTAACCCCTGGGGAGGGAAGGAGGCAGAAGGAATCTAATCTGCTCCCTTTCCGGAGGGCGGTGGGGCTGACCTGAAAGACAGAAAAGGGAAGTGACTGGGCCAGCTGAACCGGAAGGGAGGAGAGGCTCAGAAAGACAGCTGTGTCTGGGTGACACGTGGTGTGGGTAGCCTCGTGCCAGGAAGGAGGGAATTCCAGATCCCCTCGGGTCTCCCAGAGGCTCCTTACCCAAGAGTCTCAATCTCTGACACTCTTCCCAAATCTTTATCCCAAAAGCCTCATATCACGGGGTCCTTGGACACCCAAAGACTCCCTCCCACTGCTTTACATATGCAGCTGTTGGGGTGGGTTAGCACGAATTTTCAGGTCCAGTTGGAGGGGTCCTCGGGCTCCCTGTCCTCACGGAGTTCTTGCCTCTAGACAAACCTATGTCCCACAAGACTCCCCAAGATTCCTTTCCTCCAAGACCTCCTTGCCTATCATCCTCATGCAGGGTCCTGCTTATGTCCCCAGCCCCCAAGATTTAAAACCTGCTCCCCAGGAGTCTGGCTTCACCCTCCCTAGTGACCAGAGCTCACGGCCAGCAACCCTCGGGAGGGATGCCTCCCTGTAGGGGATCCAAAGCCCTTTCCTGCCCACGTGGCTACTGCCATATTCCTAGCACTGGAACGGTCCATCCCACTCAGAGGGAAGAGAGATGTCTGACCTCACAAGATCCAGGAAGGAATCCACCACCTCCTTGCTGGGGGTCTGTTCAGTGGACTGGGTGGCAGAGGTGTTGAAGGCAGCGCCCGGCTGCAGCGCCAAAGCCAAGCCCACACCCAGCGCCGACGCTATCAGTGTGGTCACCAGGAAGAAGAGCAGCACCCAGGCGCCCAGGCGGCCGAGCACGCTGGGGTCCAGGCTGGCGGCGCCGGTGATCAGGCTGCACACCACCAGCGGCAGGATGATCATCTTCAGCAGGCGCAGCAGCAGCTCTCCCGGGAAGGCGAAGATTACCAAGCGATCGGGTCTTATCTGGCCGCTGGCCTCCGACACCCCCAGCCCCAGCGCCACGCCGGCCACCACGGCCACCACTGTCAGCAGCACCAGAAGGTTGGCTCGAAGGCAGCGACGCACCTGGCGGCGGGAAGCGCAGCAGCTACCTGCCGTGGCGCCTCGGACCTCTGGGGCATCCAGCTCCGGGCCACCGTTGGCGGTGGGCTCCACCGCCGCGAACCCCTTGGGGTCGGCCTTGGGAGGATCGACCACCATGATGGGCCTCGCTGGGTTCCTAGACGCCGGGAAGCTGGGAGCGCTTGGGGCTCTCTCCCCGGACGCGCGTCCTTAGGGCGGAGACTTGGGTAAGAGCGCCGGGAGGCTGCAACTTCGCAGGGCGCCTTGGAGTTGGAGTTTAGACGCTCTCGGGACCCGCAGGGTGGGCGCCCTCGATAGGGCGTCCGGGCTCCTGCGCTCTAGCCAGTGGTGTCCGATGCCCCCACGCGCCTGGCTTTCTCAGCCCTGGGCGCTGGGAATACAGGAGTTTCTCCGGCTGGGACGTGAGGTCTTCGGCTCGCGGGGGCCCAGATTGCCCAGGTGGTGGAGGTCCGCAGGAAGCTAAATCCAGGTGGCGTAGATTCGGGACGTCTGGCTTCGAGAGGCGGGGACCCTGGGTCCTGGAAACAGAGGGGCTAGGGCTCCGGAGCCTGGAGGCCGGGCAGCGGACTCCAGAACGAAGGAAGTTACGACTCTTGGGTCCGGGAGGTGAAACTCAGGCCCCTGGGTACGGAAAGTACCGGCTCGGGACCGAAGAACCCAGCAACCGGCAAGCGAGGGAAAGCGCCCCGGGCGCGCCGCGTAGCTCTGAGCCCGCTCGGCCGAAGCTGCCAGGATTAAGGGCAGGGCGGGGGCTCCAGAAGGCGGGCTCCGGCCCGCAGGCTCCCACTGGCTGCGGCGCGTTCCAAGCTCTCCTGAGAGGGACCGGGCTGAGACTCGAGTGGGGCGGGTGGCCCAAAGTAGGCTAAAAAGCGAGGGCTGAAAGGGCGTGGCCTGTAGAGGGCGGGGTCAGAGGACCAAAAGCCGGACAGAAGGGGCGGGGCGCTGGGAAATTGCTTTTTCGCGCCGAAGAAATTGCTTTGTGGGTTGGGGCGGTTAAGCCACCACTGTTCACCCGCCCGAGGGTCTTTAGGAAGTGCAGGCAGGTGATCTTAAAGTAGTTTATTTGCAAATCAGCATAGCTTCGTACTTTTTAACTCTGATTTCTGTCTTTTGTCATCTGTCAGAATTTAAGTTCCTCCGTTGTAAAATGCAGGTGACAGAAGCTCATCTCTTACATGATTGCTATAAGACTTGAATGAGACAGTTATTCATTTTTTTTTTCTTTTCCTTTTTGAGACATGGTTTCACTGTGCAGCTCGGGATGGCCTTGAACTCACTTTGTAGCCCAGGCAGGCCTCGAACTCACAGTGATCCTCCTGCCTCAGCCTCCCCGCGAGGCTGGGATTACAGGCGTGCGGCACTACGCCTTCGGAGACAGTTATTCTTTTTTTTTTTTTTTTTCCCGGTACCGGGAATCGAACTCACGACCTCGCGCTTGCCAGGCAGGCGCTGTGAAGCTGAGCTAAATCCCCAGCCCCGACAGTTACTCATTGAATGTTTTTATTTTTGTTTTGAGACAGGTTCTCAGCCGGGCATGGCGGCACACACCTGTAATCCCAGCACTCAGGAGGCTGAGGCAGGAGGATTGTTGTGACTTCGAGACCAGCCTGGGCTACAAAGTGAGCTCAAGGGCAGCATGAACTGCATAGCGAGACCCTGTCTCAAAAAGACCAAAACAAAAAAAGAGAGACAGGGTCTTGCTGTGTAGCTCAGGCTGGCCTCAAACTCACTGTGATCTTCCTAACTCAGGCTCCTGAGTGCTTATTGAATATAGTTCATTTATTTATTTTGACATCTCTACTAATGCCTGAGACAGCCTCACTCTCCCAGTTTCCTGACTTGGAAGCAGATCAATGTGATGAAGCTTGCAGGGGCCCAGGCCCACTGCTGGAGCAGGGGATTTGAATTAGGTGTCTCTGAGCCTGGCTGGAACCCTCATCCTCCATCAGACAATGTTAGAACTCTGGCACTTGGCATCACTCTAGAAATGGAGATTTCCTTCCAGGGACCATCATTTATTCTGAGCACAGCTCAGATCCTAGGAGAGTAGGGTTAGGGACCCAGCAGTCGCCATGACAGTCCTGGCTCTGTCTCCCTGGGACTTAAAGTTCAGTGGAGGAGACAGAGCTATCTGCACAGTGATGACAGACTGGGAGGCAGGGGATGCTTTAAAGAAGAGGAACCCACCTGGAACAGGAAGTTGGACTGCTATGGCTTGAAAATGGTTTGTCCCCAGCACAGGCAGGGATTTAATCCCCAAAGATTTATGGTAATGGTATTAAGAGGTTGGGAATTTTGCTTTTTTTTGGGGGGGGGGTTCTTTTTTTTTTGTTTTTCTCCGGTACCGGGAACCGAACTCACAACCTTGCGCTTGCCAGGCAGGCGCTTTGCTGCTGAGCTAAATCCCCAGCCCTGAGGTTGGGAATTTAATCTACACGCTTAGGGGTGTGGCCTCGGGAGGAGGTGAGATTAGATGGGGGGCTTGATGAGGAGACAAGCTGGGCTGGGTGGCTCCCACCTGTAGTCCCAATTCTTTGGGGTGCTGAGGAGGATCAAAATTTGGAGCCCCTGACTGGATAACTTGGTGACTTCAAAATAAAAAACAAAAGAACAGCTATAAAGTGGCCAACCTCAGGTATTTTGGTAGAGTAAGGAAAACTGACACATCCATGGCCTGTTCCAGGGAATTGCACGTGCAAAGCTCCCACTGAGCTGAAAAGCTGGGAACGCTCCGAAGCAAACATCTAACCTAGCTGCCCTTGTCCTCTGGGTGGCCCACCAATCCCTGCAAGACTAGGTCCAGACTCCTTCCCTGGGCATCAGTCTGTTCCATAGTTCATGTCTTCAATTATTCCATAAACCACATGCACAGAACAGAATGCCAAGACCACTGAATAGCAGGAGATGCCCCCAGGGGCCAGTGCTCACGCTGGGTGGTTCCATGATTCAGCCACCAGTTTGGTCTGTCTCTGTATGAAAGGATGCTCGAGTCCCTCATATAAAGTGGTACATTGTTTCCCAGCACCTATGTAGGTCCTCCTTTGCGCATGCATGTGCGTGTGCGTGTGTGTGTGTGTGTGTGTGTGTGTGTGTGTGTGTGTGTTGCTGAGAATTGAAACCAAAGCCCCACACATGCTGGGCCATTGCTCTGCCACTGGGCCACATTCCCAGCAATTTTTATTTCTTTATTTTGAGATAGGGTCTTGCTAAGTGGGTGGCCTCAAACTGGGGATCCTCATACCTCAAACTTCTTCTTTTTTTTTTTTTCTTTGAGACAGGGTCTAGCTATGCAGTTCAGGCTGGACTTGAGCTCACTTTGAAGCCAAAGCTGGTCTCAAACTCGCAGCAATCCTCCTGCCTCAGCCTCTCAACTGCTGGGATTACAGGTGTGCGCCACCATGCCCTGCGAGACAGTCTTGATATGTGGTTCAGGTTGGCCTTGAACTCACTATGTAGCCCAGGCTGGCCTTGAACTTGCAGCAATCCTCCTGCCTCAGCCTCCCCAGTGCTGGGATTACAGATGTGTGCCATCACAACTAGTCAGTATAATTTTTTTGGTGCCAGGGTTTAAACCCATGACCTGGTGTAACACTCTACTCAAGAAATATTTTTAAGGAGGGGGATGTTTGCCTTTTTGTGTTTTCCTAGCAAGATGACACTAATATTTGGAGTGCATAAAGAAAACCAAAGAAAGGTGAGAAAACAGAGACGTAAGTAGTGCCGCTAAGCACAGTGGCACACACCTGTAATCCCAGCACTTGGAGCCAAGGCAGGAGGAGCACTGGGTTTGAGGCCAACCTGGGCTACATAGCAAGACCTTGTCTTGTAAAAACAAAACAAACAAACAAACAAAAGTGCTCCTAATTGATCCAGAAGACAATGTCTGAATGCCCTAAAAGTTTTCATGTATTTTCAGCTGTGAGGTATAACACCCCTTTCTTTAATTTTTACAGCTAAAAGGATAAGAATTGTTCCAGAAATGCTTGTCAGTAACTCCTGCTTTCTCGTCCAGCTGAGAAAAATGTATTCCATAATAATGCGCAATGCCTATATAATAGTGTCATGTGAGTAGCTCGGTAAAATTAGCAAATAGATTTTAAAAAACAGATAAGAAATAGAGGCTGAGATGTGTCTGTTTCTAAGAAGGAAGAAGCAAAGTACAGGCTGGCACCGTGTCACTTGGGTGTGATAGGTATGGTGGTACATGCCTGTAATCACAGCACTTGGGAGGCTGAGGCAGGAGGATCGCTGTGAGTTTAAAGCCACCTTGGGTTTCAGGATGAGTCCAAGGCCAGCCTGAACTACACAGTGAGATCCTCTCTCTCTCTCTCTCTCTCTCTCTCTCTCAAAAAAAAAAAAAAAAATGCAAATGCCTGTATGACATCACCTTTCTGTGCATTACCTCTTTGCAGGAATTCTGAGAAATCACACTGAGGAAGGAAGCTGAGGCTTCACTGTTTAGTGCAGACGCTGCAGAATCTACCTTCACAGGCTTCTGTCTCCGTGCTCCGTGGCTAAATGAGCAAATCACTCAGCTCTCTGGCCTCAGTGAGCTCAGCACGCCGTGCCATAAAACAGGGACCATTTCATAGAGGTAGAGAGCCGATCACAGGGAGGTGTGTGTACAAAGTGCTCTAGCTGAGGCCCCAATTCCCAGCCCCAGGCTGAGGCTGGGGCTCAAAGGGAGGGTGCTTGCTTAGCACAGGAGAAGCCCAGGGTTCCATTTTCAGCACAGAAGAAAGAAAATAACCTCTACTACCCCATTCCAGGTACTGTAAAGCTATAACAACCCCCACCCAGTACCGAGGATTGGACGCAGGGAAGGCTGAACTACATCTTCAGCCCTTTCTTGTTGTGCGTATGTATATATTTATTTATTTTTTTGTTTCTTGAGAGAGTCTTGCTATGTAGCCCAGGCTGACAGTGAGCTCACAGTGATCCTCCTATCTCAGCCTCCCCAGTTTGAGATTTTTGTTGTTTGTTTTGTTTTTCGTTTTTTGTTTTTCTGCCAGTACCAGAAATTGAACTCCCGACCTTGTGCTTACCAGGCAGGCGCTTTGCTGCTGAGCTAAATCCCCATCCCCTCAAGTTTGAGATTATAGGCAAGGGCACGTCACTCCTGGCTTGTTTTTTAATTTTTTATAAATCCTTAGGAGCATGTTTATTGTGTTTGAAATAGACATCACTGCTGTCTGTGCTACAAAAGGCAAAAGAAAATCCTCTTATTGCAAACTGACAAAGGTAAAAAGTAAAACATTTTCACAAAAGCGTGAACCACATACTCAAAAAGAGGAGCCAGGCATGGTAGTGCACGCCTGTAATCCCAGCACTTGGGAGGCTGAGGCAGGAGGATCGTTGCGAGTTCGAGACCAGCCTGCACTCAAGGCCAGCCTGAATGGCATAATGAGACCCTGCCTCAAAAAGGCAACAAGACAGGGCTGGGGATATAGCTCAGTGGCAAAAGCGCCTGCCTGTCAAGTGCAAGGTCCTGATTTCGGTCCCCAGTGCTGCAAAAAACAAAACAAAATAAAAAGAGGGCCAAGATGTAGCTCAGCAGCACAGTGCCTGCCTGGCAAGTGTGAGGCCCTGAGTTATATACCGGGCACCAAAAATGAAACAAGAAAAAAAAAAAAAGAAACAGATTTGAGTTAAACACCATAATTCCTAGTTATTTATTGTGGGAGACCGTGACTGACCTCCATTGTATATTAGTAGCCGTCTTAAGTATTAAGTTTCTGTTGTCTGAGTTAAGTTTCTGTTAGACACGCCTTTCCCTTTAAGTCAGGACTGCCCACCGTTGCTTGGTTACTCCCACCTTAAGAACTTCCACGTTTCTCCGTGCCCTATATAAGCACGGTACTTCCCGCCAATAAACGAGACTTGATCAGAATCCTGTCTTGTCTCCATTCTTCGTGTCTCTTGTCCCTTTATAATCCCCACTCCCCTTCTAGGGTCCTCGTTGACTGTACCCGCGGGCCGGGACAATTTATAACTATTTTTATAACTTCATACAGACAATAAATTAGACTAAAATGCACTATAGTGAGATCCCCCTCTCTAAAAAACAAAAACCAAAGCAAAACACAAAACAAGCTGGGCGTACTGGCACATACCTGTAATCCCAGCACTCAGGAGGCTGGGGCAGGAGGATCGTTGTGAGTTCAAGACCAGCCTGGGCTACAAAGTGAGCTCAAGGCCAAACTGAACTGCACAGGGAGACCCTGTCTCAAAAAAGACAAAACAAAACAAAACAAAATAAAAAACCTTAAAAAAGGGTCCTGCAGAGAAAGATCTTTTGCTGGGTGCTCCCAAAGGCAGACGTGGATTAATCCTCCAGCTTGGGCGCCCCACCCTTCACCCCACAGTCTTGAGACCTGAGGGGAGGGGACCCAGCTGGGCCTAGGTGCCATGTCACCAGGTGTTTGGGCACAGTAGCTCCTGGTTGTGCTCTTCGGAGTCTGAGCCAGGGCTACGGAGAGCCAGTTGGGCAACGTGGGCGTATTCCACTCTGAGAGTTGTCACTGCCACCCTGGCCACTGGTCCCAGACTGAGAGGTAGGGAAGGAGCCGCCCCGGGCCCCAGCGCCTCCTCGGAGCGTACGGTGGGCGGGGCCCGGAGGGCAGGGTCGGAGGGTTTGGCTCAGGACTGGCTGGGACCGCCGGCTGTCCCCGGCCCGCCCCCTACCCGCCAGGACCGGAAAAAAAACAGCGGCTTTCAGACAGCTTTCTGCCCACCTGGCCCTATCTCGCACGCAGATTCCAATTTCACCACTGGGGAAAAAGACCTTGGGGTTCTGGGAAAGGGTGAGAGGGGGCCAGGAGGAGGCTGGGATGAGCAGTGGGGAGTCGGAACCCCACTGAGAAGAGAAGCCCTTCCAGGGCCATCTGTGAAATGGCTGGTGTTCTTTTTGCTGCGTTTGGTTGGTTTAGTTTGTTTTTAAGGCAAAGTCTCCTTATGTAGCAAGGGCTGGCCTTGAGCTTGCAGTGATCCCTCTGCCTCAGCCTCCCTTGGTGGTGTGTGCCACCATACCTGGCCAGAGTCAAATGTAAAGATGTCAGTGAGTGAAGGGGAAGTGGGTACAGAGGACAGGAGGTCAAAGGCCTGCAGGTGAGAAAGGTCTGGTGAAGCAGTGCATATTGGGATTTGGTTGGAGTAGAAAATTCAAGGGGAAAACTGACAAGGAACAAGGCTGAGCAGGGGAGGGGCAGGGAGAAGGAAACCAGGGCCAAGGTGAGAGTATGGGGCTGGTGGCTCAGTGAGATGAAGTGGCCTTGGGTTCCATTCCAGCATCGAAGAAGACGAAAAAAATGGGGAGGGCAACAGCAACCAGTCATGGTGGCGCACGCCTGTAATCCCAGCACTCGGAAGGCTGAGGCAGGAGGATCATTATGAGTTAAAGGCCAGCCTGGGCGCCATAGTAAGTTCAAGGCCAGCATGAATTACATAGCAAGACACTGTCTCAAAAAACAAAACAAAACAAAACAAAAAAGCTAAAGCCAGATGTGGTAGTGCTCACCTATGTCCCTCAGCTACTTAGGAGGCTGAGGCAAAAGGACCTTTGAGCCTACAAGGCCAGAATGGGCTGCATATTTAACTGTCTTGGAACAAAAACAAAGCAGAACACAGCTGCACAAAGCCTGCAAATCCTTTGGATTCTTTGGTAGCGTCTCCATCTTCCTTCCTCCTCTATTTTTTTTTTTTTTCCGGTACCGGGAATCGAACTCACGACCTTGCACTTGACAGGCAGGCACTGTGCCACTGAGCTAAATCCCCAACGCCAAGAGCAAGGTCCTGAGTTCGACTCCCCGTACAAAAAAAAAAAAAAAAAAAAAAAAACAAAAAAAACAGCAGAGTCGGACTCATTAAAGTTCTGGATCACCGAGCACTGAGCAGAAACGAGGTCACTATCTGGCCATCGGAGAGATCGGGAGAAAGAGAAAAGGCCCAGCTTCCCAAACAGCCCGCTTTCCTCGGGAGAGATAATGAAGCTTCCTCTG
The DNA here is from genome assembly GCF_000276665.1 of Chinchilla lanigera. NCBI lineage: Eukaryota > Metazoa > Chordata > Mammalia > Rodentia > Chinchillidae > Chinchilla > Chinchilla lanigera. The sequence goes on from NW_004955574.1 coordinate 813,751, forward strand.
TCTTCCGCTGCCACCCTGCAGGTCCTGCGCAGCCACTCCAACAAGCCGTGGTCAGCAGTTACTTATCTGCCGCTGCCTCCCGGGGCTCACGCTGCTAGGGCAATAACTCTGGATCATCAATGCGCCTTTTGTTTTCTGTTTCTGCTTTTTTCAGCCCTTTTTTTTCTTTCTTTCTTTCTCTGTTGTTGTTTGGTTTTTTGAGACAGGGTCCTGGTATGTAGTTTATGTAAGTCTGGTTGATCTTGAACTCACTATGTAGCCCAGGCTGGCCTCAAGCTCTTGGCAATCCTCCTGCCTCAGCCTCCCCGGTGCCAGGATGACAGGTGTATGCCACTATGGCTGGCTTTTTCAGCCACTTTCTATCTACAGAAGCAATCTCTCCTCTTTACATGAACATTCTTTCTATTTTATGGAAACCAAAGCTACCTGACTCTAGAATCCCTAAATAAAATCAGTTAAATTCCTTAAAGCTGGACGAGGTGGTACAAGCCTGTAATCCCAGCTGCTCAGGAGGCTGTGGCAGGAGGATTGAAAGTTCCAGGCCAGTCAGAACAACTTAATGAGACCCTGTATGAAAATAAGCCAGGCGGGGGCCGGAGATCTAGCTCAGCGGCATAAGCGCCTACCTAGCAAGCGCCAGGTCCTGAGTTCGATTCCTGGTACCAAAAAAAAAAAAAAAAAAAAAAAGCCTGGTTAGATAGTGCATACCTGTAATCCCTGCACTCTGGGAGGCTGAGGTAGGAGGATCCCAAGTTCAAGGTTAGCCTGGGCAACTTAGTGACCTAGTGAGACTTTATCTTAACATAAATAAAAAGGGCTGGGGATGTAGCTCAGTGTGAAGGCTGTAGGTTCAATCTCCATTGTCACAAAAGCAAAACAACAAGATAAAAAATAATAATAAAATAAAGGGGCCTGGCTATGTGGCTTGGAGCTCTCTGGAAAACATTTCTCTCTGTGGCTTGGAGCAGTACTGGAAAACATTCCTAAGTTGTATTTTGTCCTTTGACATTTTCAAACCTGAGGTGTCAACCAATAAACCTATTCATTTCAACCTAGGGTATGAAAAAAGTTAGTGAATCTCGACTAAGCAGTTAAATTTAGCAAGAAGCCTTAGGTTCAGTTTCCAGTACCAAACAAAATAAAATCAAATATTAAATGTTGGAATCCAAGCCAGGCATGGTGGCACACACCTGTAATCCCAGCACTCCGGAGGCTGAGGCAGGAGGATCGTTGTGACTTCGAGACGAGCCTGGGCTACAAAGTGAGCTCAAGGGCAGCATGAACTGCGTAGCAAGACCTTGTCTCAAAAAGACAAACAAAAACAAAACAAAATCATGTGTTGCAACTGGGGGTGGTATCGCACACCTATAATCTCAGCACCTGGGAGGCCGAGGCAGGGGGGTCACCACAAGTCTGAGGCCAGCCTGGCTAGCTACACGGCAAGACCCTGTCACAAAAACAAAGACAACAATGAAATGTATGTGTGTGCGCACACACGCTACACTGCAAGGAGCACACACATCTTTACTGCCCACCACATGTCTCCGGTCAAAGCCACGTGACGAACACCGGTCTACAAGTTCCACACAGTCACCCTCTGGCCTCTCAACCCATCACGTCCCTTCTGTGTCCCAAACACTGTCCTCCCGTCAGTCACATCTTCAGATTTTCACTGCGGGCTCCCCGAGTGCTCCAGGCGCCCCCGCTAGTCCAGGTGTCCCCTCAGACCTTCCCAGGCCCCCGGACCGCCCCCCAGCTCTGCCCACGCTGCGCTGTCACTGTCTCTGTCATCGTCTGGGGACAGGTCTGGCCCTTCCATTAGACGGGCTGGGGGGCCATCTCCTCCTCTGCTGTGGCACACAGTGGGAATGCCAGGAGTGTGGGTTGAACCAGCAGCTGGAAGGCAAGGAGGTGACCTCGGCAGGGACCCTCGGGCACAGGGAGCTCAGAGGCCCAGGAGCCTCACCTCTGGCCTGGGGAACCCGAGAGCGCCCTGCCCTGTCCGTCCTCCCTCCCCGCGCATGATTTATTTAAGAGCTGGCTGGGAGCTGGCTCGTCTTCTCAGAGGCCGCCCCTCTCCCCCGCAGGCCCCGAGGCTTGTGGCAATGTTGTTGCTCAGGTTTCTACACCCGGAGGAGCTGAGGTGTCCTAGAGCTCGGCCCACCTCCCGCTAACCCAGCAGGGGGGCAGTTCCCCAAGGCCACAGCCGGGCCACCACTCCAGGCCTGCCTGCGAACCCCACAGGTGTCCTTGGCCCCGGTGACCTGGATGGAAAGACATCCGATACATTCCTCCGAGGGGGCAGCACGGGACAATGGTGTGGGAGAGGGGGACGCCCACTTCTTAGCTTCTTAGCAGACCTGCAGGGGGGAGGGGGGGTGTCAGTGCTGAGGCCCAGGTCCTCCTCCTGTGGAACTCAGGAAAGCAGGACCTGCCCGGGAGCTGGGGGGACAAAGACCCTGCTGAAGGGACAGGGACGGGCATGGGCGCTGCTGGGCCTGACTGGAAAATCAACTCTTCCGTTTTGGGGAGGCCTGGCTGGAAGCTGGGAGAGAAAGCAGCCCTAAAGGGGGGGCGGCGCCGGGGCTGCTGGGGGCAGGGGACACGGCGGAGATAGGCGGTTCTGAGTGGACACTCTGCCTATTTGAAGAGTCTCTGTGGGTGCCACCCACACCCAGAGCAGCTGGCCGTGAAGAACCAGACATTTTGAGTCCATGACAATGCTGCCACGGACTGCCTGGGGCTACAGGAGCAAAGAGTAGATTTCCCTCCCCGGAGCTGACTAGATCTAGGAGGAAGGAATCAAAACAACAAAACAAAACAAAAAAAAAGTGAGGGGCCTGGGCCTGGATTTTTTTTTTTTTTTTTCAATCTCAGGACTGAACTCAGGGCCACACACATGCTAGGCAAGTGCTCTACCACTGAGCCTTTTTATCTTTCACTTCATACACCAGTGGGCCCAATCCTATCTTGGTAAAGACAAGGAGACTGGGTCCCACAGTCCCACAGCACCCGGGCATGTTTGTAATCCAAAGCACTCTGGGAGGCTGAGGCAGGAGGATCTCAAGTTTGAGCCCAGCTTAGCAATTTAGTGACCTAGTAAGACCCTGTGTCAAAATAAAAAAGCCGCTCAGTGTTTTTTCCCTTTCATTTGTGTGTTTTTTTGGTGGAGATGCCAAGTTGCCCAGGCTGTGCTCGATCTGTGGGACTCATGGACCCTCCCACCTCGGTCTCCCGGGTAGCTCGGACTACAGGCGCGTGCCACTGCATCCGACTATCGTATTTCATTTTCCAAGTATCTCCAGCCTCATCATTTTGGTTTTTTTTGTTTGTTTATTTGTTTTCCGGTACTGGGAACCGAACTCACGACCTCGTGCTTGCCAGGCAGGCGCTGTGCCACTGAGCTAAACCCCCAGCCCGCAGCCTCATCATTTTGATTGCAGTAAAATAGACACAGCATGCCGAGAGCTGGGACCACCGGAGGTGCCAGCGAGGACAGGACTGAAGGAACAAGCTCAGGCCAGCTCGGGGTGCTGCTCAAGGCCTAAAGGCTGCTGTGCCTGAAGCCAGTTTGATGATGACTTTTCACCCTGCTGAGCCAGGCAATTCCAGATTGTACTGAGGACCAGACACAGGACAAATTGGCACAGGGCCTGGACCATCAGCTTTAGGCTGGGGGAGGTCCTGGGAATCAGCCCTGCACCCCCAGGGGAAAGTGGACCAAAATGAGGGTGGTGGGACACAGCCATACAAGGGACAGAACCTCAACAAGGTTGTTGTGCAGACGGACAAGGGGCCATGGCAAGGTCACGGTGCCACCTTCGTCTGGGAAGGCAAAGGACAAGGCCTGGCTGTGAAGGCCAAGTCCAGCAGCAGCAGGGACTTGAGGTTCCGGGACACAGAGCTGAGCCATGGGAGCACCCTGTGCTCTCTGGCACATTTGCTGCGGGTGGAACGGTCCAGCCTCCTGGGAATGGGAACATTCTGCATCGCTTATGTCGCAACTGCAAGCTGGCACGTGGGCACTGTTTGCTGTGGCCAAAGACTGGAAGCAACGTCACAAAGGGCCCTGTGAAGGAATACCACACAGCTTGAGGGAAGAAATGGCTGAGCTGGCTACCCTAGGTGGAGAGGTGTTGTCACTCAGTGGAAGAGCCCAGCGGTTCCATCCCCAGTATGGGTTAAAAAAAAAAAAAAAAAGAATCAGAAGGGCGTGGTGGTGCACACAGCACTCAGGAGGCTGAGGCAGGAGGATCCCTTCAAGTTCAAGGCCAACCTGGAATGCATAGTGAGATCTTGTCTCGAAGAAAAAAAAATAGCAAGAATGGGATGAATGTGTTTGAAGCCAGGGTGATTAACAGCAATATGTCCTTTACTATAACACTTTTTTTTTGTCTTTTTGAGACACGGTCTCACTATGTAGCTCAGGCTGGCCTTGAGCTCACTTTGTAGCCCAGGCTGGTCTTGAACTCACAAAGATCCCCCTACGTTAGCCTCCTGAGGGCTGTGATTACGGGCGTGTGCCACCACACCCAGCCTTGTAATACATTTTTAAAATGTAAATATTAGGGGCTGGGGATTTAGCTCAGTGGCAAAGCGCCTGCCTGGCAAGCGCAAGGTCATGAGTTCGGTTCCTGGTACCGGAAAAAAACAAACAAACAAAAAAAAACAAACAAAAAAATAAAATGTAAATATTCACGTATTTTTCATCACACCTCTTATTCCCACCATGGCTGATTTCATTACCAGAGTGACATCACCAAATGCACAATTTGGAAGAGAAAACCAAGAAAAAAACCTAGAAAACTATGCTTATGTGTCATTTCCACCTTGAGACATGACTAACCCCAAGAGCACGGTCAATAGTAAAACCTACTAAAGGAATCAGGAAGAGCTGGGTGTGGTTAGACACTCTTGTGATCCCAGCGTGGGAGGCTGAGGCAGGAGGATCACTGCAAGTTTGAGGCCAACCTGGGCTATTCATCGAGACCCTATCTCAAAAAAAAAATCAAACCGGACAAAACAACACAAAACAGAAAAAAAGAACTAGGAAGGACAGCGGGGAATGTAGGTCAGTGGTAGGATGCTTGCCTTGCCTGCAGACAGGAGCCCTAGGTTCTATTTCTAACCATCCTCCCCCGACAAAAAAAAGAATTAGGAAGCAATAAATATTGGGTATGTACTTATTACCTTTGTTTTTCCTTTATTCTCGTGTGTGTTGTGTGTGTGTGTGTGTGTGTGTGTGTGTGTGTGTGTGTAGACAGGGTCTCACTAGCAGCCCAGGCTGGGCTTGAACTTGTGACCCTCCTGCCTCAGCCCTCTGAGTGCTGGGATTATTGGTGTGCGCCACTGTGCCAGACTGTTTTGTTCTTGTTTTTTCCAGCACTGGGTATTGAACCCAGGGACTCTATGTATGTGCTGCCAGGAACTTTACACTAAGCTACATCCCAGCCCTGTTTTATTTTTTTATTTTGAGACAAGGTCTCCCTGAGGTGCTCAATTGCCCAGGCTGCGCTCCAACTTTTGATCCTCCTGCCTCAGCCTTCCAAAATGCTGGGAAGACAGGAGTGTGTCACCATACCCTGCATTAACTTTGTTTGGATATAAGTTCTTTACTTTTAAGTTTGTAGAATCTAAAGTTTATAGAACTTTAAGTTTGTAGAATTTAATTTTTAGTCCAAGCTAAACACTGGCTTGCAAAATTCCAAAAAAGTTTAGCAATCTCCTCTGGAGAACCGGCTCCAGTACACACTGAGATGGAAACGAATCCAAGATGAGAACGTGACGGCCAGTATTTTTGTTTTTTCAGTGCAGAGGATTGAACCCAAGAGCCTCAAGCATGCTGGGCCAGCTTGTACCACAGAGCTACTTTGCAGTCCCAGAAGCCAAAGTTTGGGCAGTAGCCTGCAAGTCTGGAGGCCTCTCACTGGCCTTACTCCACCCACACCTCTCCCCTTCCGGGATACGTCAGACTCTTTCTTTCCTTGGGCCCCTTGCGCCTGCCATTCCCACACTTATCCTAGATAATCCTCTGGCTCACTTCAGCACTTTGTTCAAATGTCACTTTTGACATAGGGCATGGTGACACACGTCTATCATCCTAGCACTGAAGAGGTGGAGGTAGGAGGATCACTGAAAGTTTGAGGCCAGGCTGGGCTACATAGCAAGACTTCCTCTCAAAGGAACAAAAGCAAAAACCAAACAACTCAAATCTGACTGGCCTTGGTGGTACACACCTTTAATCCCAGCCCTTGAGGGGCTGGGAATTTAGCTCAGAGGCACAGCGCCTGCCTGGCAAGCGCAAGGTCGTGAGTTCGATTCCCGGTACCAGAAAAAAAACAAAAAAACCCAAACCAAAACAAAACAAAATCCTAGCACTTGAGAGGCTGAGGCGGGAGGATCTCCATGAGTTTGAGGCCAGCCTGGCTATGTAGACAGACCCTATCTCAAAAACAAAGCAAAACAAAACAAAGAAAAACTCAAGCCTGTCTCTAGTACTCCAGCTCCCCCATGTTATATTCTACCAGTAACACTGTTCAGGCCTCCTAAGCTGCTATGTAATGTTAAAACCTGCCTGTCACTTTATTTATCTCCTGTCCTTCTTCACTAGAATGTCACCCCCGGTAGAGGAGGGCACTTAGTTCCCACTGGTTTTGCGGGAAGGTTTTTGATTTTTGTTTTTTTAACAGTAGCAAAGTTTCATGAGAGGTAGACAAAACACCAGGCTCTGTAGAGTGAATTTGGGTCAAGGAAACCTAGGAAAAGATATACCCCTAACAGTGTGAGGGAGAACACAGAGACCGAGGTTTGTTGTTATTGGTTTGGTTTGATTGTTTGAGACAGGGCCTCACCATGTATCCCAGGCTGGCCTCAAACTTGCAGTGATCTTCCTGCCTCAGCCTCTTGAGTGCTGGGATTATAGGAGTGCACCACCACACCTGGTTGTTCTTTTTGGTTTTTGCTGTATCCCCCACACCCAGACCGTGCCTGGCATATCACAGGTGCTCAGTAAACGAGTGCTGAAAAATTACGCTGTAGATTAAAAGCAACAAGGCTCAGAGCTGTGCATGCGCTGAATAGCATTTCTCGGACTGAGCTTGCACGTGACTCGGAGACCAGTCACGAGAAATCATCCCCTTTGCTGGTTCCCAGCGCTTCCTGGCTGCCCCATACCCACGCTGCAGGCTCGCACAGGCCCTGGGCTCCTCCTGTCTGCTCCAGCCACTTCAGAGCCCGCGGCCTTCCGGTGGATGGGCCTTGGAGGCCGGGATGAAAGGGGCCGGCGCGTGGTTGGAGCCTCCGCCAAGGAGGAACCTGAGGGGCGGAAGAGGGGAGGACAAAAGGCTTGTCCCCAGATCCTCTCCTGACCCCCAGGATCCCAGGCCTGCGCCCTCAGTCACCTCCTAAGAACCGTGCTAGCGCTCTACACAAGATCCGCTCCCGGGCACCGGCGCCGCGGGCAGCAGGGCGAGATAGGGGCAGCCAGGCTCTGAGGAGGCAGCGCGGCAGCCACGTCCTCATGGGGAGGTCAGGAAAGAGGCCGGAGACAAAGGCAGCTTTGAGAGGGGTTCCCTGCTGCCGGAATAACTGAGGGAAGAGGAGGAGCAGCAGTCCGGGTGGAGAAGGGTGGAGAAGAGAGAATCAGCTGCGAGCCGTGCGGAGGAGCACGCCGGGAGTTCTGGCGCTGTGGGAGGCTGAGAAGATTGCAACTTCGAGCCCACCCCAAGCGACTTAGTGATTTAGCAAGACCCTGTCCAAAGTAAGAAAAAAAAAGGCAGTGAGGCTGCAGGGAGGGGCGGGGGAAGCAGCTGAAGAGAGGCCTTTGACACTATTTTGGGCGTCATAGACTCTGAGGACTCAGTGTCCCTTCCTCCAAGAGGCCCTCCTTGATTGCAACAGTGGACTTCCACATCCCAGCCCTGACCCCAAGCCCTTGGGCATCGGCTGTCTGTCCGGGACTGTGAGCCCTATTGTAACAGAAAATGCTACCCCCAGCCAGTGTACTTCAGTTGCTTAGCTGCCCAGATAACAGCTCCTGTTCCAGTTCCGGTTGCTCCTGTCTCTTAGATACGGCTGGTCACTGAGGTGCACATTGTATAAACCCATCCCCAACCGACAAGCCATTCTGCCTCGGTACGTCCTGCTTGCTTACCCCATAGAAGCCCTAGACCGCCAGGGATCAGGGCCTGATATTCTGGGAATGATCCCGATCCGTGCCCATCGACGTAAATAAATCTGCCTCCAAATCCTGGCTGTCATTTCAGTGTTTCTGCTTGCCGCTGCGCTCTGAGGTCAGGGCCAGCCCCAGTGTGTGCCCAGCACTGCCCAACACCAGCCTGGGCACACAGCGTATGCTCAGTGAAAGCTCAGCTACCAAAGAAGCCCTAGGAAGCCTCCGTTCCTCCCCATCCCCAGCCCCTGCACCCAACCCAGCTCCAGGGCTTCCCGAGGGCCCCAGATGCCACTCCCGCTGGGTCCCCAGACTCTTCCATCCCATCCTCCGGGGCTTCTCTGAAGCAGGGCATCAGACTTGGCTTGGGGAAGGGGCTTGAAGGAGCCCAGGTTCCCGCTTGAGGCTGCAGGCTGGGAAATGGGAGAACAGGCAGGGCCTGGAACTAGCAAGGGGCCCATGTACTTACCTGACATTGTAACAGAACGTCAGTGGGCCTGGTGACGCACACCTGTACTCCCAGCACTCTGGGAGGCTGAGGCAGGAGGGTCACAAGTTGATTCCAGCCCAGGCAATTTACTGACTTAGCAAGACCCTGTCTCAAAATAAAAAAAAAATAAATAAAGGGTTCAAGATGTAGCTCAACATGAAATCATTGAGTTCAATCCCAGTACTGGGGGTAAAAAAAGTGTTAGTTTGAATGGGCAACATACAACATCCAAATTAAGAAGATGCAGTCCGGTGTGGTGGCACACACCTGTAATCCCAGCACTCATGGGACTGAGGCAGGAGGATCGTTGCAAGTTCGAGACCAGCCTGGGCTACAAAGTGAGCTCAAGGCCACCCTGAACTGCACAGTGAGACCCTGTCTCAAAAAGACAAAAACAAAACAAATTAAGAAGATGCAAAAGGTTGATGGTAAAAGGAAGTATCTTTATTTCATAATTTCAAAATATGAATGAATAAAAAGGATCAAGATGCAATAAGTAACAAATGTAACACTACCCCATGATAAATATGTTCACTATGTATTGCAAACATACACTAATTTAAATTTTGTAAAATAAATAAAATAAAAGTGTGACTATAAATCACCCCTCACATTGGGTGGAAACGGCTGGTTTTTTGTTTTTATTTCTTTTCTCCATTGCTAGAGCTGGAACTCAGGGCTTCACATTGAGCTACATCCCCAGCTCCCTAATTTTGATTTTGAGATAGGCTGTCACCGAGTTGCCCGGGCTGACCTGGAGCTTGCCAGCTTCCTTCCTCAGCCTCCCAAGGAGCTGGGACTCCATGCCCGGCAGTACTCTAAGAAGAACGTGTGGATGGAGACATTGTTTGGACCTTTGGAAAACACACATTTTTCCCACTGATGAAATCTGCACCTTTTCTTTTGTTGTTGTTTTGAGACAGGGTCTGTCTATATAGCCCAGGCTGGCCTCAGACTTGCAGTGATCCTCCTACCTCAGCATCCCATGTGCTAGGATAATAGACATGTCCCGCCCTACCTGATTTAAATCCACTCCTTAAAATGTCCCCTTCTCCCGCGCCCCGGGACCTAAGGCCTTTTGCCTATTCAAGAACATCCCAGCCTCTCCCCACTCTTTTTTCTCTTCTAGAATTAATATGTGTTACGAGCTGGGCATGGTGATGTTTGCCTGTAACCCCAGAACTCAGGAGGCTGAGGCAGGAGAATTGCACAAGTTCAAGGCCAGCCTGAACTACCTAGTGAGACCCTGTTTCAAAAAACAAAACAGGGGCTGGGGATTTAGCTCAGCGGCACAGCGCCTGCCTGGCAAGCGCAAGGTCATGAGTTCAATCCCCAGTACCGGAAAGAAAAACAAAAAAACAAAAAAACCTGAAAAAACAAAACAAAAAAACAGCTGTGTTCCGCACATGCACCACTTTCCCGGATGAATGAATCATTACAGACTGTTAGCTGGGCATTCGAGTGCACACCTGTAATCCCAGGACCCTGGAGGCTAAGTCAGGAGGATCACTGCAAACATGTACGAATAGAAACAACAATTCAGAAAAAAAAGTAGAATGTTCTAGAACCCAAATCATTCTCTTCAGCTCAGAAACCTGCAGTGTTTGATCAAGGGAACCGACTCCCAGCCACCACCTCTGTCCCATACCTGGTTTTTCCCATGGATCTTCTGGGCCTTGGACACCCGCCGTCTTCCGCGTCTCTGTTTAGTATCAGCTCCACAAACCTCAGGGTTTTGACTTTCTTCTCCAACACCACATCTGAGCCCTTCAGACAAAGCCGGGGCAACGCAGGAAGGGCTCAGGAAATATTTTTTTCCAGCAAAGCTGATAATAATAATTGCTGCCAGGCTCCAGACAGGGGACTGAATGTGCAGTAGATACACCTGGTTTAATCATTTGTACTGGAGTGAGGCACACAGGAAGGGGCCCACAGTTCCCGGGTAGTGACCCTGGTCTCCATCTCAGCCCCTGCTCCTTTGTCACCCACTCCTTCCCCACTCTCTGCTTCCTGGTGTGCACCAACACACTCAGCTAAGGGTACACAAGGGCAGCAGCTTTGCTCCGAGGTCCTCTCTGCCATTGAGGTTCTGCCTCACTCTAGCAGCTGATTGGCACGGAGCCCTCAGAACCCAAGGGCCAGAATGACCCTTGCGCCAGAAGTTCTTTCTCTGGATATTCTGTCACATTGCAGGAAGGCTAAGGAAACTCCCAGTCAGCAGGCCCTGCCAGCTGCACCCTGCTCAAACCCCTGACCTGCAGAGGCCATAGCCCTAGTAATATAGTAAGCTTGGGAGCTGTTTGTTATGCAGCTGTAGACAGCTGGAAGCCCTTTCTTTCTTCCTTTTTTCTTTGAGATAGGGTTCTTTACGTAGCCCAGGCTGACGTCAGACTCACAGTAATCCTCCTGCCTCAGCCTCCCAGAGTGCTGGGATTAAGGGTATGCACCTCTACACCTGGCTAGAAATTTTATTTCTTTAAACTGTTTTCTGGATGCAGTAAGTAGGAAGCAAAGTTTCAACTAAGAGAGAGCAGGAACGAAAGAGGTATAGGAGTTTGAAAGAGAGTACAGTAAATTGTTAAATACTTAGGGAGCCAGGTGTGGTGGCACATGCCTATAATCCTTGCAGGTGAGAGGCTGAGGCAGGAAGATCGCTGTGAATCTGAGGCCAGCCTGGGCTACATAGTGAGTTCAAAGCCAGCCTATCCAGTGAGACCCTGCCTCAAAACAACAC
>NW_004955574.1:829721-846161 GCF_000276665.1 Chinchilla lanigera
AAAATGAAAATCTAGGGATTTGGAGGAGCAGGAGCCCTAAGGCTCGCAATCAAATTGGCAAACAACATGAGGCGCCTCCTGGAGGCGGTCCCGAAGTTACTGAGGGACCCTTCGGCGGGGCTGAGGATTCTCTCTCCCTGGTCCGCTCCGGGCGGACAGTCGGGTCCCCTCAGCAGACGCTCGGAGAGGGGACGGAGGAGCTGCGGGGGCAACGCAGCAGGGGTGGGGATGACGAGCCCCAGGTGGTAACAGGGCGGCGCAGGCGCTGCGGGCCCGGAGGCCCAGCGTGCTGCTCAAGAAGGGATCGAGGGTGGCTGCTCCTCAGTCCTGGTCTCGGCTCTGTGGGTGGGTGAGAGAGGGCGGGGCAATGGGACGCGGGTGCCTCCGAGCCAGCTGGGCCCTTAGCGCTTCCCTCGTTGCTATTTTTATCCCACATCACTCTAATTCCACCCAATGGGCATCTGGCTGGCACAGACCGCGCTATCCCGAGGATGTGGGGTCGTCACGGCAACCACTTCATCACTCAGTGTCGGGGCGGGGCCTGGCTTCCATCTCCATGGAAACAGCCGGGCCCACTTGGTGGAGGAAGAGCGCAAGCCCCTTACTGAGCTGGGATTCCTTCCACCAGCTTCACTGCCTCCTCCAGGAAGCTTTCCAGGCTTGTTCCCAATCCCTCTGGGTGGCCCATCAGACTCCAACACTGAGTCCCGACTTTGGAAGGGGAGGAAACCACAGGAGCTGGGTGCAAGGAGGGTTTGTCTGAGAGCTCATGCCAGAAAGAGGTCACATTTGTTCAGTCAGCAAATATTTATCGAGGGCCTACCATGTGCCAGGAACCGTGCTAGCGCTAGAGATCTAGTGGTAGACAAAATAAAAGCCCGATCTTCTCGGAGCTGACTCCCTAGTAGTAGTGAGGAGCTAGATACTGAATAAACCAGCAGAACATACAGAGCAGCATTGTCTGCAGAAATATAATGCAAGCCACATGGGTTTTTTGTTTATTTGTTTGTCTTTTTGAGACAGGGTCTTGGTATGCAGTTCAGGCTGGCCTTGAGCTCACTTTGTAGCCCAGGCTGGTCTCGAACTCGCAACAATCCTCCTGCCTCAGCCTTCCAAGTGCTAGATTACAGGCCTGTGCCACCGTTCCTGGCCAGCATCTCACTTCTGTAAAATGTCCTACTGTTACATATGGCCTTTTCTGTTGGTAGAAAGGTGACAGCTGTAGTCCAGGTGGTAGGTGGTAGCAGCTGGACTAGCAGTGGGGGTGGCCCTTGGGGATATTTCGAAGGCCAGAGTGACAGGATTTCCTGCTGGCACGGAGGTGGGGCACAGAAGGCAAAGTTCCGAGTCCCTTCGGGGATCCCAGCCCATGCTCCCGGAAGAGGGTGCACTCTCCAGCTGCAGGAAGCAGGCAAATGCATGCCTCTGCACAGCTGTGCACCAAGCCACTCTACCTGACAGTTACAATGCGCACTGTCAGCCCAGAATCCTGTACTGCAGGAGGCTGAGGCAGGAGGATCATGGGCATGTTCAAGCTCAGCTTGGGCAATTTAGCAAATTTGCTGTTTCAAAATGGAAAAAGTTGGCTGGGTGTGGTGGCGCACTCGGGAGGCTGAGGCAGAAGGATCGTTGAGAATTCAAGACCAGATGGGGCTACAAAGTGAGCTCAGGCCAGCCTGAACTGCATAGTGAGACCCTGTCTCAAAAAAAACAAACAAAAAAAGGAAAAAGCTGTTGGCCAGGTGCGGGTTACATCGCTGGAGAGAGGTGGCCCAGGTTAACCCTGATAAGACTCAGGTAGGTGCTGGGCGAGGAGCCAAACACAATCCTGCCTCACACTCTCCCTGTGGACTGGGCCTCTTTCCTCTTCCCCAGGCCAGAAAATCACCACCTCTCCCGGGGCTGCCTGCTTCACCTTCTCCCAGACCCATCTTTATTCGGACCTTTGCTGTTAATTATTTAGGAAAACAAGGCATTAGCAAAGGCAGGCTCATTCTGATAATCCATACTGTAGCCAATCACAGCTCTCTGGTGCATGGTTGGGGTAGAGATCCGATCTCCCGCACCATCCGTATGCTTTGCACCCTCCTCCGGCTCAGGGCTCCTGAAACTGTGACGCCTCCAATCTTCTGCCCATGATCCTGTTCAGTGGTTATTTATATTGATTTGTAGGCCCTCTTTACATATGGTGGATGTGAAGCCCTCTGTTGGTGACATGTGTGGCAGATGTCTTATTAGTCTAGGGCTTGTCTTTGACTTCCTTTGTGGTGTCTTTTGATGCCTGGGCATATTGCTTCCAATGCAGCTGAACTGATTAGGCTTTTCTTTTATGGACAGTACTCTGTAGCTCAGGCTGACCTTGAACTATGTAGCCCAGGTCGGCCTCAAACTTGTGGCAGTTCTCCTGCCTCAGCCTCCCAAGAGCTGAAATAACAGGCGTGCACCACCACGCCCGGCTGGTTAGTACTCTTTGTATCCTAAGAAATCCTTCTCTATAACCACAATAAGGAAGTTCTTTACATTCTTTCCCTAGTACTGGGGATTAAACCTAGACCATCACACTGAGCTACATGCCCAGGCCTTTTCTTTTTCTTTCTTTTTTTTTTTTTTTCGATTTTGAGATAGGGGTGTTTACTGCTTTTTATGTGCTTCCTCCTTCCTCAGTGACCTGAAGGTAGCTTCTGTCATTTATCAGAGGGCTGGGGTACAGCTTGGGGGTAGCACACTTGCCCAGCTTGCATGAGGCCCTGGATTTAACCCCTAGTACTGCAAAGGAAGCCCCAGTTCTCTCCGGCTTGGTGAGCGCCCTGTCTCTGGGCTTTTCTAGGGCTGTCCTGGCCACCTGCTCTCCACTGTTACAGGGGTACCATGTTCCCTGGTTGCAAATGCTGAATCTTGATTTCTGATCTAGCTTTTGTCCTTGGAATTACCTTGCCTTTCTGTAGATCTTTGTTTCTGAGGCATGTGGACAAAGGACCCAAAACTCCAGCTTCAACAACGGAAATGGCTGTCTCCAGAGAGTTCGGGGCTCAAAGTCCAGAGCGCAGGTGTCAGCAGAGCTGGCTCATGGCCCCGCTCTCCCCATAAAACCCCACACATGCCAAGCAGTGAGTCCCAGGCCCTTCACAGCCAGCCACACCAGGGCACCCTACCCGACAGTGACTGCATGCTGTCAGCCAGGTGCCATGATGCACATCTGCAATGCTGCACTCCGGAAGGCTGAGGCAGGACGATCCCATGTTAGAGCCCGGCTTGGGCAATCAAGCAACTTTGCCCTCCATCCCTTTTTTTTTTTTTTTTTTTTTTTTTTAAATTTCGAGACAGAGTCTCCCAAGTCTCTAAGTTTCCCAGGCTGGGCTCAAATCTGTGATCCTCCTGGATCAGGCTCCCGGGTGCTGGGATCACAGGCGTGGACCACATGCCCTGCTTTAGTTCTTTTTTATGGCGGATGTTACTCGGCTGTGGACGGAGCACGTCTGGCTCACCACGTCATCAGTAAATGGACATCTGGCTGTGCTCCAGCGTTTGGCTACTGTGAATAAAGCAGCTAAGGTCGTGTGTGTGCACAAGTTTTTATTTCTCTTGGTTAAACAAGCCAGTGTGGGGCCGCTGAGTCACCAGGAAGGTGTATTTACCTCTGCGACAAGCTGCCGGCTGCTGTCCAAGTGGCCGCCCCGTTTGCCCTCCTGGCAGCAGCACAGGAGGTGCAGTAATTAGCCGTGGGGTCAGCCTGCAGGGAGGGGGGCCAGGGCAGAGCTCCCCTCCCCCCGCCCTCCCCCCTTTCCTTCCTTCCAAGACAGGATCTCGCTGTGTTGCTCATGCTGGCCTCTCACTCGTGGGCTCAAGGAACCCTCCTGCCTCAGCTTCCCGAGTAGTAGAGACCATGCCCACTGTTTCAAATTTCTGTTTTTTGAGACAGGGTCTTACTGTGGCTGGCCTCCCTCTTATGGGGATCCTCCTGCCTGTTTTTTTTTTGTTGCTGGTTTTTTGCTTTTTTTAAAAAATGAGACGGCGTCTTACTATGTATGCAGCCTAGGCTGGCCTTGAACTCAGCAATCTTTCCACCTCAGCCTCTCAAGTGCTGGGATTACAAGTATGCTTCACCATGGCCAGCTCAGGCTTCTTACTTCCAGAATTATAAAATGAAAAATCTGTGGGTTTTTTTTAAGCCATTATGTAACTGTGACAGAAGCAATAGAAGCTAATGCACTGTTGTATTTATAGATATAAAAAGTCTGATGTAAAGGCACGCACCTGTCAGCTTCTCCATGTACAAAATGATTATGAACAGGGGCAGGTGCACACAAGAGGCTGAGGCAGGAAGATCACAGGTTTGAAACTATCCTGAGCAACTTTAAGACTGTGACTCAAAATGAAAATTTAAAAAAGGCTGGAGGTACAGCTCTGCACCAGAGCGCTGCCTGGCACACATGGGATCCCGGGTTTTATCCTCAGTATTAGAAAAAAATAAAACACAAAAAACCCCAAAATCCAAGATGATAGTTAGAGCTCTTGTGCTCACTGTCTCCCTTTGTGTCTCTGACGGGGCCTCGCAGAGTAGGCACTTGATGTTTGTACAATAAATGCCTGCTCACAAACATCGGGCACGACCAAAACCTTCCTACAGCTTAAAATCCTCAAATGTGGGTGAGGTAAGAGCTTTTCTTTTTGGTACCAGGAATTGAACTCAGGTCCTTGCACTTGCCAGGCAGGAACTGTGCCACTGAGCTATATCCCCAGCCCTTCTTTTCTTTTCAACACAGGGTCTCGCTGTACAGTTCAGGCTGGCCTTGAACTCACCTTGTAGCCTAGGCTGGCCTCAAACTTGCAGAGATCCTCCTGCCTCAGCCTCTGCAATGCCGGGATTACAGGCGTGAGCCACCACACCTATTTTTTTTTTTTTTTTTAAGCAGTCTTGCTATGTAGTTCAGACTGGCCTTGAATGTACTACATAGCTCAAGGTAGCCTTGAACTTGTGGATTACAGGTGTGCAACACCACATTGGCAAGTTTTTATTTCACTGAGCATAGTAGTACAGTTCGAATACTATAATCCCAGTACTCAGGAGGCTGAGGCAGGATTGTTGTAAGTTCAAGGCTGGCCTGGGCTACATAGCAAGACTCAAAAAACTGAAAGGAACCTGCTTCAAATAAACCAGCTCAGTGCTGACTGGCTATAGGAACTGGGCAAGTCTTTTAATTCAGTGACCTCATCTGAAAAATAGGGGACAATAAAAGTCCCTTCCTTATATGCTTTCGAGGGTCAAGTGCACGGTGGTCCATGTCAGTCACTCAGAACAAGGCCTGGGAGAGTCTTGGTGCTGCTAAGTGTTAGCTCTGAGTGTAGTTAGTTTAGTGGCAAGCGCTTGGTGTCTAAATCTGTCACCCCTTACAGTTTGGGGGCCCTTTGCAAGCAGGAGCAGGTCTGCCAGGTGCTGGGGTCCCCCCACCTTGCTCAGCAAGAGAGGGTTGTTTGTTGACTGGCTTGCTGATGGACTGAGGTCAAGGCTAGGTTCTTCAGGCAGACAGTCAGGGGCTCAAAGACAGCAAGGCCAGGCAGGAACGCAGGTTTATTGGGGGCTCCGCGCACACACTCACAGCATCACACGACAATGGCACAGTTACTCAGGACACACGGGGTGGCCTCCTGTGCCCACGCTGGGGCCCGGAGGCGGCAGGGTGCGGCGTCCTCCCTGGTGACCCAGGCCCCTGCCAGGGTCCTTCCTCCAGGGCGGCTGCCAGGCGGGCCAGGCCGGGAGCGGGCAGCAGCCGGGCTGAGGGCGGCCGCCTCACTCCAGGGACTGCAGCATCAGCAGCTGCTTCAGCACCTTTGTCTGGCTCGTCTCTCGGATCTCGCCCGCCAGGAACATCTCGTCCACCACCGTATAAACCTGCGCCGTGGGCAGGGGCGGCCGTGAGCGGGACGGGGCAGCAGGGACAGCCCCAGCCCCCGCGGCCTCCCTGCCCGGTGGGAGCCTACCTTGTAGAAGTTGAACACCAGGTCCAGCTCACAGACGTTGTGGAAATACTCGTTCAAGACCTGGGCGAGGGACACGGGTGCGGTGAGACAGGCCAGGAGGGAGCCAGAGAGGCGGGGACGAGGGGGACCGGGAAAGAGACCCCAAGGGGAGGGACGGGAAACATAGAGCAACAGGGGTCAAAATGACCACGGAGAGAAGGCCGAGCAAGAGCAGTGGCCCATGTTATCCACGCCTATAATCTCAGCTGCTCATGAGGCTAAGGCAGGAGGATCTCGGTGAGTATGAGGCCAGCCTGGGCTACACAGCATGACCCTGTCTCAAAAAGACAAAAAATCAAAAACAAAAATAAGAGAAACTGCCAGGCGTGGTGGTGCACGCCTATAATCCTAGCACTTGGGAGGCTGAGGCAGGAACATCTTGCAAGTTTGAGACCAGCCTGGGCTACAAAGTGAGCTCAATGTCAGCCTGAACTGCATATTGAGACCCTGTCTCAAAAAAGACAGACAGACACACACAAAATAACAGAAACTAAGAGTAGGGACAGAGAAAGATCTGAGAGACAGACAGACAGACACAGACAGAGACAGAGACGATAAGACAGACAACGACGGTGAGGGAGAGATACAAGAACAGGGGTCACTGGGAGAGACCAGAGAAAGATGGCAGAAGTCAGGACCACAGCTCAAGGCCAGCCTGGGCTATGTACCAAGACCCTGTCTCAGAAAAACAAAAGGAAGTAGGGCGCGGTGGCGCGGGCCTGTACTCCCAGCACTCAGGAAGCTGAGGCAGGAAGATCACTGTGAGTTCCAGGCCAGCCTGGGCTACTTTGTGAGTTCACGTCAAACTAGCAAGACCCTGTCTCAAAAAGCCAAAAAGAAAAGAAAAGAAAAGAAAAGAAAGAAAGAGAGAGAAAGAGAGGGAGGGAGGGAGGGAGGGAAGGAAGGGAGAGAGGAGCCAGACTGAGGCAGAGGCGAAGCTGGAGGAAGGGACAGACACAGACAGACACACACAGAGGTGAGGCTGAGGGCATCGGTGGGCAGGGCGGGTTCAGGAGGGACAGGACTGGGACGTCCCGCACCCCAGGGCCCCGGGCGGCCGTGCCCGCACCTCCACGAAGTTGTGGATGGCCTCCAGGTAGGCCAGGTTGTTGTCGCTGACATCCACGCAGATGCAGAAGTACAGGCCGGCGTAGCGTCGGTAAATGATCTTGAAGTTCCGGAACTGCGGGCAGAGAGGCCATGGGTGAGGGGGGCCTCGGACCCCACGCCAGGCAGGGAGGGGCCGAAACCTTCAGCCCACTCCTTGCCTGTGCCCAGCCCTGCCCCCAGGGCCCGTGGAGAAGGGATACAGAGACACCGCACCCCTGCAAGGGTCCCGCAGGAGACCACATCCCCTGGGAGCCCAGGAGTCCGGGAGGCACCCCAAGGAGGGTGGGTGTCTGCTCAGAGCCTGCAGTATGGTCAGGAGTGCTCCGGGCCCAGGGCAAGGAGCACATCTGTAATCCCAGCTACTCAAGAGGCTGAGGCAGGAAGTTCTCAAGTTCAAGCTAAGCCTGGGCAGCTTAGCAAGACCCTGTCTCAAAAAAGTGCTGGGGATGGAGCTGGGTAGTACAGCATTTGCCTAGCATGCACCAGGGCCTGGTTCCATCCATGGTTCGGGCCGGGCCTTCACGGACCCCAATACCCGTGATCCTGTGCAGGGGTCTTTATCTCAGAGGCTGGGGCCTAGAAGTGTTTCAGATCTCAGAGTTTTGTTTTGTTTTTTGTCTTTGTCTTTTTTTAAGACAGGGTCTCGCTCTGCAGTTCAGGCTGGCCTTGAGCTCACTTTGTAGTCCAGGCTGGTCTCGAACTCACAATGATCCTCCTGCCTCAGTCTCCCGCAAGGCTGGGATTACAGGCATGCGCCACCACACCCAGCCCTTTTGAGCTTCTTATCCATACTCAAAGTATCTTAGATTTTTTTCCCTTGGGGTACTGGGTTCTTTTTTTTTTTAGTCTTTTTGAGACAGGGTCTCACTATGCAGTTCAGGCTAGTCTTGAATTCACTTTGTAGCCCAGGCTTGTCTCAAACTTGTAATGACCCACCTGCCTCAGCCTCCTGAGTGCTGGGATTACAGGTGTGCACCACCACGCCCGGCTGGGATACTGTGTTTTGCACCTGAGGCGCCATACTGAGCTACATTCCCAGCCCTTTTGGTTTTTTTTTTCCGGTACTGGGAATCGAACTCATGACCTTGTGCTTGCCAGGCAGGCGCTGTGCCACTGAGCTAAATCCTCAGCCCCCCTTTTTGGTTTTTAATTTGAGACAAAGTCTCACTAAATACCCCAGGCTGGGTTAAAATTTGCAATCCTCCTGCCTCAGTCTCCCAGAGTACTGGGATTACAGGTGTGTGCTATTATGCTGGGGGAAAAAAAAGCTTCAGATTTTGAGCTGGGTGCAATGGCACACACTGAATTCTCAGCTATTCAGGAAGCTGAGGCAGGAGGATCACCTGAGCCAAGGCATCCAATATCAGCCTGAGCTCCCTAGGGAAACTATCTCCAACAGAAACTTTTGGATTTTGGATTTCAGATTTTCAGATAAGGGACATCCAACTGGTATCTATAAATATTAGAATAATAACACACACACATATCAAGCCCACGGAGCCAGAACATGTATTGATTTTGAGTCTGCGGAGGTAAAGAGGTTGACAGGGGTTGGGGTGGAGCTCAGTGGTGGAGCCTGGCCCAGCATGTGCAAGCCCTGGGTTCCATGCCCAGCACCAAAAGAAAAAAGAAAAGAGAAAGATAGATACAGCTACTGACTCGCATACTAGGGTAAAAGTACACACACTGGCCAAAACCTAGGCCTGCGATGTGTGTATGGCACCACCTAGTGGTGACTGTGGGTGACAACATTAGTCGTAGAGCGTCTACTCGGCGCTTTTGTTATTTTTTTTTTTTTTTTTTTTGCGGTACCGGGGATCGAACTCGTGACTTTCCGCTTGCCAGGCAGGCGCTTATACCACTGAACTATATCCCCAGCCCCTCCTTTTGTTAATTTCTACACGCTGATTCTGTTTTTTAATATTACAGTAATGCCTCCCACAACCCATGGGCAAGTGACCTGACAATGACTGGCACCTCCTCTTTCTTTGTCCTAAATTCCCTGGGAAACGAGTGCGGCTGTGCATGCCTGTAATCCTAGCACTGAGGAGGCTGAGGCAGGATGATCCTTCAAGTCTAAGGCCAACCTGGGCTACACAGTGAGTTCAAGGCCAGCCTGGACTATTTCCGTGAGACCCTGCCTCAAAAATGAAACGAAAAACTTAGTTTCATTTCCACTTGATACTTCCTCCAGGACGCCCTCCACACTCCCAGGCCTCTCGGCCTCCTTCCTTCCTCTAGCCCTGTGCATCCTGGTGGTTACTATCTGGGGACAGGCTTACTTCTGCTTTTTGGGTGTTTTCTTTTTGTACTGGAGATGGAACCCAGGGCCTCTGCACTGAGCGACATCTCCAGCCCTTTTTAAATTTTATTTTCTTTTGGGACAGGGTCTCGCTAAGGAGTTAAACTGTCCAGGCTAGGCTCAAACTCACAATCCTCCTGCCTCAGCCTCCCAGAGCACAGGGATTACAGATGTGTGCCACCCTGCCAGGCTCAGGCTTGTGTCTGTCCCTGGATGTGAGATGCCCGCAAGCAGCACAAGGCCGTGCAGTCACCGCGGAGAACCCAGCAGCAGGCTTGGCGGGGCAGGCCCCGGAGACACCTGGGAAATATCAGAGATGAATGCAAGAGCCTGAATCCCGACACCCGGGTCCTCTCGGCCAAGGCCACCCATGAGGGAGCGCTGCAGCAGCCCCGGCGCCCCACGTCCCCTGGCTGCCAGATGCCCACACCTCAGGGTCCTGCTCCCCTCCAACCCCTGCCTCTGCACAGACCCTCCCCCGCCTCACCTCTGCCACCGCACCGCCACCAGCGCCCCTCAGCTCGGCCACCACTGGGGTACAGCAACTCCCGCGTCCGCACTGCCCGGGCCTCCTCGTCCCCAGATGCCGCCCCTCCCGTCAGCCCTGCTATCCTTCTCCACCGCCCCCCTGCAGTCACCCCAACCCGTGAAATCTTGGGAGAGGGCAGCGCCACACCCTGCAACCCCTTCAGGCCTTGGCTGAAGTCGCTTTGCAGGGATGCTTTCCTGAAGGAACCAGGTGAACCTGCACACCCAGCACCCTTCCCCCGCTTTAGCTGCTTAGTTTTCTTGTGGCTGTTTAATGCCGCCAGATACTATATCTTTTACTGTCCATCTCCTATCAGCCAGAAAGTCAGCTCTGCGAGGGCAGAGATGTGTGATACATTCACTGTGATTCCCCAGCGCCAAGAACAGCGTCACACGCAGGAAACCTGTGGTTAATTTTTGTTGAGTGCTTTGCTGGGCACGGTGGGGCACCCTTGTAATCCCAGCACTCGGGAGGATGAGGCAGGAGGGTCACCTCAAGTTTCTGGGCTACACAGCAAGACCTTGTCTCAAAGAACAAAACCAAAAGACCCCTCCAAAATATTTTAATATTTGTTGAACTCTACAGGAATTCGGTCTCTTTTGTGTGTGTGTGGTGCTGGGGCGGAACCCTTGAGCTGCACCCCCAGCCCCCGCCTGGTCTCTTGAACAGGTAAATGTCATCAGGATAAAAGGTGGAGAGAAAAAAAAAAAGGTGGAGAGATTAAAACTGAGTCATAGGAGCCTTGGTGTGGTGGCGCACACCTGTAATCCCAGCTACTTCGGAGGCTGAGGTAGGAGGACAGTAAGTTCAAACCCAGCCTGGCCATTCTAACATAACTTTGTCTCAAAATAAAAAATAAACTATAATCCCAGCACTTGCTTGTAATCCCAGCACTCGGGAGGATGAGGCAGGAGGATCACTGTGAGTTCGAGACCAGCCTGGGCTACAAAGTGAGCTCAAGGCCAGCCTGAACTGCATAGGGAGACCCTGTCTCAAAAAGACAAAAACAAAATGTAAATAAATAAATAAAATGAAAAGGACTGGGGCTGTAGCTCACTGGCAGAGCGCTTTGCCTAGCTTGTGTGAGGCCCTGGGTTCATCCTCAGCATTGCAAGACAACAGCAACAATACCAATCACACAACTCTTTGATAAAAACATAAACAGGGTACAGCAGGAAGGTGAAATAGTAATACCAGTACAGGCTAAGTTAGAGGTGGATAGATCTTCAGTGTCCTCTCCTTCCTCTCTGTGCTAGTTTATACGTGTGCAACTTTTTTTGAGGGTACTGGGAATCGAACTCAAGACCTCAGGCACTTGAGGCCACATAGGCATTGCACCACTGAGCTAAATCCCCAGCCCCTACATTTGTAACTTTTCACAATGAAAAGTACCCAAAAACGCCAAGTATGGTGGTGCATACCTCAGCATTCAGGAAGCTGAGGCAGGAGGATCGCCTTGAGTTCCAGGCCAGCCTGGGCTACATAGTGAGCTGAAGACCAACCTGGACTACAGAGCAAGACCCTGTCTTAAAAAAATAAAAACAAACAGGACCCAAAAAGGAAGGGGAAGGGAAAAGGCTATAAGCAGCTGAGGGAGAGAAGAGAGGAAGAGGTGACCAAGAGGGTAGGGGTACACGGGAGTGGGAGGGTCGGGGACCGGTCACCTCCACAAAGTTGGTGTGCTTGGCGTCTCGGACGGTGACCACGGCGTGCACCTCCTCGATCAGCTTCTGTTTCTCGTCGTCATCGAACTGCATGTACCACTTGGCCAGGCGTGTCTTGCCCGCGCGGTTCTGGATGAGAATGAAGCGGATCTGAGGGAGCAGGAGGAGGAGCAAGTGAGGGCGGAGGTCTGGGAGCCCCGCCCATCCCTGCAGAGGCCCTTGTCCCTCCAACGCCTGGGGAGCGACATCCCTTCTCCTAGTGGGTGACTCCTGGGCTCCACCAAGCCTGTTCCCTCCTGCATGGGCGACACACGTTCCCCGAGGACACCTATCTTGCCAAAGTGGTTTTTTTTTTTCCCAGTACCGGGAATCGAACTCATGACCTTGCGCTTGCCGGGCAGCTCAGCTGTGCCGCTGAGCTAAATCCCCAGCCCTTTGCCAAAGTGTTTTGAAGGTTAACTACACTTATCAATTTGGCTCAGTAGCCAGTGCATGGTAGACACTCCGTATCAAAACAAAACAAAACAAAAACAACAACAAAGACACTCAGTATATTTATCTCAGCCCGGTATGGTGCGCCTGTGATCCCAGCATTTGGGAAGCAGAGGCAGGAGGATCGCTGCAAATGTGAGGTCAGCTCCGGCTACATAGTGAGTTCAACGTCAACCTAAACTACACAGTGGGAAAAAAAAATAAACTATATAGCGAGACCCTGACTCAGATAACCAAAATAAATTAAATAAATGTTTGTAACTCAGACTTTGTCAGTCTGAGTCCTGGCTCTGCCATTTTTCTCCTTCTCCTTCCCCTTTTTCTTCTTCTTTTTTGGCTTACTAATTTTTTTTTTTTTTTTGGCTTACTCATTGTTTAAGAAACTGAAATACCACAAAATCCTCACAGTAAAAATGCAGAATGTTTGATGATTTTCAGGATATCCCCTTAGTATGTTCGTAGTTGTACAAATACCATCACTAATTCCAAAACATTTTGCTGTTGTTTTTGTTTTCTGGGACAGGGTCTCACTATGTAACCCAGGCTGGCCTCCAACTCTTGGTCACCCTCCTGCCTCAGCCTCCTGAATGCTGGGATTGCAGGTGTGCACCACAATACCTGGCCAGAACATTCTTATTAACCCCAAAAGAAACCTCCTATCCCTCCACCCCACCCCTGCCCCTGTGGACTTGCCCTTTCTGGACATTTCGCGCAAATGGGATTGCACGGATGCGGCTCTGGGGACTCGGCTCTGGGGACCCGGCTCAGCCATGGGCAGCACACTGGAGAGCCTCGTTCCTTTCTATGGTGAACAACGTCCACATGATGGCCTCTGACTCTGCTTATCCACTCACTGGCTGGGCATTTGGGTCACTTCTACTTCCTGGCCATCACGATAGAAGCTGCTACGAGCAGTTAAGTCCCAGTTTTTGCATAAAATCTTGGGAGTAGGAAGTGCTGGGTCACATAGAAGCTCTGTTTTTTATACTTTTTTTTTTTTTTTCTCCCTCCGGTACCAGGGACCGAATTCACAACCTTGCGCTTGCCAGGCAGGCGCTTATGCCACTGAGCTATATCCCCAGCCCCCTTAGAAGCTCTATGTTGAACTATTTCAGGAATTGTTTTCCAAACACCTGCCTTTGTTGTTTTGTTTTGCAGTGCTGGGGAAAGAACCCAAGGCTTCCCAAGGCCAGGCCAGTGCTCTGCCACTGAGCTACACCCCGACCTGTCCTTCTTTATCACTCCGTGACCTCAGTGCCTCAGGCTGCTGTGAGCAGAGACAAAGCAGAAGCCCCAGAGCGGGGCCTGCCTCAGAACTCTCGCTCTGTGTTAGCTATGATTCTCACCAGTTCTGGCTGCAGAGTTTGTTGTCACAATTCTGAAAAGTCATCACAGCCACTGTGCAAACTGAGAGTCAGTCAGAAACACTTAGAAGCCAGGCGTGGTGGTGCAGCCCTGTAATCTCAGCTACTCAGGAGGCTGAGGCAGGAGGGGCACAGGCACAAGGCTAAATTAGCCAGCACAGAGACACTGCCTCAAAATAAAACTTTAAAAAGGGTTGGGGATGTAGCTCAGTGGCAGAGCGCTCACCTGCTATACACGAGGACAAGGCCCTGGGTTCCACCATGAGTACCACAAAACAAAGTAAGACACAAGTGCTTAGCACAGTACCTGTTACACAGGGGCCCTTGATAAAATTAGCCATCATTATGTCTGAGAGGCATTTGAGTGGCTAAAAGCACAGACTCTAGAGCCAGAGTGAATCCTGGCCACTATTGCTGTGTGTTCGGAGCTGATGTTTTAACCTCTCTGGGCCTCAGCTTCCCTTTCCATACAATGGACATACTAAGCACCTCCTTTATAAGACTAAGGCACAGGGCAATGAAGACAAGGGTGTAGTGCAGGGACTGGTGTATTCTAAGTGTCATATAACACTAGCTCCTAGCAGCAACTATAATTTGTTACATAGGACCCAGCTAGGAGGCCTAGCATGCTGATGCCCATTTTACAGATAAGAAAACCAAGGCTCGGGGCTGGGGATATAGCTCAGTGGTGTAAAGGCCTGCCTGGCAAGCGTGAGGTCGTGAGTTCGATTCCTGGTACCGCAAAAAAAAAAAAAAGAAAAAAAAGAAAGGAAAACCAAGGCTCAGGGAAAGGAAGACCTGAGAGTTAAAAGGCTCTGCTCGAACCCCCTTACCCTAACTTGTGGGAGCCCCGTCCTTTAATAGCACCCCACTTCCTTTCCTAAGCCTCATTCTTCACACACTCCACTAGGTCCTTACCCAGCAAGTAGGCAGAAACAGGATCTTACAAGCTCATTCCAAGAATGCCTTCTGCTGAGCCAGGGAAAGCCACTTCCTATCTCAGCAGGGGTGAGGGGGAAGGGAGAGGAGGCCGGCAGGGCACCAGGTAGCCGCACCTGGGGCCAAGCAGGGACCCAGGGCCCCTGTGGGGACTTGACATCGCTGCTTCTTATACCCAACCCCCCTGGAGACTCCCACCTTTATCTCTGTCTTTATCTTTATCTTTGTCTTTATCTCTCCAGGTCTCCTTCCCTCCTGCACCCTCACCCCTCTGCTGGCCCCTCCGGAAGCCCCCAACTTTCCTCGCCTCCAAGCCTTCTCCCTTGGAGTTGGTCCCTTTTGACCTCCACTTCTCAATTTCAGTCCCCGCTCAAGCCTCAGGAGCCTTTCACTGGAGACATCGCCCCTCCGACTCCAAGGCTGCCTTCCTTCTTCCAAAGATCGCATCTTGCCAGGCGTGATAGCCCACGCCTGGCATCCCAGCGCTTGGGAGACTGAGGGAGGAGGACTCGTGTGAGTCTGAGGCCAGCCTGAACTAAATAGTAAGACCCTGTATAAAAAGGAAAAGAAACCTACCACCACCAGAAAAAAAACAAAGATCGCATCCTGCCTCCAAGGATCCCGTTCCTTGAGGAGACTCACCCCGAGTCTGACACTCCCCCAGTCACCTCCTGTCCGGAACCCCGACCAAAGAACCCTTGCCCAATTCCAAAGCCCGACCTGGGCTCAGGGGTACCCCCTAAGTCCAGGCCTCAGTCACTGCTCCAAGAGCCTCCTCCCCGTGTCACACCTCCAAGCCTGCTCCCTGCCCCCTAGATCTCTCTTCTGGGAAAGATCAGTTCAGCTGCTCCCCATTCATTTCTAGCGCCCACGGCCTCCGAGCCTCTCTCCTTTGGCGCCACGCTTTCCCTGCCCCTAGACCCTGGTTCCCCGCAGTTGCCTACTTCCGGTCTCCAGTGCCCAGTCCCTTGACATTCTCCCTCCTCAGCTGTCTCCTGCTCCTGCGCCAACACCCCCTCTCCACCTGCAATGCCAGCTCTCCACCTCTGGAGACCCCTCCTATAGGGAGACTCGCTCCCTGTTCCAGCGTCCCCGTTCCCGTCCAATGCCTCCTTCCCACCTCCAGGGCCTTCTCCCTACCCCGTGCCCCGCAAGTTGCCTCTCTCTGTCAGGCCCCCAACAACCTCCAGTATCCCCCACCCGCACAGCCTTCTCCTCGCCCCCCTTGCCCTGTGTCCCCAAGCCTGGAGAACCCAGCGCACCCGCTGGGCAGAATCAAAGCCCTGAACCCGCATCCCTGCCCCTGATGGCCCCAATCCCGAGAGCCCGCGCCTGGCCCAGACCATCCGCCGCAGGGGGGTGGGGGGGACTCGTCAGTGCCAAACCAAGCTTCGGCTGTTTGCGCGGGGACCCTCCCTCTGCCAGTTCCGGGCGTGACGCCCCCGTTACCATGACGACCCCTGTCCGGACCCCAGCAGCCCAGGTCCCTCGGCAACTGGGTGGCTCCGGTTGTGGCTGCAGTTCGGGTGCCCAGGGCTGGAAAGACTTCCGGAAGAAAGGCCCGCCTCCCTCGCGCACGACCCTCTGGGAGTTGTAGTTTCACAAAGGGGTTTCTCCGACGAACGGAAAGCGAGGGAAAGGGTCAGTCGCATCTCTTAGCATGCTGCACGACAGTCCTTTTCTTACCAAAGGAGCCAGGTTCTAAGTGCATGATGGGAGTTGTGGACGAAGCTTACTCCGAACCGCTACAATTCCCGACGTGATTGACGGCCCGGAAAGAAAGCCTTGCATTTCGGGAAATGTAGTCTGGTACATTTCCGCCCCCCCAACACGGAACTCACCTGCTAGAGAAGAGGGCATGCTGGGAATAGTAGTTTTAAGTGAACTGCATTGGGGATCTACAAATACAGTATTACTGTCCCCCATCGGCACTGGATATTGAACCAGAGCCTTCACACTGAACTACATCGCCAGCCCTTTTCATTTATCTATTTATATTTATTTTTTATTTTATTTAATTAA
>NW_004955574.1:846261-847952 GCF_000276665.1 Chinchilla lanigera
GGCTGGCATCAAAAGCGATGGCTCAGCCTCCCAAGTGCTGAGATTACCGCCATCCACCACCACGCCTGGCTTTATTTTTTATTTTAAAGCAGGGTCTTCTTTTTTTTTTTTTTTTTTTACTGAGAATCGAACTCAGGGCCACATGCTTGCCAGGCAGGTGCTGTGTAAAACGGGGTCTTTCTAATTTGCCTAGAGGGAACTTGAACCTGTGATTGATCATCCTCCCTCAGCTTCACTCAGCCTCCCGGGGGAGTTACAGGCACTAACCAACGTGCTAGGGTGTAACTGTCTTCCCATGTTCACCCAGTGCTTTGTTTAAAATATATTGAGGCTGGGAGTGTGGATCAGTGGTGGAGCATGTGCTTGTAAGCAGGAGGCCCCGAGTTCCAGCAACCGTGTGTGCGCGTATAGACACACACACACACACACACACACACACACTTTCTCTGTGGGAGATGGACACCATGGAAGAGCAGGAGTCAGGTAGTCAAACTCTGGGTGTGGTGATGCACACTGGAAATCCCACCACTCAAGAGACTGAGGCAAGAAGATCATGAGTTCTGAACCAGCTTGGGCTACATGATGAGTTCAGGAGCAGCATGAGCTACATAGTAAAAAACCTGTCTCAAGGGCTGGGAGTATAGCTCAGTGGCACAGCGCCTGCCTGGCAAGCATGAAGTCATAAGTTTGATTCCTGGTACGAAACAAAACAAAGCAAAAAAACCTGTCCAACAACAGCAACAGCAGCAGCAGCAGCAGCTTTTGCACAAATCTGGACACTGCGTGTCTTACCTATGTGACTTTGGGCCAGTGGCTTTACCTCTTAACTCAATCTTCATCTGTAAAAATAGAAGGGATCAAAGGGTCACCTCCCGAGGGTAGCTTTGAAGAATGCACAAGTTCCCAAAGTACCCGGCTCTGCCAGCCCTGGCACTGCAGCACTTGGGAAGGAGCTCCTCCTTCAATCTTGTGCATGGCCACAGACAGAAAGGACAGATTCCAGCACTTTCACTGCAGTGTGAACCCAGGAAACACTATCTTTTTTGTGATGTCCATTAAAACATGCTCACTGGAGGGGGAAATTGGAAAGTGACCAGATACACCTCACCTGAGAACAGTTAATCAGCCCACACGCATCACATAACAAAAACAAGCCTAGGTGCTGGGAAAGGAAGGGAGGTGCCGGCGGCACCTGCACACCACACCCAGGGGTTTCTCCTTGCGGTGCTGGGGGTGGAACTCAGGGCTTCATGCCTGTTAGGCAAGTGCTCTACTGCTGAGCGACATCCCCAGCCCCTGCGTTTTCCTTTCTTCAACATTTTACTTAGAAAATGATTGTATCTACTGTCTTGGTCACTTTTTTCCTGATTGTATCTACTGTCTTGGTCACTTTTTTCCTCCTCGCTGGACAAAATACCCAACACCCACAATTTAAGGAGGGAGAGGTTTATTTTGGATCATGTTTCAATAGTCTCAGCACATGCAAGGGAAACAAGATAACCCATAAAGCTTCATTACGAAAATTAAAATCACCAGGTGTGCTGGCGCATGCTTGTAATCCCAGCACTAGAGAGGCTGAGGCAGAAGGATTGTTGTGAGTTTGAGGCCAGCCTGTGCTACAAAGTGAGCTCAAGGCCAGCCTGAACTGCATAGTGAGGCCCTGTTTCAAAAAGACAAAAAGAAAAACAAAA
>NW_004955574.1:849542-850544 GCF_000276665.1 Chinchilla lanigera
AATTTTTTTTACCACCATGGCCAAATAAATTGCTTATCGACACTTTGAAAAAACACAGAGTGGCCTGGTGTGGTGGCACTCACCTGTACTCCCAGCACCCGAGAGGCTGAGGCAGGAGGGTCACCCTGAGTTCAAGACCAGCTTGCAATACACAGAGAGACCCTGTCTCAAAAAAACAAGACCAAAAACAAACAAGGAAACAGAGGTTAGGGAAGAAGAGGAAGAAGACAGGTGGAAAAGCTGTAGGTGTAAGAGGAAGCCTGTCCTTCACCGAATCTAGGACTCAGCAGGCAGAATCAGCCACACAGACTTACAGGGACAGCTTGGGGAGGATGAGAAAACCTGCCTCTTCCAAGCAACCCTCAGAGATGCTAGAGCCAAAGCAGTTTCCACAGAGGAGCCTGCTGCCGGCTTCTCTGCACTAGGATCTCACCACAGAAAGGGAATAAAGCATCAAATATGTTCCCAAGGGTCTAGAGCCTCATTCCTAAACTGAGTGTGGTGGCGCACACCCATCATCCTAGCACTCAGGAGGCTGAGGCAGGAGGATCACCATGAATTCCAGGCCAGCCTGGGCAATATAGCAAGACTGTCTCAAAAAATGACAACAATGGAAACAAAATAAGAGAAGCAGCTGTAAAACCGTTTGAGGACTCAGTCACTGAAATGGGTAGCCGTGAAACGCCAGGTGATGAGGCCTGGAAGTAGACACACAAAGGTAAATAGCACCCAAAAAACTTGGCTGGTGTGTTTAGGGAATATACAAAAGAAGTCCTTCTTTTCTTTTCTCTTTTCTCTTTTTTCCTTTTTTCTTTTTTTGTCTTTTCGAGACAGGGTCTCGCTGTGCAGTTCAGGCCAGCCTTGAGCTCACTTTGTAGCCCAGGCTGGTCTCGAACTTGCAACAATCCTCCTGCCTCAGCCTCCTGAGTGCTGGGATTACAGGTGTGTGCCACTACGCTCAGCCTTCTTTTCTTTTTTAAATTAAATTTTTTTTTTTTGAAA
>NW_004955574.1:850878-853198 GCF_000276665.1 Chinchilla lanigera
ATTACATATATATATGATAGATAGATAGATATAGATATAGATATTAGTTTGCTACTTATGACCCAGCAAAAAACACCTGGCACTTTGCTTTCTCTGCCTAAAGAAATAAGATGAATAATTCTACCTACACACTTTTGGTTTTGACCTCATCATTTGATATAAATGCTTGATAATGTTAAAGTCACAAAATTATTCATGTATCCATGTCCTTTTGGTCTCTGTTACATATTTTATCATGCAAGTGACATCACAGTAACAGTGACACCCAGATACCTCATCACTGGAAAGGGAGCTCAAATCCAGAGTCTGTTAAACAAAGCAAAGCAACACACAAAATTTTTCTTTTGGTGGGGGATGAACTTAGCCTTCTCTCTGAGCTACATCCCTAGCCTTTCTTGATAGAAGGTCTTGCTGAATCGCGCAGGGTGGACTTAAATTTGGGAACTTACTGCCTCAGCCTCAAAGAGTGCTGGGATTACAGGCATGCACCTTTATGCCCAACAAGGTAATGATAACATTTTGGGTATTTTCTTTTATTTTTGGCTGCTCAGGTAACTTTAACCCTTAACCAAGCATGTTTTTTTGTTTTTGTTTTCCTTTTCTGGGTACAGCTGTAAAATATTTGGATAAAGGAAATGTGTTATTCATGCAGCCTTGTTATTCAGAGTAAAATGTAATATATACTTTTTTGTTTGTTTGTTTTGAGACAGGGTCTCATTATACAGTTCAGACTGGCTTTGAACTCACTATGTAGTCCAGGCTGGCCTTGAACTCGCAGCGATCCTCCTGCCTCAGCTTGCTGAGTGCGGGGGTTACAGGTGTGCACCACCAAGCCTAGCTCAATATATACATTTTTTGTGACATTTCAAAGGTTTAGATTATTTTGATAACATTATTTTCAGATTTAAAAAGATGGGGTTATCAGAAGTTTGTTAAGAGGGAAAACCACAGGATAAAATAACTAACTTGGAATAAATGTTTTGCATCAGTTTGGGGGAAAAATGGCCGAAGAACTTGAGCAGGCCTTTCTCAAAAGATCTACAAAATGGGCAATAAGCGCATGAAAAGACGCTCAACATCACTAGTCATTAGGGAGATGCAAAGCAAAACCACAAGATACCACTACATACCCATTAGGGAAATGTCAATTATGAAAAAAGAAAAAAGAAGTTAAATACAGGTTTGGGGCTGGCTGGGCCTCAGCGGTAGAGGAGTTGCTTAGCATGCTCAAAGCCTGAGGTGGTTTCATCCTTAGCACTGAGAAAAAAAAAAAAAGTAAAATAGATACCTGGGTGTGATGGCGCACACCTGTAATTCCATTACTGGGGAGGCTGAGGCAGAGGATCATCCTGAGTTCTAGCCCAGCTTGGACTACACAGCAAGACCTTGCCTCAAAAAAACAAAGCCAAAAATATACAGTGATTAACGTGATTTCGCACTTTGATTTCTAGTTCTATAAAGCATCAAAAACTGGGACTCGGGGGCTGGGGATTTAGATCAGTGGCACAGTGCCTGCCTGGCAAGCGCAAGGTCGTGAGTTCAATTCCCGGTACCGGAAAAAAAACAAAAACCAAAAACCAAAACAAAAAAAACTGGGACTCATACAGGTAATTGCACCAATGTTCATAGCAGTCTTAGTATTCACAGTAGCCAAAAAAAACGCAAATGCTGACCAATACATGCGGAGCGGGTAAAGGAAACATGGTTGTACCAGGCATGGTGGCCCATGCCTATAATCTTAGTGCTCTGGGAGGCTGCTGCAGGAGGATGGATCACAAGTTTGAGCCCCACCTGGGCAATTAGTGACTTAGCGAGTCCCTGCCTCAAAATTTAAAATTTATTTTTTATCTTAGTCTTTTTTTTCCCCCTGGTACAGGGGATCGAACTCACGACCTTGCACTTGCTAGGCAGGCACTTATGCCACTGAGCTATATCCCCAGCCCAAAATTTATTTTTTAAAAAGGTGGCTGGGGATGTAGCTCAGTGGTAAAGCGCTGGTGGGTTCAATCTCCAATATTGCCAAAAGAAAGAAAATTTCACATGTTTTATCTTTTTTTGAGCTAGGATTTCACTGTGTAGCCAAGCTGGCCTGGAATTTGCAATCGTCCTGCCTCCCAAGAGTCTGGATCACAGGTGTGTGCCTGGCTACGTGATTATCTTTTTAAAAAGTCACCACTTAAGACTACCTGTTACCACTACTACATGGTGCTTATTATTTGACCACTCTTTCTTTCTTCTTCCTTCTTTCTTTCTTTATTTTCTGTCTTTCTTCTCTCTTCTCTCTTCTTCTCTCTTGTCTCTTCTCTCTTGTCTCTTCTCT
>NW_004955574.1:853298-858874 GCF_000276665.1 Chinchilla lanigera
CTCTCTCTCTCTCTCTCTCTCTCTCTCTCTCTCTCTCTCTCTCTCTCTCTCTCTCTCTCTCTGTTACCAGGGACTGAACTCAGGGTCTTCACACTATGCTATATCCCCTGCCCTTTAAATTCTTTTTTCTTAGACAGAGTCTTGCTATGCAGTTCAGGCTGGATTTTGAACTCACAATGCAGCCCAGGCTGGTCTCAAACTCGGTGATCCTCCTGCCTCAGCCTTCCAAGTGTTAGGATTATAGGCATGAGCCACCATGCCTGGTGTCTACCTTTTTTTTTTTGAAGCAAGATCTTGCTAAATTGCTAAATTTCCTTGCTGGGCATCAACTTGTAACCCTCCTGCCTCAGCTTCCCATAGTGCTGGGATTATAGGTATGTATCACCATGCCTGTTATGTTCCAGGCATTTTTCTAAGCATATTACTGATGAGAACTTCAAACAACTCTGTAAGGTCAGTACTAACATTATCATTTTACAGATAAGAAAAATGAGGTACAGAGAGGGTGACTACTCTGCTCAAGGTAATAGTGTGTAAGCTGTGGAGCTGCCTCATGGCCAGGCGCATGGGCTCAGAGCCTTCACCTCTCGGCACTGTGTTCCACTACCTACGTGTCTGGAGCGAGGACTTGGGCAAAGCACGCTCTACAGAAACCAGTGAGATACACCTAGATTGTCTACAGATGGTATCTTATCTGGAGTATTTGAGATAGTCTGCAAGGACAAGAACTTTGTAATAATACAATTAATACAATTGCATTAATACAATAATACAATTAATACAGCTGTATTAATACAATAATACAATTACTTTGTAATAATACAAAAGTACAACACTTGCCTAGCATGTGTGAGACCCTGAGTTTGATCTCCAGCATGGCACAAAATAAAAAAGTCAGCTGCAATGGCTCACACTTGCAATCGCAGCTACCGGGGGCTCAAGACAGGAGGATCTTAAGTAGGTGGCTACCCTGGGAAAAACAGTAAGATTCCCATCTCAAATTTTAAAAGGTAAAAATAAAAGATATACAACACAGACAGAAAACAGGCAAAAGATTTGAATAAGAACTTCACAACAGATGCTACTCAAATGGGGTATATATATATATATATATATATCATCTCATTAATCATTTGAGAAAGCTAAAACCACATCAGACAACCATTTGAATGGCCAAAGTTAAAAAGATGGTTAATACTAAGTGTTTTGGCCAGGCATGGTGACATACACCTGTAACCCCAGCACTCAGGAGGCTGAGGCAGGAGGATTGTTGCTAATTTGAGGCCAACTTGGGCTATAAACAGAGCTCAAGGCCAGCTTGAACTGTATAGTGAGACCCTGTCTCAAAAAGACAAAAACAAAAACAAAACAAATACTGAGTGTTTTGGAAATGAGGAGCAGGTGAAACCTCCCTCCCCCATATTAAGCAAGTGCTCTTCCATTGAGCTACATCCTGAATTTTATTTATTTATTTAATTTTGGATTTTTTTGAGCCAGGTTTTCCCTATGTAGTTTAGGCTCGTTCTGAACTCATCATATAGCCCAGGTTGGCCTCAAACTTGTGGCAATCCTCCTGCCTCAGCCTCCCCAGTGCTGGGATCACAGGCGTGCACCTCCACACCCTACTTAACCAAAATTCGTATGCAACTTGTAGAACAGTAAAGTGATACATCCATTCTGGAAAGCTTCTTGGGAAAGATGCAAGGACTATCATTATCACTTTCACTCTTAACTACATGCCTGCCAACAGGACAAAAATGAAAGATCTTGAACCAAGGATGGTGGTACATGCCTGTCATCGCAGCACTAGCGAGGTGGAGGCAGGAAGATCAGAGTTTGAGGCCAGCCTACGCAGCAAGGAATTTAAGGCCAGCCCAGACTACAGAGTGAGACCCCGGAAGGAGAGGGAGAAAGGAGAGAGAGGGAGGGAGGGAGGAAAGAGAGAGACAGATAGACAGACAGAATGAATGAGAATCTCCCCTAACATACAGTAAGCTGGAGGCCTCTCCCACTGTTCTTCGGGAGATGCCACGTCTAAGAGTAGCTACTATACGATTTCATTCATACGAAGTGCAAAACAGGCAAAACCAAGGTGTGGTACTAGAAGCCAGGGTAAGGCTCACCTGGGGCAAAGGGCAGTGAATGGCAGGCGGCACAGGGGCCTTGAGTGATCCGTCAGGCAGTGTTCTGGTTAGAGGGTGTGTTCTCTTTGTGACACTGGTGACCTGTGCACCTCTCAATATCTGTATCAATTTTTTTTTTCTGGTTCTTTGAGCCAGGGTCTGGTTCCTCCTGCCTCAGCCACCAAGTGCTGAGATCATAGGTGTACAGCACCACGTCGGGCCCACACTTCAATGTTGAATGCTAATAAAAATAGAGAAGGTTCAACCTGTAGCTCTTCCCGCAAATACTCAGCGCGTGCCCATCAGGTGGGAAGCGCCTGGCCAGCGTTGAAATTGCGCAGTGGACTCGCGCATCACCGCCTCCGTTCTTCCCTCGTGATTGGCTGCGCTTCTGGCCAATGGCAGAAGAGTTCACGCTGGCTGCGGGCCCCGACGGCTCCAGCTGAGAGGTAGCTTTTTCCCATCGGTTTGTAGGCGGCGCTGTGGGCTCACTGACTCCTTGGTCGCTGGTAGACCCTGTCCCCACCCTCTCTGATTCTTTGACTCTCAGGAGACGAGACAGAGTAAGTCCCAGCACTCCGGTATTTTCTGCAAAATTCTTTTGTAGCTTTTAAACCAGGTTATTTATTTATTTATTTATGCTTGTGCATCTCTCCGATGCTCTGGGTCCAAAACTCCCCGCCTCACACCTCCCTGCTTGGTGTGACCCAGCCCTACAGCAGTGCTTGGGACATCTTGATAGCGGCCCAAGCTGCCACTCGGCACGTTTCTCTTCCTCTCTTCCGGCTAATTGTTTACTCGATTGTTTATTTATCCGGAGTGAGGGGGGGCGGCTGGCGGGGGCGGCCGCCCTGAGGGAAGCCCGCTTCCTGTCCCTGGCTGGCTCAGCTTCCACTCACCCTCCTGCGTGCTGGAAAGAATTGCAGAGCCGGGAAAGCCTTCCTTGATGTTCCATCCATTCAACAAAACACTGATGAGCCCCGCCTTGGGCCTGGGCCTTTGTTAGGGCCATCATCGATGACTAAGATAGTCGTGTTTCACCCTCACGGGATGAGAGAAAAACCCATTCCCAGACTGGAGTAAGCCAGCATGTCCAGGGCCTGGATGGGGAAGACTGGGGGAGGCCTTCCCGAAGGGGTATACCTGTGTAGCTAGCATCTGAAAGAAGGGCAGGAGTTATTCGGTGGACAAGGACTTTGTCTTTTTGGCTACCATGCACCACCACCCCGCCCCCGCGTGCCTCCCATTCTTTTTATTTAGCATTGGATTCAGCCACTTATTCATGAGCAAGTATTTATTGTATATCATTTGCCAGGCTTGGGAACTAACGAGAGTTCTAGCCTTAAAAGGCGACACATAAAATGGTGACACCACCACAGGACTGATGGAGTGCTAGGATAGGTGTGTATCACCTGACCCCGACTTGTCTGGCTTTGAATCTAAGATATACCCATTCCTAGCTGTTTAACCTCTCTGTGACTTATAACTAACCCATAGGGTTGTTGTGAGTATGGAGTTAATGTCTCAAGTGCTTCATGTGCCCCCCCTACCTTGACTTTTTTGAGACAGGGTCTCGATATGTAGTTCAGGTTGGACTTCAACTTGCTTATGTAGTGCAGGTTGGCCTCCAACTCACGGCAATCCTCCTGCCTCAGCCTCCCAAGCACCGGGATTACAGGCGTGTGTCACCACGTCCAACAAAAGGGTTAAATTAAAAAAACAAAAAAGTATAAATGTTAAACGAAAAAGGTCGTTGGAAACAATCTTTAATCTGAAAAGCTTTGTTTAAACATGTTTTAAAACTTGAGCCCATGTAATTTTATCAGTGTTTACAGAACACTTTGTTATATGCAAGGCATAATTTTTAGCACTTCACATAGTCTTACCTTAATCCCCTACCTTTATGTTCCTGATCGGAGATTGAAGCCAGAGCTTCCAGTTCGCTGTGGAAGTCCTCTACCACTTAGCCCTGGTTCTGCTTTCCCAAATTTCAGGAGCTGATGATCAGTAGGGTGGAAAATATTGCTATTTGTCTTAAATCTTTCAAGCGAGGGTCTGCAATTACGTTATTTTCATTACAGATCAGTGAAGTTATAATTGTTCTATTTTATTACTATTGTTGTTAATCTGTTAAACTTTACCACAGGTATGCACGTGTACGAAAATATCCACGACTAATATAATCATTATATATTTCAAACATGTACTAATGGAAAATTTAAAAAGACACACATACATACTTATGTAAAATTTGGGCTGTTTCAGGGAGCCACCCTTCTGAGGTACAGTTTCCGATTTTACAGATGAAGAGACTAAAGAAAAGGGCAAAATACAGTGGGAAATTTAGCCTTTCTTCATGCGTTCCAAAATACAAACTCTGGGCCCAGAGAGCTCATTTTCTACCATCTGTACTTCCGGAGGAATCCCAGAGGAACACCTCCTTGGTCCAGAGGAATCAAGTTTTACAGAGGTGCCCTTTCATCACTATTTCCCCTCCAGACGTCCAACTGACAGTTGACTTGCAGTCATTTGGACAATGCTTATTTGGAGGTCAGGACTGCGTGCAGGTCTAGGCCGTCTCTCCTCCGCCAGGCAGCGAACGATGAATCATGAACAACTTGTATAACGCGCGCGCTGCCTGCAGATTTTACTCACTGCCAGGGGTAAGAGCACGCGCTCTCCAGCCCCGCCCCCTCTTCCGGGACGACGAATTGCAAGGGTTAGATTGGGCTGAGGCAGGCCACGCCTCCCAGTACTCTCCAATCAACTTCCTCGCTGGGTGCGCTCCCTCCTTTTTAGCCCCGCCCCACCACCCCAGCGCCCCAGCGCCCCATGTTACGTCTCTCCTCTCTTCCTCCGTTATCCGGGGGTCTGCGGCTCGCGCGGCAAACCCACCTACCCTTGCCTCCCATTGGCTAGTCAGGTCCCGCGCGAGCGGGATCGCGCCCTTCGTCTCCTCCAGAGCCAGGCCATGCCTCTCCACTCCTGTTTTCTTCCAGAGCCAGCGCGAGCGGAGGATCGACTGCTTCTGGCGCGCGCTTTGCGCGCGCCTCCCTTGAGCCACTCCCTCCGCCTTGCGCCAGCAGCCGCGCCGCCTGGCAGCCCCTAATGCGCACGCGCACTTGCCCACCCCGCTCCCTCTGCCCGTTCGCGGGTCTCCTCGCGCTCAGTCTCGCGCCGCAGTAGCCGCAGTAGCGGCATTTTCTCGGGGCGCACGCGCACTGCTCCTTTCGCGCCCGCTCCCTGCCTCAGGCCGCGGCGGCGGCAGCAAGCCCCTCAGGCGTGCGCGCGCTGCGGTTGCTTCTTGCTGTCCCGCGCTGCTCATCCCCTCGCGGCGCGCGCCTGGGGGCCGTTATCCCTCTGCAGCGGTCCCCGCGCCAGGCACGCGCAGTAGCGAGGGGGCGCGCGCTCGGGAGCGGCGGCCGCAGGAAGGAGGCGCCGCCGCCATCGCGC
>NW_004955574.1:859373-882142 GCF_000276665.1 Chinchilla lanigera
CCGCCGCTCGGCGCTGGGGCCCTGCCCGCGGGGCCCGGCCGCCATCGGACTGGCCCTTGTCCACCCTCACCCCACGTCTCTGCGCCCGCCTCTGGCCCGGTGGGTCTCGGGGGTCTGTCTGTATCCCCACCCACCTTCGGCCACCCTGCTCCTGGTTCTGCACCTCCCCTCTTCCCTCTTCCGGCCCCAGAAATGCCCTTCGCCCCTCCTGGCCACTGCAGTGCTCGCGGGACCCACCTCCTCCTCGGTGACCCTTCTGCATCCCTTAATTCTGGCTCGCACTTGGAGATGCTTGACCGTTCTGCCTTCCGATTCTGCTCCCGCTGCCTTTAGGATCTGTCCCCGGGCTCTTCTGTGACCTATCTACTATTATCGTGTCTCAGAATCTAGTATCGCACCCCCAGGAGCTGTCCCTTTAGGACCAGCTGTTGCACCTCCTTGGAGATCCACCCGAAGCCCCTGGCACTGCTGCCCCGAGGTCTTTCTCGTGGACTTGATTCCATCTCGCTCTTGGGTGCAGCTCGTCCTCTCAGAACCTGCTGCACCCCCGGATGGCCCTTGGCTGCCTCTCCGACCCTTTTCTGACTTGGATGCCCCATGTTTGCCTCCTTCCCCTTCGCAGCCCTTGCTCCCGTTTGCCATTCAGACCTTTTCCTCTCTTCCAGACTTTTTTGCCTCCTATCTTTGCCCGTGCTCCCTGGCCTGCTTGCTTTCTGCCTCTGTCTTCCCTAGGAAGCAGCCTCCTCCCCTTTCTCTGACCCTGCAGGTCCCTCGTGTCTGCTGTTCGCTTCCCTGACCTCGATCCGTGACTCAGTTTCCCTCAGCCTTATGTCCTAATGTTCTCTTGGGGGTTTCTTCACACCTTTTTTGGCCCTCTTCGGAGCTGTTCCATTCATTCGCTCCCCTTCCTCTGGCCAGTCCTCCCCTCAGTTCCTCATTGCCTAAGACCTGCTTCCTGCCTCTTCTCATTGTGGGGCTTCTTAGCCTTGCCCTTGCTTCGCTCTGCCTCTGATACTCTGACCCGCCACCTATCCCGTTCCTATTCTGCATCGTAGACTGCCCTGCGAGCCTTTCCCACCTGCTCTTTTATCATTTTTCAGTTCTGCCCCTATCTTTATTTAGGTCCTCCCACCCCCATCTTGCTCCCTTTTGGAGCTGTCCATTTGCCCGAATATTTTTTGACCCATTTTTAACTTTGCTATTGCTGTCCCTCTTGAAGTGGTCCTTTTAACACTCATTTCCTTATCGCTGCTGCCTGTCAGTTTTTTAATGCCACACCATTTTGGTTCAGTTTTCACCCTCCACTATATTCATATATTTGTCCTCTCTCCCTAGCCTTGCCTCTTACTTCATTTTTGAGTTCTCTTTCCCTCACTTGTGACGTTAATGTGTATTTTTTTTTTTTTTTTCCTTTCTCGTGCTGGGGATTGACCCCAGGGACTTTGCATAGTTCTTTACATCACTAGCCCTTTTAATTTTTTTAAAATTTTGAGGCAGGGTCTTACTACATTGTGCCCAGGCTGGGTTTATACTTGTAATCTTTCTGCCTCAGCCTGCCAAGTAGCTGGTTTTACAGGCATGTACCACTAAGTTGTCTTTTTTTTTTTTTTTTGGAGACAGACTCTCTCTGTGTAATTGAGGCTCACTATGGAGCCCAAGCTATCCTCAAACTCACAGTGATCCTCCTGCCTCAGCCTCCCAAGTGCTGAGATTGTAGGCGTGTGCCACCACACTTGGCCTACTAGGGTATCGGCTTAGTCATTACTTCCTGTTATTGTGTCCCCCCCACAACTTGGAGTTCCCTCAGTGTTTGATTGATGGTCTTTTCCTTTTCTACCCCTTTCCCAAATCTCCCAATTTTGTTTCTCCCTTTTTCCTTTTTCTAGTATCCAGTCTGGCTCTTGCCTTTAGTTTCCTTCTGAGCTGCCTCTTCCTGGCCACTTCCCACTGAGGGTTTTTTCACGTGTGTCATTTCTTGTTTGTTTTTTGTTTTTGAGACAGGGTCTCTCTATGCTGTTCAGGCTGGCCTTGAGCTCACTTTGTAGCCCAGGCTAGTCTGGAACCCCCAGTGATCCTCCTGCCTCAGCCTCCCAAGAGCTGGGATTACAGGCGTGTGACACCACACCCGG
Organism: Chinchilla lanigera; assembly: GCF_000276665.1. Lineage (NCBI taxonomy): Eukaryota > Metazoa > Chordata > Mammalia > Rodentia > Chinchillidae > Chinchilla > Chinchilla lanigera. The sequence continues at coordinate 861,503 of NW_004955574.1, forward strand.
CCCAGGTGTGTCATTTCTCTGACCTCTATGCCTCACCTTCAGAAACTAAAGGACTAGCTTGGGCCTCTGGTTTTTTAGGTCACAGATCTTCTCAGCACCCTGCACCTGAGGATTTCATCCCCAGGGATCCTGTGAGATCTGTCAATAGGTGGGGGATGCTTGGTGACTGCCCCAGTTCTCCCACTTCCACCAAGGTTAGTGGTGGGGTAACTCACATTCCATTGCCTGTTTTCTATACTGTGCCCTTACTTGTTCCCCTCTTCAGATCTCTGGGCTTCACAGCTTTGTGTCCTTTAGAAAGGGGAACTGCAGCTGCTTACCAGTCTTTATTGTCTTTTTCACTCTCCCTCTCCTGAGTGATTGCAGAAACATACCCTCTTCCCCCTCTACCCGCAAGGCAGCACCCCTTGGGAGATCTTAGGAGTGTACTTTTTTATTTTTTCCAGCTAACAAGTCATATTCTTGTTTTATTCCTGATGAGGGAAATGCCAGTTCTCAAGGCCTCCCATCCCAGGAGGGTTATGGCCACGCTTGGTGTTTTTTGCTCTGGGCCTGCAGAAGCAGCAGAGTTTTTCTTGCCTTCCCTAATGGTCTTTGGTTTGCCCTGTGACCTTGGGGGAGGGGTTGGGCAGGGTAAGTTTATTTCTTTTTTACCTCTGCCTGGGGAAGGCTCTAGCTTCCTGGTCTTCAAAATGGTGAGAGCCTGGCTTGGAAAGCACTTTGCGGTTGTTTGTTGAAAGAGAGAGTGCCAAGTGTCACTCTGATTTCTGCCCTCTGGTATTGCAGGCACTCCCAGCCACAGAAGCCGTGTGCCTCTGGGCAGATCCACACTGCTCCAGGGCTTGGTGCCTTGGTGTGCATGGGATATGTGGGCGGGCCTGACCTTCCCCAAACCTTTTGGGGGACCTCAGTGGGTAGAATTAGAGAGAGCTGCCAGGGACTGGCTGACATGCATGGATTTTTGGTCTTGTCTGGCAAGTGGGTCTTTGCTCCCTTGTCTGAGCCATTTTCTCCATTGATCTTACAGTGGTGTGGTGTTTAAGGAAATCCATTCACAGGTAGAAATGGTTTTACTGAAGAGCCATCCAGCCATTTTCCTTCCTTAGCTTGGGACAAGAGGATCTTTACCACGTTCTAGGTTTATCTTATTTTTTAGTAGTAAATCAAAAGCCTGATCCACCCCCCCACCCCCACCCCAGGGCAATTGCATATTAAAGCAGCTATCCATCTGGGAAGGAGCATTTACTAGGACTTTCTTTCTTTTTCTGGTACCAGGAATTGAACTCAGGACCTTGCACTTGCCAGGCAGGAACTGTGCCATTGAGCTATGTGTCCGGCCCCTAGAAGGACTTCCTTGACTGAGTTATGTTCAAACTTTATTTCAGCATTTATTTAGGAAAGTTCTGTGTGAACACACTTGAAAAAAAAATTCACTGTTCTCTATAGAACTGTACCATTGACTCATCAAATGTTGAGGTGTTTGTATAGGTGACAGTGAAAGGGTCTGAATAGTAGATCTGTATGGCTCTAACTTTTTAATTTTAAGACTTTAAATTTTCTGAACAAGCAGTCTGGCAATTTAAATGTGTTTCCTTATTATCTTAAAGAGTTTTGGTTTATATCCACTGGTGAATGAATCTTTGACCTTATGTGTCAGGATTAAGTCACTTATTTTAGAGTTTGTTGGCCGGGGATATAGCTTAGTGGAACAGTGCCTGCCTGGCAAGCTCAAGGTCCTGAGTTCGATTCCCGGTATCAAAAAATACATATAAATAGAGTTTGTGAGTTTGGGATAGTTTTTTTTTTTTTTTTCCTATTCTTAATGTGAAAGTGATAGCTAGTTAAGAATGAAAACAACTGTGTATGCTTAAATTTGTGTTCTAGTTTTTTCATTTTTTTTTGTCCTTTTGAGATAGGGTCTCCCTATGCAGTTCAGCCTCACCATGAGCTCATGTTGTAGCCCAGGCTGGTCTCAAACTTGCAGCAATCCTCCTGCCTCAGCATCCCAAGTGCTGGGATTACAGGCATGTACCAGCATGCCCGGCTTGTTTTTGTTTTTTATTTGTTGATTTTTGAGACAAGGTCTCTTTGTGTAGTCCAGGCTGAGCCTTGAGCTCACTATGTAGCTAAGGCTGGCCTCAACTCATTTTGATTCTCCTACCTTAACCTCCAGAGTTCTGGGACAACAGGTGTGTGCCACCATGCCTGGATTTTTTTTTTTTTTTTTTTTTTTTTGAAACGGGGTCTCACTGTAGCCCAGGCTGGCCTCGAACTCACAGCAATCCTGGCTCAGCTTCCTGAGTGCTGAGATTATAGGCATGTGTCACCAAGCCTGGCTGTGTTCCACTTTTAACAGCACTGGCAGCATAAAAAGTTCCTGCATGCCCAAAGCCTAAGTTTACATAATAGGAAGAGAGGAGACCTAAAGAACAAAGAGCTGATTTTTCTTCATAAGCTGGTAAATGATGTTTCAGAGACTGTCAGATTTCCCTGATGGTGGCAGAGGCTCCAATACTAGTACTGACATTTGCTTTGGTGGTGATGGCATTGGGTGCTACTGAAATGTGAGTGGTGTCCTGGGCCTTCTGGAACAGGTAACGTGCCAGTTGGTCAGGATGTGGAGCAGGAAATGGCAGTAGACAGCTATTTTCAATCTAGTTACTTGTCTTCAATGGCTGTCAGCCTACCTAGACTCTTAGAAACTGACCTGATCAAAGTTTCTCCCTTTCTTTTTCTTCTCTTCCTCCTCCTCTTAAATCTTTTTCTATTTTTAACTGTCTCCCTTCTCTCTTACCTGCTCTTCATTTTTTCTTGGTTTGCTAAAGCCGTAAGACGGTAACAAATCAGAAAATGGTCATTTCAGACAAATGTAAGTAGTAGTTCAGATGCAGATCCCTGGACCTACAGGTGACCTTTGGGAAAGGATAGTCTGGGAGGGACAAGGGTTACACAGATGACCATGAACTACATACAGCCTCATAGGTGTGTATTGAGTCATCTGAGCAATACGGAAGCACATCAGGTCAATAGAGTAGGAGATGGTAAGATGGGAGTGGCTGTGTGGCTTCATCTAATCCTGCCTGTTTTTTAACGTTTGATCTGTGGTGGTCTTCAGAGCTGTTAGGCTTCCTGCAGTTCTTTCCTGCGATTGGCTATTGATTCTTGTCATTCACCATCTAGCAGTCTAAATAGTATCTTCTTTTTTTTTTTTTTTTTTGAGCATAGGGTGCCTCTGTGTATTCCAGGCTGACCTCAAACTTGCAACAATCTTGCCTCAGCCTCCTGAGTGCTGAGATCACAGGCATGTACCACCATGCCCAGCAGTGTCTTAATTTACCCAATCAGTGTGATTGATAATCTAATGCAGTTGTGTAAAATTTCTTTCTTTTGTAATGTAGAAAATAACTAACATTGAGGTTCTCTACTTGAAGAGGGAAGTTGACTAGCAGAAATACCTCTTCTGGCCCCTTTGGTTTGGTTGGTGGAACTCAGTGTGAAAATTAGCGGCAGCTTCCGCCACAAAACAACATTGGGCATAAGGACAGGGGCTGCCTTCTGGTCTAGGCTTTGTTCTGATTAGTTAGGACCTTGGACAAATTGCTTCCCTTCCTGGATTTCACATCCCTAGTATGACGTCTGGTGTGCTGTCCAGCCTGACAGTAGTTTCTCTTTGACCTGGGTCACATGCCAAGTTAGAACTGGAACCAGGAATGAGCCCCTGGTGTTGTGCTTAGACCCCCACCTTTTGTCACTCCCTAACAAGTTCTGTCAGCCAGAATTGGGATGGGACACTTCCCCTGGGGGGTGCAGGAAAGTGGATTAGCTTTGTTGTATATTTTTCTAATATAAACACTATCTCTTTCTCAGCCATTCATATGGGAATTAGTTTATAATTTTGGGGACGGGCCATCCATATTGTATTAGATACATAACTAAAGGCGTATATGGTCCCTCTTTTAAAAATAATACGGAGTTTTTCAAGCTGAGTCATTGTTGACCTAGGCTCTCAAATAGCAGTGATCTGAATAGTGCTTGAATTGCTAGTATTAAGCAAGGCAAACAAATCATTCATGTTCATCTTCCTGAAAGTTTATTTCTCTTCAGCTTTCGATAGAATGCTTTATCATGCTTCACCTATAAAGAATTCTCGAAAATAACTTTTGACATTTGTCAATTTTTTTTTTTTTTTTTCTTTTTTCCCTGTGGTGCTGGACATGGAACCCAGGGCCTTGTGCACGCAAAGGAAGAGCTCTACCACTGAGCTACATCCACAGCTCGTGTCAATCTAATTTTCATCTCTTGGTGTTAAGAAACACCATTAAGTTGCTGTATTAGCAGAGAACCAAGTACTTTCAGCCATGAAACAGCATCACAAGAAAATATTATTTATTTTCATTGAAGATAATCAGACCTGTCTCCTTCATCTTCCTTTATTGAAAGGAACATTGCCATTTTGTGTAATTTGCAGTGCTTATGATTGTTGCGTTATATATCTTGTAGGTATTTTATGCCTCTTGCCACCAGGCACCTCTCCATTCTTTCTTGGAAGATGTCTTCTTCTGGTTGCTGCAGTAAGTTGGTCATGGAATTTGAGTAATTGAGATGCAGCTTCCTATAGTGTAAACAGTGTTAAAGAAACTCACCTCATATCTCTGGCTCTGCCATTTAATAGCTGTGTGACTGGTTTTTTTTAGTCTTTGAGATAGTTTCTCATGATGCAGTTCAGGCTGGCCTTGAACTCACTTTGTATCCCAGGCCGGCCTTGAACTCACAGCAATCTTCCTGCCTCAGCCTCCCGAGTGCTGGGATTACCAGCATGTGCCACCACGCCTGGTTTAGGTGGGTAACTGTGGCCCAGTATTTCTGGATTTTTACCTTCTGGGTTGCATTTTTTTCACTTGGAGAATGAAGGAACTTACACTGGTTGGTTCCCATTCTGCCTTTTTTTTTTTTTTGTACCAGCAATTAAACTCTGGCCTCGAGCTTGCCTGGCAGACACTATGGTGCTGAGCTACATACCTGGCCAGACTCTGCCTCCCCACTCCCCCCAACCCCCCTCCCCGGTACCGGGAATTGAACTCATGACCTTGTACTTGCCAGGCAGGCGCTGTGCCGCTGAGCTAAATCCCCAGCCCTCTGCCTTATTTTATAGCTAATAATACTTGATTGTTTTCTCTCTTTAGAGTAGTATACTTTTTTATGGGTGGGGATTCTCATATGCAAAATATCTTGTACTTGCTAGGTCCCCAGTATGCATATGAATCTAAAAGAGTGCCAAAACCTTTCATTTTTTGAGATTGTGTCCCAATTATAATGGCCGTTCTTCAGGTTTACACTTTTAGAGGGCACACTCCTGGTCAGCACTTAGTCCACTGCTTTTTGTATCATGAATGTCTTGACCAGAGTGATAAGGTTAATAAGTGGTAGAGTATTGTTAAGAATCCAGGTGGTCTCATTTCAAAATTTGTGTTTATTAGGCTGCTTTGCCACTCTGGGATATAAAAGTAATTTATAATTTGTCTCATTCAGGAACTTATAGTCAGTTGTAAACAATTACATAAAATAAGGTGAAAGAATTTTTTAAAAAGAGTGAAGGGAAGGAAGTGATAAATAGATTACTATTAATATATGGCTCCTTGGGAGGCAGCCCCATGTTAATAGTCTTAAAGATTTTCATATTTAGATACTAGGCACATTAATCACAATATTTTGAAAGGAATCTATAGCCACAAGTACCAGCTTATTATTCTAGCCAGTCTATTGGAAAAGTTTAACATTTAAATTCTGACCTGTATTCAAATCCAGGTATAACAAAACTGTATAAGTAAACCAGTTTAAGGAAAAGAAGATAGAAATGTTTGGTCATGTAATACTCCTTAAATCTGTAATTTCTTTGATAAACAGAAAAATATATGGGTAGCTCCTAATTGAGTCAGTCAGTCTGTATCTCTCTTTGTTGGAGATTAAACCCAAGCATGCATTCTACCATTAACTACACCCCTAACCAAGGTTTTTTTCTGTGGACAATATGCTTCATGCAACTAAAAATGTATAAATAGAATATATACAAAGTAATTTGTCAGTTTATCATTAATAAAATGGGGACTGAGGATGCAGCTCAGTGCTAGAGCATTTGCCTAGAATGCATAGTGCTGTGGGTTTGATCCCCAGTACTGGGGAATTGGCAGGAGAGAGAAAATTAAAATTAAAATACACATTTAAAAATGTATTCCTTGGGCTGGGAATATAGCTCAGCAGCACAAGTGTCTGCCTGGCAAGCACAAGGTCCTGAGTTTGATTCCTGGTACCAAAAAAAAAAAAGAAAAAATGTATACCTTGCTGGGTGTGGTGGCACACATCTGTAATCCCAGGACTCAGGAGGCTCAGGCAGGAGGATCCCTATGAGTTCGAGGCCATCCTGGGCTACAAAGTGAGTTTAAGGTGCATAGCGAAATGCTGGCTCAAAAAAACAAACAAACAAACAAAAAAAGTAAACCTAGAAATATATAGATAAATGGGTAGAAAACCACAGTTCCTTAAATTGTTTGTATGGAGCTCACTATAATTACTTAGTTGCAGTTTTTAAAAAAAATGTTAGGATGAAAGTGTCTTAAGTTATATAGGTAACAGCCTCCCAAAGTATACAAAAAATTTTTAAAATGTACAGTTGCCTTGTACTTTTCCCCCATTTCTATTGAAAAGAAAGGTCAAAACTGTGGTTTTATCTCTTGCATTCTGAGCTACTTAGGAATGAAACAAAGGAAGATGATCCCTGTTAATTGGCACAGGCAATTAAAAAGGGTTCTTTGTTCAGTAACAAATTGATTGTGTACAAATGAAAGTCAGCACTGCATTAATAGAAGATTATTAGATTCTTCAAATCTGCATCTTCAGCTAGAGTGGCTTTCACTTCAAGGGAATTACTTCACTGGGATAGTATAAATGCTTGGTGATTAAAAAAAACTATCACTAAAAAAACAAAACAAAACAGTCACTAGGTCTTAATTTTTCAAAGATGCCTGTTAAGTTAGTAGGTAGAAAGCAGGTGGTTGTTACTTTTGTGATAACCTTTTTAATGGCCCGAAATCATTGTGTACCTTCTTAATGCGGCTGACCTATAAGAAATTTCTTCTAATAAGTCATTCAGTTGAGAAATGCACATAAAATCTTTGCTAAATGAGGAAAGATAGAGGAAAACCACTGCTGTGGGAGTGGGACCCAAATGTTGACATATGCCCAATATTAGCAGCCACAAAGGCTGTGAAAAATGGAAGTGTTCACTTACACAGTCATGATTGATTTGATGTGTATATACAAGGAATACCTATTTTCTTGTGTATAGAACCCCTTTTAAGTTTATTTGCTTTAAAAAAAAAAAGGTAGAGTCTACATGTAGAAAAGTACAAAAATCTTAAGTGTACATTTCTGAATTTTTTACTGTTTATATGATTGGTGTACTTCCTTTTTCTACATAATAATACTTGTTATTTTTTATAATAATTTTTGTACCAGGGACTTGGCTTATGCTAGGCAAGTACTCTACCACTGACCCTGCACCCTCAGCCTTTTTATTTTCTATTTTGAGACATTTCTCACTAAGTGGCCCAGGCTGACCTTGAAATTGGAATTCTCTTGCCTCAGCCTCTGGAGTACCTGGATTACAAGCATGCATCACCACACCTGGCTACATAATTTTTAATACTTTAGAGAGTAGGGTCGATGTAAGGTACTTCAGTCATGACATATGTAATACACAGACATGAACATGTAGGCCATTTCTCACTTACCCAAATCTGGTCAAGGTCACATGCATGATAAAGAGTGGGATAATAGCAATCTTAATTGCATATATATTACCACAAGTGTTCTTTTAACAACAGGTCTTTCGTACTTGGGTTGTAATTCCAGATTGTTTTGGTATCTGCTGAGAATGAAAAGGAAGCAGAGAGTTGTCACTGCGAGTGAGAGCATGATAGGACTGGTACTCAAACTGCTGTCACACCTGCAAACTGCTGGGAACTTTCTACATAGCAGCTTGGCAAGAATTTGAGAGACATAGGCCTTGATTTACTTAAAGTAACCTGGATAGACCAAGAAATAGAAATGCAAACCAAGATTGTATATAAAGATCTTAACAGTGGTGAAAAAAAGGGGGGAAATAATCTAAATGTTTTAACCTTAGGGGATTGGTTGGTTTATGGAAAAATATGGAGTCATTAAAAAAATATGTTTTAGAGAATATTTGACATGGGAAAGTGCATACAAAATAAAATTAAGTATGAGAAAAAGCAAGATGCAGAACTGTAAACAGTAGAGCCAGGCATGGTGGCGCACGCCTGTAATCCCAGCAGATTGGGAGGCTAAGGCAGGAGGCTCTTTGCGAGTTCAAGACCAGCCTGGGCTACAAAGTGAGCTCAAGGCCAGCCTAAACTGCATAGCGAGACCCTGTCTCAGAAAGACAAATAAACAAACAACAAAACTATACACAGTGGAAGCCTAGTTTTGTTGAAATCTATATGGGAAAAAGAAGAAATACATTGAAGTGCTACTAGTAGTTATCTCTGTGTTGTACGATTTTGGGTGATTAACCTTTTTTTTTTCCTTCTAAGTTTCCCAAAGTTTTCTTCAATCATTTTACCATTGATTAAAAAACAAATTAAACAAAGTTTTTTGTTTTTCTTTTTCTTTTTCAATGTGGTGGTTTTTTTTTTTTTTTTTTTGGTTTTTCTCCGGTACCGGGAACTGAACTCACGACCTTGCGCTTGCCAGGCAGGCGCTTTTTGCGGCTGAGCTAAATCCCCAGCCCCTAATATGGTGGTTTTATGTTAGGTTTTTCTTATGGACATAGGAAGGAAAAACTGAACCGGAAAGCAAAAAATCAGAAATGGTGAGATCTTTTGGACTGCAATCCCTCTAGTCCCTTAGAGAGTAATCAAATTTATTAACAATACGTTTTATATATATTTTTTTGAGAAAGGGTCTCACTACATAGTTCAGGCTGGCCTGGACTCACCATGTAGCCAAGGCTGGCCTCGAACTTGCAGCGATCCTCCTGCCTCAGCCTCCCAAGTGCTGGGATTACAAGCGTGTGCCACCACTCCCAGCATATTAACAGTATTAACAGTGACAAACAGCTGCATATTTTGTACTGGAAGACAGTGGACTACTACCTCCCTCTCCTTCTAGTCCCATTTGAAGGTGGGTGGTAGTCTCAGCTTCTAGATGGTGAACTGAGGTACCAGGTAGGGACTTGCCCAAGGCCACACAGCTAACGGTCCCAGAGGCAGGCAGCCCAGAACCTCTGCTCTGGGATCTTCTCTGGTATGCTTTTCACTCTTCTGCACACGGTGATCTGCTACTTCAGAGTCTGCTGCATGGGTGGCAATTGGAGCTCAGTTTTCTGTTTAGTAAGGAATCCCCTTTTTCCCCAAAGTGTGCTTGTTTAATGGAGAAGAAACCATTGGTCAGAAGCAGGATGATCATGAAGTTACGTCTTCTCTTGCAAGGACTAAAAGTCTTTAAATAAGATTTAAATAATTTTATTTAATATCTCATCTTTTGTTTTGTTTTGTTTTTGGTACTGAGAATCGAACTCAGGACCTTGTGTTTGCCAGGAAGGCACTTGTGCCTCCGAGCTCTATCCCTGGCCCCCTTGCTTTCGTTTTTTTGAGACAGGGTCTCACTGTAGCTCAGACTGGCCATGAACTCACAGTGATCCTCTTGCCTCAGCCTCCTCTTGAGTGCTGGGATTATAGGCGTGTGCCACTATCTCCAACTAATCTGTTTATTTTTACACAAGTAATTTTTTTTTCAAATAATTTAAGTAGTTAAGGTTTACTAAGTCAAAGAGGAAACAAATGAGTTCTTTTTAGCTATAGGGGAGACAGGGAGAAACATTTTATTACCCCTTTAACCTACCCATTCAGCCAGTGCTTGGGTATCTACACCACTGAGAGTACCAGTTACACAAACCATGCCTCCTCCCTCAGACTTTGTCTGCCACTTGTAAAACAAAGGCATTTCTTTTCTTACAGGTAACACAAGGAACAGCCTGTTTCTGAACCAGAAAGTAAAAATTTTAGAAGGCAGTGGCCTGATTTTTTTCCTTCTGATCTTATCTGAAAGAATTAAGTGTGACTAAACATTTCAATCCAAGAATGCATTGACTAGAAAGACAGATTTCATTTTATGAGAAAGAACTTTTTAAAGAAGCCAGTTCAAGTTCGTATTTTGTCTTCAGTAAGGAGTAACTTAGGGATTTTAAAGTTTGCTCTGTTTCTATTATAACAAGACATTTGCACATATACAAACCCATATATTTACTGATTAGTCTTGTGGGAGAGTACTGAAGGCTTACTGTCATTTACAGTGTAAAGGGGATTTCATTCAGACATCAGGGGAATTGCAAAATAAAAAATTTTGGAAGCTCTATGAGATTGTCATTTTGTTTTTTTGTTTTTATTTGTTTTCTTTTTTCTTTTTGGTTTTTCTCCGGTATCGGGAACCGAACTCACGACCTTGCGCTTGCCAGGCAGGCACTTTGCCGCTGAGCTAAATCCCCAGCCCTTTATTTGTTTTCTTTAGATGTTGGGTATAGAACGGAGAGCCTCACTTATACTAGGTTGGTGTTTTACTACTGAGTTACATCCAGCTCTGTTCCTCTATTTTTATTCCCACAATAAGGCCTGACTGGTCATTTGGAGCATAATACCAGTTGACTAAAAGCGTGAGGTGTTTCTTTCCCCTTAGCAAGGGGAATTGACACCAGGGCCCCAAGCGTGCTACGTAAACCCCCCATCACTGAGTAACATCGCAGCCTTTTTTATTTTGTCTTACTAAATTGTGCAGGCTAGTCTGGAACTTTTTTTATTTTGGTGCCAGGAATCGAACTCAGGACCTTGTACTTGCCAGGCAAGTGCTTGTGCCACTGTGCTATATCCCTGGCCCTAGCCTAGAACTTTCTCCTGCCTCAGCTTCTCAAGTAGTTGGGATTCTAGGTAGATTACAGATGTGCATCACTGTGCCTACTTGGGAGTTTTAAATGAGAAACCTAGAGAAATGAAGTCCGGAGTGTAAGTCCTTAGATTCTTAGGATTCCTCAAGTGATGGAGAGGAAGGAATTCAGCTGTTGTCATATTGCTTCTTATCAACTTCTGATCTCAGACGAGTTATGTACTTTTGCCTATCATGTGGGCTTAAATATCTACTCTGCTTAACTGGGCATGGTGGTTGTAATCTCAGCACCCGGGAAGGCTGAGGCAGGAGGCTTAAAAATTCAAGCCTCACTTGCACAGTTTAACCAGACTGTATCTCAAAATAATAAAAAAGGGTGAAGGGTATAGCTCAGTGCACAACCCCTTGGTGCAGTCCCTAATAGCAAAATAAACAACCCTGCTCTGCTGGCCCAGAGTCTTTGTATCATTGAAAAGTAAGTGCTATGAGTGAACACAGAAAATCTGTGAAGTTGGAAAACCTTTCGAGTTTGTTGGGAGAGTGAAAGAACAGTTTAAGTAATGAAAACCCTCAGGTAAGCAAGTATGTTAGCAGCTACACAGGTAGCATGATGAAATTTTGAATCCAAAAGTAGAGCAGCACAACCCGATGATTTGTTATCTCTTGGTCTTTGTACAGCTTGTAACTTGCCCCCAGGTAGCAGCAAGTTTTGACTCTTATCAGTGACTGTCTCACACATCTAAACGTTAACTCCAGGTCATAGGCCAAAGAGCAGTTTTTGAGGTCGTTTGACATTGTTGGCATTGAGACAGGACTCAGTTACTCTCTCTCATCAGGACACATGGCTTGGGCCGGAGTCCCAGTTCTTTTTCATACCTGCTCTGTGTCCTTAGACAAGACACTTGAGAAACTTCTGGTGCCTCAGGCACCTCTGTAAATGAGGGTTATAACAGTGTCTACTCATATGGTCACTACAGATTAAAATAGTGTATTCAAGAAGCTTAAAATAGCCAGGTATGCTGATATGTGCCTGTAATCCCAGCATTTGCGAGCGGAGGCAAGAGGAACACAAGTTCCAGACCAGCCTAGGCTACATGGTGAGACCCTGTCTCAAAACAAACCAAAGCTTTAATGCTTAGCTCATGGTAACTGTTCAGGCAACACCTTCATTAGTGATGGGATTGATTCTTCTTTTTTTTTTTTCTGCTTTTTTTTTTTTTTTGGTCTTTTTGAGACAGGGTCTTGCTGTGCAGTTCAGGCCAGCTGTGTGAGCTCACTTTGTAGCCCAGGCTGGCCTCCAACTTACAACGATTCTCCTGCCTCAGCCTCCCAAGTGCTGGGATTACAGGCATGCACCACCACGCCCGGCTTGATTCTTATTTTTTCAGAAAAATTTTTTGGTACTCAGGACTAAATCCAAGACCTACACACTGAGCTGTATTCCCGGCTCTGTCTGCCCTTTATTTACATTTGAGACAGATTTTTTCTGAGTTATAAGTTAGCCAATTTCAGTTTGAATTTAGGATCCTCCTGCCTCAGCCTCCCAGCGTGCTGGGATTACACGTGTATATCACTGCATCTGGTTTAGACTTGACTCTTGTAGATTGGGTGGAGAATATAATGATGGGAAAACAGCAAATCTTGTAGTTTTGCCAAAGGGAGGATGAAGGAAGGAAAGGAGGGAGGAAGTGCTGTTCTCATTTTTATTTCATAAAAGTAGGGTCCAGTGCCAGCATGAAAGCCCATCTTGAGGTTGGTAGCCGTACACAGACAATGTAGGTGTTCGTTTCTCATTTTACATAGACTAGGGAAGACTACCATGGTCAGCATCAGTAATATGTAGTCACGTATTTAGAGAGCTGGGCAAACAGATTCACATCCTGTGTTCTTCCATTTTTTTCTGTCACCTTAGGCCTTAGTTAAAGATTTTAATTCCTCACAGAGTTGTGAGAACTAAGTTGTTTAGTGGGTGAAAAGTGTTGATGTAATTAGTAGAGATTAGGTAAGTACTGTCACTGGTGCCCTTAAGTGAAATTTATTGTGGTGCTTGCTTTTGGGGATTCCGAGGTGCAGGCCCTTGGCTTGTATGCAGAAGTTTCCCTCAAGGTATCCTCTTGTCCTTTCCTTTCTTTGTATGAGCCTCTGGGTCATTTAGAAAAAATTGGGCTATTGCACCCTCTGCTTAAAAACCTTCAGCGCTCTATGTTGCCTACAAAGTCAAATCCAGGCTCATTATGTGGCCTGCAGAGCCCTGTTGTCCTATTCCGTGCATTCTTCTTGTCTGGCTATCCTATTGGGATACCTGTCCTACAGCCATGGTGGGCTGCTCAGGGCCCCAAACACTATTCTCCTTCTACCTGTTTTTGATGAAGCCGGCTCCTCTCTTCTGAGTGTCTTTACCAGCCCTTCCCTGATTGATGAATTCCTTGGTCATCCTTGACATCTCAGGAGTCCAGTATTCTCAGACCTTGCTTACTGGAATTGTCTCACTGTGTTCCTTAGCTCATCACTGATGGTGTGATGTGTATCACTTGTTTCTATGTAGGGATATGTTCATGTGGTTCTGCATCGGTAGTCACCAGACACCCAGTACTATGTCCTTACTTTTGTCTTCCAGCCACCTTGTGGTTCTCCTCAGAGATGTCAGTGGTTTCCCAGAGCTAGTTTTTCCTTCCAGAGATACTTTAATACACATACAGACAAGCAAGTATTAGTATGTATGATCTCCTCCGTCTTTTTACATGAGTGGTAGCATGTTCTGGTGACAGTACTACATTTTCCTTTTGTTGCTAAATGTCCCTGGAGATTATTACTTATTAGTACAGAGAAAACTTTGCTTTTTTATAGCCTCATGGTGCTCCATTAGGCACATACAGTGTTACTGATTTTTGCCAGTCTCCTATAGGTAGATATTTGATTTTTTTTTTTTCCAATTAGTGCTGTAGAGAAAAAACTTGGAACATACCACTTACATATGTGAGATTATACATGTAGGAGAATTCCCAGAAGTAGTTGTCTCCTCCCTCTTGAAGCTAGAAGATTTTTGGCTTTGTTTTCTGCTTTGTGTGCAGAAGTGCTTGGCTTGGTACAGGTTCTTAATATCTGAATGAAGGATAGAATAGTCCTGCTGGAGAGACAAGATAGATAATGAAAAAAAAAAAAAAAAATGGAACACTCCATTTCTCAAAGTCTACAGTTAAATCCTGCAAGTTTGAGGAGTTCCTGCAGCTGTCCCCATGATTGTGGGCATTATGAATAACAGCCCAGAGGACATAGTTGAAAGTGTCTTTGTTTGGGATGGAGTGGACCTTTCAAGCCCTTCTAATATGACAGTCCAGCATTTCTCTCTCCTGTGAGCTTACTTTTAGAGAAATTTTTAAATTTTAGGCAAGTGAAACTAGATCCTTAGAGAGAGTTGGAGGCTCTTGTAATAATAATAGCCAAGTGTTCCTTAGCTCTTTTTATCTGCCAGGCACTGTTTTACCTACTTTGCCAGTATTTACCCAAGAAATCTGTATGATAGCCTTATGAAATAGGTACCATCCTTGCACCCATTACTCAGATTAGGAAGCTGAAACACCACATGCTGGCTGTTTTCAGATGAAGCATTCAGAGGAAGGAGAATAAGTCTCACCTCTTGTTTTATTTATGTGGTGTTAATCACTTGTGATTTCTGTGCTGACCTTTATTATTGGGAAATGTGTCTCCTACTGAAAGCTGTTTGGGAATAGTACATTCTTTGGTTTGTTCCCTTGATTTCTAGTTTAGCTTGTTAAAGATTTCCACAGTGAACTATCAGTTAATCCCAGTTCCATTTTCCCCTCTTTCTTTTTAGTGAGGTCCTGATTGGAACTTGTAGTTTTTTCATTTTAGGGCCTTTTTTTTTTTTTTTTTAAATGATAGGGTTTTTTTATGATAGGGTTTTATGATACAGTTCTGGCTGGCCCTCAACTCACTTTGTAGCCCAGGCTGGCCTCAAAGTCACAACGATCCTCCTGCCTCAGTCTCCCGAGTGCTGGGATTACAGGTGTGCGCCGCCATGCTTGGCTCCCTAATGCTTCTTTGGAGTGTTTTACCGTTTAGTTTTGGTTAAGAGCCCTGGAAATTTTGGTATTGCTGATGCAGGAGGCTATTCTCAGTCAGACTGTAATGTTTGCTCTAATGCCTATGTCAAATACCCTCTTTGTATTTCCAAAGTTGGAAGTAGTATCAGGGCTTTTTTTATATCAGCCCTGTCTAATAGAACTTTCTGCACTAGGCACATGTCACCATTTGAAATGTACATAGTGGAAATGAGAAACTAACATTTTAATTTTATTTAATTCTGATTGATTTAACTGTAAATGACCAATATTGGAGAATAGAATGCAGATGTAGATCTCATGCACCACAGAAGAGAGGCCTACCTTTCCACCTGCCTTCCCTCCTTCCTTCCCTCCCTTCCTCCCTCCCTTCCTTCCTTCTCTCCTTTTCCCTCACCCATCTCTGACATAGGGCTGTCAGAGATGGACATAGGCTGTCCTTATATATTTGATGAGTGTTTGATGCATAGCTTCCAATTACTGAAATATTTAGAGAAAGTTAAAGTACTACTTAAGTTTTACCTCCCAGGGATAACTGTTGTTAACAGTTACGGTTTAAAAATTATAGAAAAAATTGCCGGTTTGCATCAGCATTACAGCAATTTCTGCGTAGAATTCATCCTTGCTTCGAGAAAGTGGACATTACTCAAGGTTGTAAATCTGGGAGTTGTAGGGGATGGAGGCTTGGCGTGCAGGACATGTACATAACAGAAGTATGACTAATACTGGTAAAGTCCCTTTATAAAGATAATTGCAATATGATGGAATTTTGTCCTATTAGAGGGCTTCACAAACATTTAGAAAAGAAATGATGAGTCATGCTTCTGTCCCTTCCCAAATCCCAGATGGTTTTGCCAGCATTTTATTTTGAGGATGGGTTGAGGGGATCTCAACTCCTTAAGGTGGTGCGGTGTTTGAGAGAGATTTGAAGAGGACTTACTACCTGCTGGCAAAATTGAAGAGGTGAGCTAGTTGTGGTGGCCCATGCCTGAAATCCTGGGGGACTGAGGTAGGAGGATCGCCATGAGTTCAAGGCCAGTCTGAACTACACAGTGAGACCCTATCTCAAAAAACAAAACAAAAGCAAATAAAAAGTTGAGGCAGAAATGTGTGCTTGGATTTCTTTTTTCTTCCATAGTGGAAGTAGTATTTTAGGCCGCATTCATTTTGTAGGTGGGGCGTTGTGTGTATGTAAGTGTGTATCTTCGCATGTGAATGTGTCACTGATTTTTCTTTTTTTGTTAGATTTGCTTAAATCTCTCATAGTTCTCCCTTCTCCAAGTCATCTGTTTTTGTCACTTGCATTCTATGCTGAAAGGATGTATTTCCCTTCCAGGTGGGCTGGTGAAGTTGGGGAATAAGGAGGCAGGCATAGATGGAGAGTGTGATAGATGATACTCAGAACTGGTGCTCATATGCAGAGGAAAAGAATTTTAGTCTTTTGAGTTAAGTGAAATGGGGTGTGGGATCTTTGGTTGGGTCCTGGAATAGAAAAGGGAATTAATGGAAGTTGGTGAAATGTCAAAGTAGTTTAGTTTTTTTGTCCTAAAGTTAGTTTTTAAAAAAATTTCTGGCAAATATACTATAGTTATATTAACATTAGGGAAGGCTGGGTGAGGGGCGTAGGGGAACTCTGTAATAGCTGCAGCTTTTCTGTAAATGTAAAATTACTACAAAATAAGAACTTAAAAGCCGGGCTAGCCAGAGCAGACAGGGCCATGACATCATCTGAGGGCTCATGGGAGGACCTTGCAGAAGCTCTGCCTGTCTGTCCAGCCCTCCTGTTAAACTTAGTGCTCCAGCAAGCTGTGACTGCCCCTCTCCCAGAGATGCTCATTTCTGGGCCTTTTGCCTGCCACCCACTCCCCCAACCTAACTGCAAGAAAAAGAAAGATCACCTAGACACAAAAGACATAGCTTGAGTAATTCCTTGTAATTAAAAAAAAATTTTCTTTCTCTCTCTCTGTCTCTGTCTTTCTCTCTCTCTCTTCCCCTTCCTCCCTCCCCTGTACTTCCCTCCCTTCTTCCTTCCTTCTTTCTTTCCTTCCCTCCATACTAGGGATTGGACCCAGGGCCTTTGCTCTGAACTACATCCCTGGGCTATTTATTTATTTAGTTAGTTCGTTAGTTATTGAGACAGGGTCTTGCTCTGCAGTTCAGGCTAGTCTTACACTTACTATATTGCCTAGGCTGGTCTTGAACTTGGAGTGATTCTCTTGCCTCAGCCTCCCAAGTGCTGGGATTACAGGAGTGTGCCACCACGCCCAGTCTTTTTTAATTCTTGATACCAGAGCTAGAAATTGTTTTCAGGAAGGCTTCCCTGGCTTACAGTAATCAGCCCCTCAGTTTACCCCTGTCATGATACCTGTTATTCTGTTCCATTGACCTATTTCTTGTCTCTCCAACTTTATTTTAAACTCCTTGAGGGTGGGAACTTTATCTTTCATTGTTAACTCTTAAGCTTATAACCCAGGAATTTAGACATTGTTGATGTTCAAGAAATGCATATACAAGAAATACTTTCCTCAACTCAGCAAGATTGGTGTTCAGATCTTCTGAGGCTTCACTTTGCAGTTCCCCCACACCCTTTGGTAATGGTGGCTGCGATTTGTAGCATATACTGTAGCTGTAGATAGCTACATTTCTATTGAGGAAAGAAACTCAGGGATGAGAAAGGGGAGGGGAAGAGAAGGGAGGGACCACATTTTGTAACTCGCTTATTCTTTTTAAAGTTCCTAGGGGTCTAATTTAGGAAAATGTTTCTCCAAATCTTATATATATAGCATTATCCCTACTACTTGAATTTACAGCTCACTTTATTATAAAAGATAATGTGTAGGTTATTTTAAACCTGTTATTTACGGAACCAGTCAATAATTACTAATTATCTAAAACATGTACACCCTAGGTAGCATGCATGATACTATCAAATATGACTTCTGCTTTTGAGTTTTTTTTTGAGACAGTCAGTGAAGGTCAGGCAGGCCCTGAATTGACTGTATGGCCCAGGTTGACCTCAAACTTGGAGTGATCTTCCTGCCTCAGCCTCCCAAGTGCTGGGATTACAGGCATTTGCTACCATGCTCAGCATTCCTTGGTTACTTTTTGGATTTCTTGTGTCCTAGTTGGGAAAGATGGAACATTTTCATTCTACAGTTTGTTATTGTGACTTACCTAGAATCAGGTAGCAAAAGAAGGGTTATTCTGGTGGATGGTGAGATGTTACAAGTACTTTGCTTGTGTCTTCAGGTTCCCTTAATTTTTTTGTGTGTTTTGGTTTTGTTTTGTTTTTCTTTGTCTTTTTGAGACAGGGTCTTGCTGTGCAGTTCAGGCTGGCCTTGAGCCCAGGCTGGTCTCGAACTCGCAACAGTCCTCCTGCCTCAGCCTCCTGAGTGCTGGGATTACAGGCGTGTGCCACCACGCCTGGCTGGGTTCCTTTAATGTTAATGTAGCATCTTAAAAACTAACTGGTTCCCTTAATGTTAATGTAGCATCTTAAAAACTAACTGGTTGGTGAATTTGGGTTGCCTTTATTTAGGCATGGCTGGAAATGTAGGTTCTGAGCAGATTTTGAATTTAGGGTCTGACAGTCTTACGGGTTGGGGCAAGGAGTGTTTATATCTGATTATATGCCAAATTTTGGTTCTGTTTGTTTGTTTTTCCTGCTGGGGAGCGAACTCAGGGCTTTGTACGTGCAGGGCAAGAACTCTACTGAGCCACATCCCCAGCCCCCAGTTCAGTTTATTTTCTGTAGAGAGAATTGGTAGAGTTCATAAAATTCTCAAGGGAATCCATGGCTCACAAAACATTAGAACCACTGGTTTCGAATAACACTGAGCCCGTGGCCTCATTTTTGTCTCCCTTTTACTTGACTGTTTCTTAGGTTGGGTGTTTTGTTTTGTTTTTCTCCGACGCGAATTTGGAGGAATCCTTTGTGCAAGGACTCTGCAGCTGAACATCTAAGAGAAAAGGGGGCTGGGGATTTAGCTCAGCAGCACAGCACCTGCCTGGCAAGTGCAAGGTCGCAAGTTCGATTCCCGGTACTGGAAAAAAAAAAACCCACACACAAAAAAGAGAGAATATGTAAATCTTTCTCAGAAGCTTGATATTCTGGCTCTTAAACCTTCCTCGTATCCCTCTTGTTTGGTAAATACTTTCTGTTTTAAATTATGATTATGCTTTCCCAGGTCCAGGTAGTTATTCATTTGCCATGTTTATATGCTGAGCAGTAGTCATAGAGCTGAAGATGCTGGACCTCAGAAGGATTCAGTGATAGCAGTGTAAGTGCTCGGAAATAATGGCTAAAGTCATGGGGATGTACAGGGTAGGGCAGGAACCCAGGGAAAGGTTATCTAGAGTTACTCTTAGGTTTTATTGGGATTTCAGTGTTGACTTATTTCATTACCTCATTGATGTGTTGCAAACTTTTGCATGAAAGGGTATAACAGATTAGGTGCTTAGATCTTTGCTAAACTGGAGAGGTCTGCTTGGAAATATGATGGTGACTGTGGGCCTAGCTGTGAAACATGCATTCTCACAGAACTCTTTTATTTGTTTATTTATTTTTTTCACAGAACTCTTTTAGAAAGACTATTCTCTCCATTTCCTCCCCTACTCCCCATCCTGTGGATAAGAGTATGATGCTCTCTTTGCCCTGGGCCACTCACCAGGTGTTCATTGGGCACCTAGAGGGTGTGCACTGTGTGGACCCTTGGACTGCACTGTTTACTTGCTGGAGGAGCAATGGAAAATGATTGGGTTGTGGCTCTTTGGCAATATCTTTTGATCTCTCCCAACAATCAATATAGTGATAAAGTTCTCTCTTGAGAGAGTTTGGGTTTGTTTTGACCTTTCATGAATTCTTCCCCTTTTTTTCATAAATCAAGACTGTCATTGTTAAATACTATTTCAGGTTAGTGAAGGCTGTGTATTAGGGAAAAACCACACCAAACCTATCTACTGAATTGGGACTTTTTGACCATAAATTCTGGTTGTTTTCTAAGTGGTTCCATTTTGTGATTAGGCTGAATTTTTACCTTTATTGGATTTTTAATTTCTGTATTTATTTTTGTGGTGTTGGGGGTGGAACCAAGGCCCTCACACATACCAGCCAAATGCTTTACCACTGAGCTACACCCCCAGCCAAGGCTGAACAGTTTCAAGCACAACTACCCAGCCCTTAGGATTGTCCTCAATACTGTGAAAACAAAGAGCAATGATGCAATCAGGGTGCAATCCATGGCCTGTGGATTTCAAGGAAAATTATTTTCTACACAATCTGAATCAGGCTTTGTTTAGATTTGATACTTTGTTTTGGACACTTAAGTCTCACTAAGGTGCTAAGTTGCACAGGCTGGGCTTGAACTTGTGATCCTCCTGCCTCAGACTCCCAGAATGTTGAGACTACAGGTGTGTGCCACCAGCTAAGGTCCAGATTCATTTTTTTGAGATACTGTCTCTCTAATTCAGGATGTCCTTGAACCACTATGTAGCCCAGGCTGGCCTCAACTAGTGGAGATCCTCCTACTTTAACCTCCTGTAGAAAAACCAAAAAAATAAAAAAATAAAATAAAATAAAATAAGGGGCTGGGGATTTAGCTCAGCG
>NW_004955574.1:882370-903123 GCF_000276665.1 Chinchilla lanigera
TTTTTTTTTTTTTTTTTTTTGTACCGGGAATCAAAATCAGGACCTTGCGCCTGCCAGACAGGAGCTTATGCCACTGAGCTATATCCCCAGCTGAGCATTTTTTTTTCCTTTGAAGCGTTAGATGAAATCAACTTTGTTTTTACTCTGTCCTGCCATTATTTGTACTTTTAGTGAGAGAAGAGACATGGATCTTTTGCTGCTGTCCCCTACGTCATGTTTTACTCTGTTATTTTGTAACTGTTCTTGAGCTTGGGAGAATACAGATTTTCACATTTTCCTTTCTTTTTTTTTTTTTTTTTTGCCTTTTTGCCTTATTTAATAAATAATAAGTATTATTATAGTAATAATAGTATAACTTGAAACCTATGTAACCTCTGCAGGGGGCTTTAACTTGAAGTAGCACTTTTACTACTTAGGAATGCTTTCTCTCTTTATATACTAATTCATTCATTCCATGTAGCAGGGTTTCACCATGCAGTTCAGGCTGGCCTTGAACTCACTTTGTAGCCCAGGCTGACCTCGAACTCACAGCCGTCCTCCTGCCTCAGCCTCCCCAGTGCTGGGATTACAGGTGTGCGCTACCATATCTGGCTCTTATTAATTTTTACTGCATATTAATACTTTCAAGTTGAGACTGGCTTTCTTCTCACAGCACTTAATCTTATCATTGTTCTCATGGGGGAGCAAACTCAGGAGTCATGTGAACACTGTTGTCTTGATTGCTAAAAGAGGTAATTTTTTCTGGAGCTTTGACAGCATTTTTAGAATAGTGAAGTTATGTTAATTCCCCTTTAAAATAAAAATAAATATATATTTTGAGTAAGTATAAATGAATTTCTGCAATAGGATGAAAAAACTGGGGTTATATTTAAGGGTCAAATGAGTTCAAGGCCAGCCTAAACTACAAAGTGAGATCCTGTTCAAAAAAAATTTAAAGGACAAAATTACAGTATCTTACCCTTTCTGTGGTTTGGGAAATAAAAAAAAAGCTACAAATTATGTCTTTCTCTGAATCTAATGCTCAAGCCGGGTGTGTTGTATGCATATAATCCCAGGAAGCTGAGGCAAGAGGATCACAAATTTGAGCCCAGCCTGGAAGATTTAGTGAAATGTTTTGTTTTTGTTGTTTTTTTCTTTTTTTTTTTTTTTTTTAGACAGCCTGGGCTACATAGCAAGACCCTGACTCAAAAAACAAACAAACAAACAAATAAAAAAATGGAGAAATAACTAAGTGGGAAAGCAACTAGAAGGAGGAGGTAGGTTGGTTGATCATATTTAGAGTCTAGAGATAATATAATTGGAAGCACACAGACTTTGGGAGCTAGGAGTTTGAATCTGCCCCAGGTTCAGCCAGTTCTTCATCCTTCCAAGAAAGGTAACCTGTTGTGGGCAGTTTGTTATAGTGTGTTTTTCAGGCTAGTTTTTTAACCAAAACAGAGACCTTCAGAAATGTAGATAGCCTTTTTTTGTTTTTTATTTTTTTTTTAGTGACCTGTTCACTATGTGGTGCAGGCTGGCCTTGAACTCACTTTGTAGCCCAGGCTGGCCTTCAACTTGAGGGCAGTCTTTTACCTCAGTCCCCCCGAGTGCTGGGATTACAGGTGTGTGCCACCATGCCTAGCTATGCCTAGCCTTTTTTTTTTTTTTTTAACTCAGGACCTTATGTTTGCCAGAGATGCTGAGCTACATCGCAGGCCCCTTATGCCCAGCTGAATGTGGACAGTTTTTGCAAGTTTAAGGATGGCTTTGGCAAGGAAGAAGTAAAAATCCCTGCCCCATGTGCCAGTCAAACCCCTCTGGCCTCCATCGCTAGTGGCTATGTTTCAAGAGGGAAAGAACTTTGGAATCCTTGCTAAGTGCTTTAGATGAGATTTGTTTTTAAATTGCTTTTAACAACTATGGCTTGGCTTTCAAACCTCCCATCCCAATCTCTCTGCATTCTAAAGCTTTATAAATAGTCATCAGGCTGACACTAGATACATACAAGTACCTATTGTGGGGAAACAGACAAGGAAGCACATAGGAAGATTCTGATTCTACAGAAACTTCATTTAGCCACACAAATAGAGTTATATTGTCTTCCCCCAGTAGAAAGGATGTAAACTGGGCTGATTCACATGCCTCTAATCTTAACACTTGGGAGGCTGAGGCGGGAGGATACCAAGTTCAAGTCCAGCCTGGGCAACTGAATGACATAGGTGAGACTATCTCAAGATAAGGGGGACAGCTAGGGATCTACCTTAGTGCAAAGGCCCTGGGTTTAACCTAGTACCAGAAAAATAAATAAAAAAGAATATACAGCTAAAATAGCATTGCAATTTTAGAATTCATTAATTATTTTGGAATATACCTAAGGAGAAATTTTCTGGGATTTTTTTTTTGCTAAATTGGTAGTCCTTTTTTTCTTTTTCCCTTTTATATTTTATTTTCTAGCTTAGTTGATGTTGCTATTTTTATTTCCTTATTTGCTGTTTTCTTGGGTCCTTATTCGTTATTGTCTGCTGTTGTCTTGGTTATTGCCCATTCAGGAAAGTAGAAACTACTGTAGACAGTTCAAGCTGAAAGGGATTTAAATGTCAGAGATTTTTGACACAGGAGTTGGAGGGGCTAGAGGAGCATAAGGAGGGTGAGAGTTGTTACCCAAATATTAGTAAGCTGCCTGTGGGCTGGAGCCCAGGAGACTGTGCTTACAGCTGCTGGACTGCTGACTGGTGCTGTAGTTGCTTGCTCTCCTGCATACTGCTTGTACTATTGCTGCTCCTGAAGACAGACCAGAGTGGAAAGATGGAGTGTATAACCTCTTCCTGCCATCCAGTCACCAGCCACTGGGAGAACCAAGTTGGTGTGGCAGGGGCAGTGGCAGAGGAGTCTGGGAAATGTGGTCTGCTAGCTTTCTGTTCTGCTGATACAGAGAAGAATTTAGAAGGGTAAGGGTGGCCAACTGAATGCCATCATTGCTTGGGGATGATGACTTTGTCAGAGTGGGGGTAGGCAGAGAAGGCATTCTTTTATGCTGAGACATTCAGTGAGATGGTAAAGTGGGACAGTGGCATTCCAGATAATGGGTAGAATGTGTGTAGAAGCAGGAATGAGCAAGGCAATGTAGGGAGCAACTTAGCTGGAGCATGTTTTTTTTGCGGGGGGGACCAGGAATCGAACTCCTGATCTCAGGCTTGCCAGGCAAGTGCTTATGCCACTGAGCTATATCCCCAGCCCTGCTGGAGCATGTTCTTGTAGAAGGATAATTGGGAAGAAGGCTAGAAAGGGAGCTTAGGGTGTGATATGGTAATAAAAACACCAAGCACAGTGATTTGACCTGGACAGACCCATGAAAATACTTGTTGGGCTGGGGATGTAACTCAGCGGCCAGCGCCTGCAAGCCCTGAGTTCGATTCCCGGTACCAAAAAAAAAAAAAAAAACTTGTCATGGTAGTTCCAGCATTCAAATGGCAGGGCAGAACTAACACTGTGCTAGTGGGGTTGGAGAGGAGCAGTCTATCCAAGTGGTGTACCTCTTGATGTATTGGTGCAAGTAACTGGAATAAATCATGAATTCTGATTTTCTGTTTTTCTACACAAATTGCATTTGTTGGTTACTTACACTCTTGGAAAGATTTTTGCTCTACTTTTTATGCCTAAGACTAACTCAGAATATTCGGATCTTTCTTGAAGTGTCGTTATATTCACTTTGAGCAAAACTTTATTAACAGCTGGGGATGTAGCTGAGTGGTGTAATGCCTAGTGGACATGTGGGAAGCTCTGGGTTCTATCCTTAGCACTGCAGTGATGATGATAATAATAATAATAATAATAATAATAATAATAATAATAATAGTATAACTTGAAACCTGTGTAACCTCTGCAGGGGGCTTTAACTTGAAGTAGCACTTTTACTACTTAGGAATGCTTTCTTTCTTTATATACTAATTCATTTATTCCATGTAGCAGGTGTTCATTGAGTCAGGTATTGTGTCAATCTGAGGTCAAATGGGGAGCAGAATAGGTAAAATACTAGGCTCCCTTGCCTTGGAATTAGCAATTTACTGAGAAATAGATGTTAAAGCCAAAAAATAATACTGAGCCTTAAGGTCTTTGCAGTTGGTGTTTACTCTGAATGCTTCCCCTTGAGTCCTCATTAGCTCCTTCCTTCCTTCTTGACTGCTCTCAGCCCCCTCAATGGAACCTCTCTGACATGGAGCTACGCCCTCCCACGTGCTGAAGCTCTGCTGCTACACTGTGTTCCTATACTATTTATCCCCCAGTTTGTTTTGTAATTGTCTGTTTTTCTCTGCTAGAATGTGAGCTCCAGTAGGGCAAATGGTCTAGTCTCTTTAGTTCATTACTAGTACAGGTATTAGTGACAGATTGTGGCCCAGCACAGTAGTAGTACTTGGTGTATAATTTTTTTGTTGGATGGCTGAATGGATAAAATGAGAATACATTCATGAAGACATCCCAGGAACTGGGATGGCCACAGGGACTAGAGTCTAATGAGAAAAAGGTAGGATGGTGGAGATGAGGTCATATAGGGATTTAAAGGTCACATTAAGAATTTTGTAGCCAGGCATGTGGCATACTGTTACAATCCCAGCACTCTGGGAGCTGAGGTAGGAGGATTGTAAGTTTGAGCCTAGACTGGGCAGTGTAGAGACTTGGCAAGACTCGATCTCAAAATTTAAAAACAAAAAGGGTTGGGGATGTAGCTCAGTGCAGAGGCCCTGGGTTCAGACCTCAGTACAAAAAAACAAAACAAGACTGTGTTGTACTATAAGGGTAGAGGGAAGCTCTGAGAACCCATAAATAGGGGATTAACAAGGTCAGATCTAGGGCTGGGGATGTAGCTCAGCAGCATAAGTGCTTGCCTGGCAAGCTTGAAGTCATGAGTTCGATTTCCGGTACCAAAAAAAAAAAAATCAGATCTGTTGTTTAAAAACAACACGCTGGTCCTTGGAGAAGTGCTTATAGAGAGCAACAGCAGGTGGAGTGGGCCTGGGAAGGAACGTGTAAGGAAGGCTATGGGATCCAGGCTGGTAGCTTCCATGGCAGTGGGTGTGTTGTCTTTCTCAGATGTTGCATTTGAGTGACCCTTCCAAAGGCAGGGACTGATTGTTATCATTGTGATTATAATTGCATGAGCTTAGGTTAGGATTAGCCCCAAGAGCTCTGCCTGTTTCCATGAAGAATGTCATTGTCCCAGTAAGCCTGCTGATGGGTGAGAGCTGCCGAGAGAGCTTGGCTGTGAGGTACCATTGAACTAGTTTTTATCTGTGCGTGCTGTCCCTCCCCTTTGCAAGATTTAATGCCCTAGCTAGGGAAATTGTCCAGGCCTCTTGGCTACTCTCCAAATATTCTACCACCAAAATGATATTACCTTTCTGAGTTCTTCTGAATCATTTGTTAGCATAGTGAGTGGCTTTTTCAACTTTGAGTTTTCTATTTTGGAGTCTGTTTTGTACTGGTACTTTTTGCTGGAAGAATTTGAGCTGTTTTGGTCACTTAGAGGCCTTTTCAGTTGCCTTTGCTTTTTGAAGTTGAGTAGCCTGTGATAGGTAGGAATGTGTCTGCCTCCTGACATGTTAGTTGGCAAAGTAGTAGAGGCAGCCCTTAATAAAGGTCACTCTGGAAGAATATTAGTTGGGTACTTAGCATTGTTGGCATTCTCATGGAATGATATGGGTTTATGGCACTTTTATTAAGTTCTTAAAATCAAATGATCTTAGTTACAAGCAAGCACATATAAAACTCTGTGGCTGCAGACAACACTGACCTCACTGTGGTATATGAGAGAGTAGGGTATGTTCCGTAGGAATATGGGTTTGGGTTGCAGGGAATGGAGGAGGAAAGTGAGAAGGCTGGCTTGCACACAGGCTAGCCCAGACCCTGCCATCTGCTTGCTACAGCCTTAGCAGTATGGAATGTGGATATGCAACTTTCCAGCTCACTTGACTTTTGTGTGCACCTGACTTGGCTTTAACCTGTCATGACTCAACTGGTTGAGTTTAACTTTCTGTTAAATAGTAAGGAAAATGGAGTTGAGTCACCCAAGTTTTCTGAACTCATGTAATGAACGTGGACCAGCCATAATATATATTTTTTAATCACCATTTTTGAAATGGTCCACTCTAACATTTTAAGTACAGTGTAGGAAAATATAAGCTGAGGGACAGACAAATTAATACAAAACAACCCTCTTCCCTTCACGAAACATACACACAAAGTCAGGAAAACTTCACTTTATTCTATTGTATATGGTTTGTCCCTGGGTGGAAATGGCTCAGTAAAGTGTCTGTCATTTTTTGAGTATGACCCATGATATCTGTGATGAAGACGAAGCAGTTTGTGTGTTTGATACAGTGTTTTGGTATAAACAGGTTCTATAAGTTTACATGTCCACACCTGTGCTCTTGAGGAGAGTTAATTGCTGGAAGGGATTGCCATGTTATAGACAGCAAATTCAGTCATGGACAGGCTCTTGCACTCTGGGTTTTCAGAGCAGAAGGTAGAAATTACAGTTGGATTCTGATACAGGGGAGTGGTCATGGGTCTGGGAAGATATATGCAGGAGTAAAGGAGTTCAGTTGAGACACCTGCTCTTCTATAAATCTCATTTCATTCTCCACACGATAGTAGCCTCATTAGTCGTGTTACAAGTTTTCATTAAGAGTTTAACATAGCCAGGTGTGGTGGTGCATGTCTGTAATCCCAGCACTTGGGAGGCTGAGGCAAGAAGAATGTTTGTGAGTTCAAAGACACCCTGGGCTACATAGTGAGACCTTGCCTCAAAAAACAAAACCAACCCCTCCAATAAAGTCAGTGATGTTGGTACAGAGGAAGGAGCTTATACATAGTGGAGGCTGGTGTTGGAGATCAGTGATAGAGCATTTGCCTAGCATACTCAGGGCCTTGGGTTCCATCACCAGAACCCTTCCCCTCAAAAAAAGTTCAACATAGTTGATGGCTGTAGCAGTCAGTCTGTTGGTATAGTTTTCACAATGGTGACATAGGTTGAGCAGAAACTATTACACGTTTATGTTGAAACTATGAGAGAAAATAGATGGTCTGTGCCTTCCAGGGCCCGTGTATGCTGGGGAGGGAAAATGGATTTATGCTGTGAAGGAGCAGTGCAGGCATTCTGTACGTAAGCAGCTGAGCAGCAAACATGGGTAAGTACACATGTGCTTGATAATTCGGACCCAGAGACTTGGTGTTCTGAGTGGCAGCCAAATATATGGGGTCAAGATGATTTCCTCCAGCAGACAGGACAGCTGTGGTAGAAGGCGGACCTGTTTTCCTTCCTAAATCTGAAAGCTAAGGCAGTGATAAGAGGTGACTCATTGATCTTCAAGAAATTACTGGCCAAGCACTTTCGAAGGAATGGTGGCTGATAGGGAGGAACTAGTTACTATTCTGGTCTGTTATCTAAAGGGAAATCATGGAGCGAGCATTTTGTTTTTTTAAAAGCCATTTATTAAATTTCTTACGTGATCACAAATGTTTTAATTTACTTTTGCATTCCCCAACAGGGCATATATTCTAATTTGAAATTGACCGTAAAGTATTAGGGGTGGACAGGTGATATAAAGCAAATAAGCAGACTCATAAAAAGATACTTAGGGGGAGGGGTGAGTCTTGCTTTAATAAATGGTACTGGCTGAACATCACTTTTTTTGACCCTTTCCAGTTGTTTTGATTTTAGGACACTGATTAATGGCCTCTACTCTCAACATGGGACAGCATGAGGGCAAACCTGCTGGAGCATAGGTCTGCAGGGGGCTTCTGGAAAGAACACCTTCCCGTCTCCCCTGCAGCCTCCACAGCTTCCTGAGGGAGCTGCCTGCCTTCCATGGGCTTTCATGCAGACAGCAGGCCATGTTCATCTAGAAGTCCTCTTAGTTAATCTTGAGAAGAATCTTAGGAATTTTTTCACATCAGCCAGTTTTCTTCAGATTTTGCTTCTTATTTATCTGCCCTTTCCCCTTGGGCCACTCCCTTGACAGTGAATGACAGGGTCATCAGTTTAAGTATGGGAAGGAAATTGTGGCCTTGAACACAGAAAGAATCTGACTCCCAGGCGCTTCCTGTGAGCCACCACTACATTACAAACACTGGGCTTGATGAGGCTTTTGAAAGGAGCATCGTACACCACCCCTGTGTCAGCGTTTCCATCACAGGCAGTTGGTTTTTTTTCATGGTGCTTATTATGTCCAAGTTGAAATTGGCTTTTATGTGGGAAGGTAAAAGAGCTGGACAGAGATGTGGCATCTGTGCAGATTGCTTTTGGAATAACCTTCTTCACCCTAGATCTGACTGTGTGTTCTTCCCAGAAGCCCGTCCTTCCTAAGAGCATGAAGTCCTACTCTCCAGTGTGGTAAAACCTTTCACAGACTTTCTTCCCACCCTCAGCTAGTTCTGGGCCTGGCTCTAGTTAGCCAGCTGTCTCCTTTCTTTGTACCAGTAACACTGATCAGCGTAGGTTTCCTAAATGCAAAAAGAAACAACTTGGAGGAATGATGACAAATTGCTTTTTGATTCTTGTCTCTTAGCAAAAGCTTGGGAATTATGTTACCAAATGTCTGAGCATTGAATGGTTTTTATCACTTTTGAAAAAACTATCAAACTCAATTTTTTAATGTGGGACCTTATTATATTAAACAGACCAAATTAAAGTTGCTCTTGAGGTTGAAAGGTCTGGCATCCCACCTGTTGAGTCTTCCTTGTAACTTAAAGAATTGCCAGTAACATCCGGGGCTCCCCAGGGTTGCTTCTCAGCATTTCTTCTCACTCGTTACAATGAGGATTAGTCACCTGCTTGACATGACCCCAGCCAGGGGCCTGATGTAGAAGGTGAGTGTATTGGAGCGCTCAGTTCAGATCCCAGCTTTACTTGGTAACTGTGTGAATCTGTGGCTTTTCATTTCTCTGCATGCTGTCCATTTAGACAGCTATATAGGGAAGTGTAGAAAGCATGTACAGCATGAACACTCAGGAAGTGAATACCCGGATAACCACCCCTCACTGAAGAAACAGAGCCAAGTCCTTTCTGTATCTCCTTCTTTCCTAGCCTAAGAGCAAGACCCTGAAATGTGCTTTTCAGATATTGATGTGAAGCCGGGCATGGTGGTGCATGCCTGTAATCCCAGCACTTGGGAAGCTGAGACGGGAGGATCGCTGCAAGTTTGAGGTCCACCTGGGCTACATAGTGAGTTCAAAGACAGCCTGACATAGTGACCCTGATCCCCCATCCCCGCCAAATATTGAGGGATTTTTTGTTTGTTTTGTTTTGTTGAGACAGGGTTTCAGTATGTAGCCCACAATCCAGGCTGGCCTTGAACTCACAACGATACTCCTGCCTCACCTTCCTGAGTGCTGGGATTACATGTGTGCCCTACCATGCCTGACTTATGGTGATAACTGTTTGAATAAGAAATAATAGTACTCTGTGTAGTAACATTTTTTGTAATAGTGCCTACTAAAATATGTTTTCATTTAGAAAAGATATTTTCTATATATTTTAACTCATATATTCATTTCCTTAAAAAAAAAAAATAGGGGAGAACAACCTTACTTTAGCAAATTTTCAGATATGATTTGGCCCAGGGCACATTTTTATGTGGATCTCACACCCTTCTCAATGTCTTGTAACTGGTCATTTGTTTACCATTCCCTTACCGCTGGTTTTACCTTCATTTGATTTTTTTAACCTTCCTTTGAAAGAAAGCAAGCATTAAAGTAAATGTGGAGACCAGAAAATGGAAAAAATGAATATGTGTATTGACTTTGTTAGTGTAAACTTAAGTCTTTAATCTGTAGATCCAGATTAGTCCCTATTAAAATTTACTGGGTTTAAAAGTTGGTTCTGTTTGTTCTGTTTCTTTGTGACACTATCCTTATCTTTCCTTTATGTGCAATTAGATAAAATAGAAGCCAACCACTCTTTTTTTGAAAAGCTGTGCATGTGGTATAACTTTTATTATTTATGGTAGCCTGTTTAAGGGCTGGCAATTTATAGAATAGTGCAAATGAGTGGTGAGGAATAGTTTGACATACTGGGCTGACATACTTGTGTCATCCTAGAATGCCACCAGGGGAATAGCTGGGCTGACTGTTGGGCTTGAAACTAGGCTGACCCATTTTCCCCAATTGACAGAAATGCCTGTTTCTTCAGCAGTGTCCTGTTGACCAAAGGGACCGCCAGCGCCCCCCCTCCCCCGCTTCCGTTCTTGCATAATGAGAAACATTTTTATGGAAAATGTTCTTTCAAAAAAAAACTTTTCCTCTGTGATTAAAAAAAAGAAACCTGAATAGATTATAAGTAATCAGAAGAAAATGTTGAAATAATTTTATAGGTTTTATTTGCCACTTCAAAAAATGATAGAACTCATCTCAGTATCAGGAAATTTGAAGATAAGACCTGGCTGATTTTGTGTCTTGGCTGGTAGGGATGTGCGCTCACCTGGTTAGTGGTTAGATAACACTGTGACACCTACACTTACTGGAGTGCTGCCAAGTTTGAATTTGCCTTGGTTTTGTATTACCTTTGGAGTGGAGTACTTTTATAGCTTACCATAAATCCTGGTGTTTGTTGTTGCTTTCCTTAACAAGATCTGAGAATACAGGAATAAACACTCAGTTGACCACTACCCACGAGTCAGTAAAAACCCAAACACAGGGCCTCTGACACTGTTGAGTTCTTCACTGTGCAGTTCAGCCAGCCGGCCTGGTTTACGTTTTTGGATTGGAGCAGTATCCTCCCAAGCAGGGTGTTTCTGTTTGCTGTGGAAATACACAGTGTGGGCTTTTGGGTCTGCTGAGAGCTGTTCTGAGGCACTGTCCAAGTGTTGCGAGAGCCCAGCAGGCGGCCCGCGCAGACCAGCGCCATTCGCTGTGGAACTGCGTGGCGCTGCGTCCCCACCAGTGCCTCACCCAAGACGTCCCGGTTTTCTCAGGTTTCAAGATCATTTTGTGCCCCTCACTCATAGGGAAAGCTTCAGCCACCACCCTGTAGCAAGGTGACAAGTGTCCCCAAGTGGAAATGCTCTGGCCCGCAGGCCCTCAAGTGCCAGCTGAGGCTCCGACTGGGGCTGTTGCACAGAAATGCGCCCCTGCCGCGTCCATCCTCCTCCACACCGTGGGCTCCAGTGTGTGAGGTTTCCACGTTCGCACCATGTCCAGTTAGTACTGCCGGAGAGGCGGACGTCCACGCCTTCTGTTTCCGTGCTAGGGAGGGGAGACCTTTCCCGGTGAGATGCAGTGTCCCTCCCATCGTACGGCCTGGCAAAAGAGGCGCAGTCACTTCACAGGAAGCGGCTTCAGATATACCAACTTGGGCTGGGCGCTCACTCAGCGGTAGAGCACTTGCCTAGTGTGCACAAGCTCCCAGGTTTAATACCAAAATTTGCAAAACAACAGCAGTTTATACATATATATAAATATGGACTTGTCTATAACATCTTACTTACATCCACACTTACTTTCCTAACAGTGGCATCCATTAGGATCTAATGGATAGGTTTGATGAAATAAGTAGTGTTCCTCATAAGTTATCTTGTCCAGTGCCATAAAATATCCCTGCACAGGAGATGCAGTTATTTTTACCTGAAGCCGCTTTAACAGCCCAGCCCTCACTGTCCAGTCCCTCCTCAGGTTTCTGTTCTCCCGTAATTGTAGCCCACATCAGGCTTCCCCAGTGCATTTGGGTACCACAGTGCATTGAGGAGTCCCAGGAATTTCTCCTCACCACTCTGACCATCTTTTCTACTTGTATATGAGACTTTGGGTCCCAGGGATGGGGATGGGGAATTTGATCCAATATACCCTAATCTTTCTTGATTCCTGTTCATCTTTATCTTAATTTCCCTGTTGCTTCAGGCAATTTCAGATCAGATTTCTCAATATAATCTCTGCCTTCTGAATTTTAAAGCTTCTAACGAGGGCAAATACAGCAAACTTGCTTGGAAATCCTTAATGTTAGGGGATTAGCAGGGACTTCCCTGGGTCCATTCTACCTTCCATAGTATTGTATTGTTTTTTGTTTTTGACATAGGTCTCACTGTGTAGCCCAGGCTGGCTTTGAACTCAGCCTCCTGAGTGCTGGGATTACAGGTGTGCACCACCATGGCTGGCTGTTTCTTTCTTTCTTTTTTTGGTACTGGGAATTGAACCCAGGACCTTGTGTTTGCTAGGCATGTTTTTTTCTTTTGAGACAAGGTCTTGCTATAGTTCAGGCTGGCTTTGAACTCACTATGCGGCCGAAGCTGACCTTGAACTCACAGTAATCCTGCTTCAGCCTCCTTAGTGCTAGGATTACAGACATGCATACCACATCCAGCTTTGAAGTATTATATTTAGATTTTTGTTCTCATGATTCTCCACTTCCCTCCCCCCCCCCCCCCCGTACCGGGAATTGAACTCACGACCTTGTGCTTGCCAGGCAGGTGCTGTGCTGCTGAGCTAAATCCCCATCCCCGTGAAAGCTAACACTCTTTTTCTTTTTGGTTTTCTTCCGGTACCGGGAATTGAACTCACAACCTCGCGCTTGCCAGGCAGGCATTGTGCCATTGAGCTAAATCCCCAGCCCTAAAGGAAGTTGTTTTTTGTTTTTGTTTTTGTCCCCCCACCCCACCCCACCCTACCCCGTACAGGAATCGAACTCACGACTTTGTACTTGCCAGACAGGCGCTGTGCCGCTGAGCTAAATCCCCAGCTCCCTCCACTTTCTTTTAGTTTCACCCCATCACAGTTTTCCTTATTCACTTCATTTTCTAATAACCTTTAAATTTTTTTGCCTTCTTGGCTGAGTCTGCTGACTCTTCTTTCTGCCTCTCACATTTCTCTTATTAATGCATATAGTGTTTTTATTAGGATCTGTAAGACCTCTGAGGGGACATTAAGCCAGGAAATCTGATAAGGCTTTCTGAATTGGTTTTTGGTTTTGCAGCAATAAGGTTACCTGGTAGGCGGAGTCCCATGTTGAAGGAGCTACCCCTTTTTGTCATAGCATTTACCATAATCTGGGTACAAGAGTATCAGCAGCAGGTCCATATCTTGCTCATCATAGAAGGCAGTCCCATGCAACCTGCATAGGTCACATCAGTTGCTTCTTCTGAGACGTTCCTTCCACTTGCCATGGATGAGCGGAGGCAGAGGACCCTCTCCTTGGGGTGAACAGACCTGACAATGGCTTCTATGCAGTCCACCAGGCGGCTGTGCTCTTGGGAATGACCTCTCTGTCTGGATTATGTACAGCAACCTGGTATCTATCCACAGGGAGCGCTGAGTTCTGCATCTACCCAGATGTGCTCTTCCCTCTGCTCTGCAGCATTTGCACACAAGACAACTGCCCCTCAGTTCATCAGTCTCAGAGTCCACGTCAGGAAAGGCGCCTTACGAAGCGGTGATACTGATCTGCATGCTGTCCCCTCTGGTTCCCTCTTGGTTTTCCACTCCTACCACTTTTACTACCTTCTTGGTGGCTAGAGTTCTAGGAGATATTTCCTGTTGTCCTTGAATAATTTTTCCCTTGGGGGCTGGCTTGAGGCTGGTGGCCAGGGCTCAGACAGGTTGGAATGTGAAATGGGTCTTAGCACAGATTGTCTGACCTGGTGTTGTCTTCTACTTTCATTGTAACTGTTACAGATAGCAATAACCAAAGGAGGGGCTGGGGATTTAGCTCAGTGGCACAGCACCTGCCTGACAAGCGCAAGGTCGTGGAGTCATGGATTCTCGGTACGGGGGTGGGGTGGAGGTGGGGGGGGCCACAGCTAAAGCAATAACCAAGGGAGTGAGTATTTCAGTTTTTTTCTTGGTAATTTTTGTTTCCACGTATGTCCAGCTAACCAGCTCTCCAGCAGTTGGACCCATCTCTAAATAACAACTTTTAATAACTTTTACCTTTAATAAGTGAGAGCAGCACAGCTGCTGCTTGGTACCGTGGGTAACCTTGTGGCTACCTGGGAGTCAAAGTTCTCACCTTCCACTCTTGTTTTTTTCTTTCCCAACCACATTTCCCTGAGTTCGGGCCATCCCAGCTTATCTCAGTTCTGAGGATACAGGAATGAGCGAACTGTGTCTTGCATTATACTCATAGCATACCTCTAGGCACCAGAGTGCAGTGGTGTGTGTGGGTTCCCCTCACCCCTGTCACATCAAGCAGGCAGTTCTGCAGTGGACACCGACTGAATGTCCTCAGGTTCAGTTCATCTCTGATGACATAAACCTAGAGGTGAATTCAAACCCTACAGTTTGAAGACTTAGTCCGTGCCAGGTTGCTGTAGCCTTTTTTTTAGCAGTCTGTCTATAAATCATGAGTTTAATTAATTTGCTAGAGTGGCTCATAGGTCTCAGGGAATTGTGTGCTGGTTTATTCTAAAGGATGTTTACAAAGATACAGCTGGGTACATTGACACAATATACACTTGTAATTCCAGCACATTAGGAGGCTGAGGCAGATGGATTACCGGTTTGAGGCCAGAATAAAAATGGGGCTGGATGGGGCCAGAGATACAGTTCAGGGCACATCGCCTGCATGGCAAGCACAAGATCCAGAGTTCAAGTTCTAGTACAAAAAAAAAAACACAAAAAAACCCCTAAAACAACAACAAAAATGGGGCTGGAACTGCAGCTCAGTGCAAAGGCCTTGGGTTCAACCTCCAGTACTATGGGGCAGGGGGAGAGAAAGAAAGAAGGAAAGACAGGAGAAAAGAAGGAAAAGAAAGAGAAAGAGAAAGAAAAGAAGGAAGGGAGGAAGGAAGATACAGATAGGGGCTGCATAACGCGAGACATGTGGCAAGGGGCCAGAGGTATAGCTCAACAGCACGGCGCCTGCCTGGCAAGCGCAAGGTCCTGAGTTTGATTCTCTGTACCAAAGAAAAA
The DNA here is from genome assembly GCF_000276665.1 of Chinchilla lanigera. Taxonomy (NCBI): domain Eukaryota; kingdom Metazoa; phylum Chordata; class Mammalia; order Rodentia; family Chinchillidae; genus Chinchilla; species Chinchilla lanigera. Next base: position 897,242 of record NW_004955574.1, read on the forward strand.
AAGCTTCCCTGAGTAGCTCTCTTTGGATACATCATCCTCCAGGAATCTCCACATATTTAGCTGTCTGGAAGCATGCCGAACCTTGTCCTTTTGGAATTTAATTGACATAGGTATGATTGATTAAAAAATTGGCCATGGGTGATCAGCTTAACCTTCAGCCCCTCTCTTGTCTCCAGAGTTTGGAGGATGGAGCTGAAAATCCCAACCTTCTAATCCTGCCTTGGTTTTATTTGAATAACCTTTGTCCTGAGCTGCCTGGGGTCTTCAGGTCCTCAATAGCATACAATTTTTTTTTTAGCATACAAATTAACACTTATTACCCAAATGAGCCCTAGGCCTTAGGAATACCAGGCTAACACTATCTCTAAGCCACAAACCACCCCGACACATTACTTCGAAGATTCTAAAGATTGTAGGAGTTATATGCCAGGAAACGGGCAAATATATATTTTCCAATATCATAATACGTAACCCAAAGAAATTACACTGCATCCGTGAGAATGATTTCTTGCCTTTTAATTTTGCCTTTGTGTTTGCCTTATGCTTTATAACTTGATTAGAATTTTATAGCCACCTGGTCAGAAGCTGCTGAGGATTAAGTTTAAGGAAGTGCTTTTGGGTAGGGGCTGGGGATTTAGCTCAGTGGCACAGCGCCTGCCTGGCAAGTGCAATCGTGAGTTTGATTACCGGTACCGGAAAAAAAACAAAACCAACAACAAAAAAAAGGAAGTGCTTTTGTTAAAAGTGGTCCCTTCATTCATCGTGGGAATCTTATTGCATCTTGTGAATAACTTCGCATGGAATTTTTGATTCTTTAGGAGCAGTTTGAAGAGTTTTACATGCCTCAAAGCATGAGAATTGTGTATGAGTAGAAAGTGGGCTTGCTTTGTTTAGTGAGGGCTGGCTACCATGGTCAGATAGCAACATGTTTTTCTACTCTAGGATTCAGAGGTCGCTTTAGCAGAACTTGAGGAAAAAATGAATCAAGAGGGCCAGAGGACATTTGCAAAAATTATGACTGGAATGTCAGAGAATCTTTGTAGTCACTTCTTGAAAAATTAATTTTAGGCTGAGCATGGTGGGGCATGCTTGTAATCAGAAGGCAGAGGAAGGAGAATCACAAGCTCAAGGCCACCCCAAGCAACTTACTGAGACCCTGTCTCAAAATACAATAAAAAGGGCTGGGCATGTAGCCTAGCACTAAAGTACTTGCCTAGCATGTGTGAAGCCCTGGATTCTATTCCCAGTGCTACAAAACAAACAAAAAAGAAACTCTAGGCCAGATTGTTAAAGTAGACATCTGAATTAATCAGTCCTTGAAAATTTTTTGTATTTTCTTTGTTGGGCTTTCTGGAGTGAATGGTGTACTGAGTTTGCAGAAGATGTAGTGCGAGGTAACTGCTTACACCCAGTCAGAGTCCAAGAGCAGCCCCTCTGTTACATCAATGACATTTCAAGACCAGCTGTGTAAACGCATCAGTCTTTCTGAAGATCCAGGTGGTGACCATCTTAGAAACCTTTTGTATCTAGAGCCTAAGGGATAGGTTAGATTCTGTGGTGTGAAGAAATCTTCTCACTACCAATGGATGGGATTTAGGTGTATGTAGCCTTTACTAGTGGGAGCAGCTAACAGTATTTCTGGGCAAAGTATCATTTGCTTTTTTCCATTATTTCCACATACAAACATATTGTGAATGTTATTTTAATTAGCCTGGGATTGAATGGTAGAAATGTAACTGCCAAGAAACTCAAATGGAGGTTTTGTAGTTGTTGTTTTTAGACAGGATCTCATTATATAGTTCAGGGTGGCCCTGAATTCACTGTGGAGCCCAGGCTGGCCTTGAACTTGCAGCAGTTTCCTGCCTTAGCCTCCCAAGTGCTGGGGTTACAGGTGTGTGCCACCATGCTTGGCTGGAGTTTATTTTTCATTTTGCTTTGTATTTCATTTTTTGAACAGAATCTCCCTTTGTAGTATAGGTTGACCTTGAACATGCTATGTAGCCCAGACTGGCTTTGAACTTGAGGCAGTCCTGCCTTAGCCTCCTAAATGCTGGGGTTATAGATGTGTACCACCATGCTTGGCTCCCTTGATATCTTTAAACGGTGTACCACCTCTAAAGTTGGCTCATCTTTTAAATACCAAGTCACATTTTACTTCTGCTCTTGCATCTTCCCTAACCATCCCAGTTCTGAGTGATCTTCTCTTCCTATCTCTGGGTCCCAGGAAATGGTCTATAGCATTTATTGATTGTCAGGTGGTTTCATTACTTATTTTTTTGTGGGGAGCAGCTGAGCTAGAACAAGATCAGCCCCCAAAACACAGAGCACCAGAAGCAAGTCATATAAACAAATTGTTGAGACTAAAGCAAAGCCAGTCCAGCAGGTGTCTAGCCTTAGTGTCCTCCCTGTTAACTACAGCACAGATAATCTGAAAAATGTTTTGCTCTCAGTGTTCTCAACAAAACACTGAAATCCTACACTTTTGGCCCTGTTGCACACTTTCCCCCTTTGTACTGTGTATAAATAAAGACACAGACTGTGCTAGGTTGTTGCTGCCTCTTCATCAAAGAGGCCAGGTCCCACCCAGTCCCAGCTCTTTTTTTTTCATTATATATCTTGTTTTTTCTTAATTTCCCGTCAATTTTTAAACTGTTGCCAGGCATAGTGGTGCATGCCTGTAATCCCAGCACACAGGAGGCTGAGGCAGGAGGATCATTGCAAGTTTGAGGCCAGCCTGGGCTACAAAGTGAGCTCAAGGCCAACCTGAACTGCATAGTGAGAGCCAGTCTCAAAAAGACAAAAAATAAAAAATAAACTTAAACTGTTCTTAAAGCAATTTTAAAATTGTTATTCATACATGTTTGCAGTACATAATAGTTTAGGTTTTTTGGTTTTTTTTTAATTGTCTTTTCGAGACAGGGCTTCACTATGCAATTCAGGCTGGCCTTGAACTTACTTTGTAGCTCAGCTGGCCTCAGACTCTCAGCGATCCTTGTGCCTCAGTCTCCTGAGTGCTGGGAGTTGTTTTTTAAGTGTAACTTTCTCAGGTAAATGCTAAGATCTTATCAGCAAGGGCAGTGCTCTTTTGTTTCATCACCTTGTCTTTGCTCTATAAGTATGTATTTGGTTTGGTCAATGGACAGTTGGGCTCTTAGTCATACAGATTAGAGAGCAGTACAAAAATGACTCTGCGTCTGAACTGACAGGAAAGAAAGAAGCTAGCTGCAGTGTAACTGGGGGTATCAAGCGGGACCCTTCTGTTAGCCAGGCTTGGAGGCTGTGTTGTTTGTTGGGTTTGATATAGTCATTTCATAAGACACTCCTTTGATAGATGAGTAGAATTAAGGGTATTGCTTCAGATTCCAGCAGAAATCTGACTCACAGGAAATGAAGATGGTTGTTGTATGTCAGTCAGATTAAAATATATTATAATCCTGTCTACAGCTAGATTCTCTGACACACCATTTTTGCATTATCACCAACTTAAAGTTTCTCTCAATTCATTTAGATTTCATGATTAACAAATTGGATGACTAAGGACCTTAGACTCTATTTCCATCTCTTCGTCTCTAATTATCTGTATTCCAGAGGAAAGTCAAAGCCAGAAAATTTAGTGTTTATTAATATGAAAACAGAAGCATTGAGTTTATTTATTTATTTATTTATTTCCGGTACTGGAAATCGAGCTCACGACCTTGCGCTTGCCACTGAGCTAACTCCCCAGCCCCAAGCATTGAGTTTAAAAAAAATGTTTAAATTCATAGACCAGAGAACTGTAGGGGGAAGGGATTGAGAGTCTTGCTACTCATAGGGCCTTGAACTCAGTCTTCCTGCTGCAGCATCCCACGTGTTCCATCATGTCTGATTTAGTACTAAATTTTCTTATTGGTGCTTTTACAGTCTATCCTTCCTGGCCGTTTGGAAAGTACATTGTGGAAAACTTTTGTGGATTCTGTCTTGCGGGGAAAGTTTTCTACACAGATCTGTTCCCTAGGCCCCTCCCCTCAGATAAGCCTTGTGATGTATTATTTGATGCAAGCATTTTACCAACTGCTCATGTTAATTCTTAGCTTTGTAAGATCCTCCTGTTGACACATTAAGGAAGTTTAGGAAATGCTTTCTTCATTCGCAAAGTTACAGTATATATTTCCCTTCCTTTAGGGGATTAAGAAAAATTATGGTAATAAATATTTATTTTCTTTATTAGTAAGTTCCTTTGAGTTGATTTCCTTGTAGTATTAGTTGGTAGTGTTCCACATGTCATTGTGATTTTAGAAGTTTTTGACTGTTCTCATATTTGGAGACACTTATTTATGGACAGTGATGGGAGATCTGTGTCTTAAGGTTGCATCCTAAGCCACAGAGCCCAGGATGGAAGGGTGGCATACACCCCCTGGTGTGCCTGAGAGAGCTGTGACAGAATAACGTGAGCAGTTGGTAATCCTGAGGTCACAGTGGCACTTCTGGGAAATGTGTGCTGTCTTCTTACTATGGGTGTTTTGTGGAAGTGTTAAAGAGAAAACAAAGCCTCCTTCTACACTGCCAGCAGAGGTACTTTCGTGAGGAGGAAGAGTCATGGTCAAACAAGTCAGACAGTTCTGGGGGCCTGGCAACAAGTTCTGAAAAACTACCGATCTTTGCATTGTTTTATTACAGCATATATTTGTGGTAAAGAATTGAAAATACAGTGATACCTCAGTTGTTAAACTCAATTTGTTCCAAATTTGTGTTCAAACACCAAAAAATCTAAGAATTGAATATATTTTCCCATAAGAAATAATGGAAAATCAAGTAATTGGTTCTGAGGCCCCAAAATTACTCTCATAAATTCATTTTCCCAGGACTTTAACAAATTTCGCAATTATTTCTTTCTTTTACTCTATTGTGGTTCTCTGTTTTCCTCTTAGCGTTACTACTGCTGGTATCACTAACTTTCTTTGGAGCCACGGTTATGATATTTTATTCAAATAAAGCACAAGAAAACCCCACTCAGTGACAAAGGTTTTAATGTACTTACACAAGTGCTATGTGTTATCTGGGTGAGAGCAGTGCTTAGACCTTTGTGTCTGTCGATGGCGAGACTCTCAGCCCATATAGGCTTTTTTTTTTTTTTTTTTTTTTTTCTGTCTTTTTGAGACGGGGTCTCGATATGCAGTTCAGGCTGGCCTTGAGCTCATCTTGTAGCCCAGGCTGGTCTCCAACTCACAGCGATCCTCCTGCTTCAGCCTCACAAGTGCTGGGATTATAGGCGTGTGCCACCATGCCTAGTTTCCATACAGGCTTTTTCAAGTCAGATTTTTGGTTCGACTATCAAGCAAAGTTACAAACACCAAGCAGATTTTTTTCAAACTGCTGTTTGAGTAGTGGAATTGAAGCTTGGAGCCTTTGGACAGCTGAGGGATCACTGTATCCTGAGGTATTTTCCTCTCAAGTAGTTGACTCATGGCATAAAATGGGAAACTGTTATGTTCTATGTTTTTATATTTCTAATATGAATAACTCTGTAACACTCAAAAGATACAAGGAATTACTGTGGTTTTGTACTGGGGATTAAACCCAGGGAGAGTACTGAATTACATATTCAACTCTTCTCTCTTTTTGGAGACAAAGTGTTGCTAAATTGCCAGAGCTGGGCTTGAATTTGCCATCCCTCAGCCTCAGCCTCCTGCACCGCCACTCCCTGCATTTATTTATTTTTTAAGTGAAACCTGTGGAGGATTAATATGATAATATCCACTTACTACATTTAAACAAACATGATCCAGACACTCATATTAACATGTATCATTTGGGCTGGGGATTTAGCTCAGCGGCAAAAGCGCCTGCCTGACAAGCGCAAGGTCGTGAGTTCGGTTCCCGGTACCAGAGAAAAGCCAAAAAAA
>NW_004955574.1:905043-907353 GCF_000276665.1 Chinchilla lanigera
TTTTTGTTTTGTTTTTCTCCGGTACCGGGAACCGAACTCACGACCTTGCGCTTGCCAGGCAGGCGCTTTTTGCCGCTGAGCTAAATCCCCAGCCCCTATTTTTGTCTTTTTGAGACAGGGTTTCACTGTGTAGCTCAGGCTGGGCTTGAACTCACTGTGTAGCCCAGTCTGGCCTTAAATGCACAGTGAACCACCTGCCTCAGCCTCCCTAGTGCTGGGATAATAGGCATGCACCACTGCTACCGCACTGAGCTCAAGATTTCTTTTTTGAAATGGTCAACTTTTATATACCACATTTTCTTTCCCTAGAAGGTTTGGCTTTCCATATTGCAGGAGGAAGACGTTTAGAACAGGACAGTGAGCACTTGAGGTCATTGTTGCAGGGGACAGCTGTGCTTCCCCACTCATTGCCCTGTCTGTCAGTCTGATTGACACGTAGTGGTCTGGCTTCTGGTGGCACTGCTGTGAGTTGGGCACACATGAGCATATGAGGGTTGTAGAAATGTAGGTTCCTCCCAGATAGAAATGAGAGTCAAAAGAAAGTTGCTGTCTATTGATTTTATATTCTCCTCTTGGTTGTTTGAGGACACTGTTCACTTCAGTGTAAGAAACAGCTGTTCAGTAGCTAAATCCTAGTGACTGGAAGACCTCATATACTGAGGCAACCAGCTAGTTACTTATTTCAGGGGAAAGTTGCTGAAGACTTTGGAAGATGTAACATGAAATAATAACACCTTATTTCAGCTGCCAAAACTTTAGGTCCAGCGGGGCGTGGTGGAAACCGCCTGTAATCCTAGCACTCTCGAGGTTGAGGCAGGAGGATCGTTGCGAGTTCGAGACCAGCCTGGGCTACAAAGTGGGCTCAAGGCCAGCCTGAACTGCATAAGGAGACCCTGTTTTAAAAAGAAAAAAAAAATCCATTAAAACTTTAGGTCCTTTAGGGTGTCACTTTTCAGCCACAATTTTGGCTTTAAAATGGCTTAATCCAGTTCCTGTTTACTTGCTCATACATCTAGCCCACCTTCTCTGCGCATACTCCTTATGCTAGCTCATTTCCCCTAGTTGGTCCTGAGTTTTTCTGGGGTGAAAAGGGCCTTTGTACATGTCATTCCTTCTGTCTGAAGGGCACTGCATTTGTCCAGGTATCACCAAGCTGGAACTTCTCTGGAAAGTGTTAAAGCTGCTTTTGGGGACGCGTGTGCTTCGTAGTCACTGGGTTATTCATTCCTTTAGAAATCATGCAACCACTGTGCCAGAGTGGGAGGATGCAGCAGTGAACTTGACAGCATAGTTTTATCCTCAAGGGCTTACATTCTTGTCAGGGAAGCTACCTCATCATATTTATACCTTTAAGAATTTTTTAAGGCAGGTGTGGTGGTGTATACGTGTAATCCCAGCACTCAAGAGGCTGAGGCAGGAGGATTGCCAGGAGTTGGAGGCCAGCCTGAACTGTGTAGTGAGAACCTGTCTCAAAAACATTTTTTCATTTTAAATTTAGAAATAATTATAAACTTACAGTCACAACAATAGAACATAAAGTAATATGCTATACACTTTACCCAAGTGTGCCTGTTGTTAACATTTTATTCAATTTGTATTGTCCTTTCTTAATATATGCTTTTTTTCCTGGGCCACTCACATACATTATGACCCTTTTTTCCAAAATACTTCAGTATGTGTTTCCTAAAAGTAGAGATATTCCCTCCTGTCTTGGTTACTTTTCTCTCATTGCTGGGACAAAATACCTGGTGCCCAGAATTAAGGAAGGAAAAGTTTATTTTGCTTACAGTTTGTGGAGGTTTCAGCCCATACTTGGCAAGTTACAAGGCAGAGTGGCACATGGCAGAGGGCTACAGCTCATGGTGGCAGAACACAGCCAAAGCAACAAGCAGAAAAGGGGAGGAATGGCCACAAGCAGCCTCTTCCTCTCCCTTACATATGCAAACTATCCACCCCAGGGTGGGTGTAGCTGTCACACCCGTAATCAGTCAAACTAAAAGCCTGCCCCTTGACCGCATGAGGCTTTGGGGGGACACACAGACACAAACCGTAACACCTCCCATGATAGTTCTCAACTTTATATTGATAATTTCTTTTTCCTGGTTTATCCTTCCTATGTTATTTTTTTTCTTTTTTGAAATTGTAGCCAGGCGTGGTGGCACATGCCTGTAATCCCAGCACTTGGGAGGCTGAGGCAGGAGGATCACTGTGAGTTCGAGACCAGCCTGCACTACAAAGTGAGCTCAAGGCCAGCCTGAACTGCATAGCGAGACCCTGTCTCAAAAAGACAAAAACAAAACAAAAATAAAC
>NW_004955574.1:907453-909488 GCF_000276665.1 Chinchilla lanigera
TTTGGGCTGGGGATTTAGCTCAGCGGCAAAAGCGCCTGCCTGACAAGCGCAAGGTCGTGAGTTCGGTTCCCGGTACCAGAGAAAAGCCAAAAAAAAAAAAAAAAAAAAAAAAAGATGTATCATTTAACTGCAGACTAAGATAGTTTTTAAGAAAAAAAAAAATCTATCTTCATGTGTCACAGCATGAAAATTAGAATACTGAGTCAATATAATTGAGATTTCTCTCATGACCTATGCTTTCTAATTATCAACTCTTTAATCTTGGAACCAACCTTAATGGTTCTCAGTACCTCATCACTTTAAACTGTCCTGGGTATCACATGCCTTCTCATATGTATCCGAACTCATACTGAATAATAAGCTCTGGGTTGCAAAAGAGAATTTATGTTTTGTAGTTATCTGTCAGTCTTTGTCTACAACTTAAAAGCATGCAAGGGCTGAGTTAACTTTTTTTTAAAGACAGAGCCTTCCCATATAGTTCAGGCTGGCCTTGAACTCACTTTGTAGCCCAGGCTGGAACTTGCAGTGATCCTTCTGCCTCAGCCTTCTGAGTGCTGGGATTATAGGTGTGCACTGCCACGCCCAACTGAGTTAATTGTTTTAAGAGAATTTTTTCCTCTGTTATAATTCTCCAGTTTTAAAAGGATTAGTATTAAAAAATTACTAGAATGCATTGCAGATTTCACTGTTTGAGTATCTCAATTTCCTAATAAGAACACCAGTTCCTCTCAGACTTAAATTCTAAAGACATTGTGAAGTCTTGCACGTGCCCCATCTTCTGTTTTCTTTTCCTTTGTGTCCTTCAGATCATTAAATTTAGTGACTCAGCTTTTTTTTTTCCTACCTCTTAAAAGAGTTGAACGTGTATGTGATCAGGCACTTAAAGTTATTTCCTTTAAACCAAGTGTTTGAGATCTTTTTAGATTTATAACAGTCTTTGTTTACCATGTAATTCAGTCCAATTGAGGAACTAGTAAAACTGCATTATCCAGACATCAAAGCTTAGAAGAGGGTGCTTACACCAAGGAACTTATTAGATTTCTAACAAGTGGAAAGTTACCAGGTGTCCAAAAATTAACCACTTCCACGCCAGGTAATTCACATTTTTGAGGGTGTAGATTTTTTTAGTTGTCAGCATAATTGTAGGTTAAAAATACCATTGCAACATTCTTCAGAGTTGCTTTCTTTTCTTAACATCTTTCAGATAATTGAGACTACCATGCCATTGAAAGCAAGATAATTAAACAATGTGAGGAATGACAAATGCATTTTGGTTTATTTCAAAATAGAGCCTATATTTTTGCTTTCTTTTTTTAGTCTTTGGTTTATGAGAAGGGATAAATGGTTAGACCCACTTTGCAGAGTAATTCAGTCACAGACAAGGGATGATATGCCAGCTACAGGGAGAAGTCATTTCAGGTAGGACTGGTGTTGCTAAACTGCATTATAAGATTGGTCCTCGGGATAACCTTGAGACCGGCCCACGCCTGGGGTGAGCAGCTGATGGAGGAGACCTTGGGGTGAGCACCCTTGATTTCCTTAAACCTTTATCAGCGGTCCTGAGACTCTGCCAAACTTATCCTCATGGATGGAAACAAAATTATACATGGATACAGATAATGTGCCAAAGCACTTTGATTTTGTGTAAATCTTTGCTGTTCAGGTATTTCCGAGGATGTATATAAACAAGATGTAGATGTTCACAAGTATCTTACAATTTTATGTAAGCAGTCACCTGGGGAAGTAATGATGGGGTGATAGGAGGAGGATGGGGAAGGTTTGTTTTTTCTCACCCTTGGGTGCCCTGCCTATTTCTACTGAAGTCTGGAACATGGCTTCCTCAGGAGCATAGCATCATCTGAATTGATTGACCACATCACCTGAGGTGATTGACCATACTCATTGAGATTTTTTCTTGTTAAGATTTTTTATTTTTGTTTTTAAATTATTTTTGTCTTTTTTTTTTTTGTTTTGTTTTTCTCCGGTACCGGGAACCGAACTCACGACCTTGCGCTTGCCAGGCAGGCGCTTTTTG
>NW_004955574.1:911698-991074 GCF_000276665.1 Chinchilla lanigera
CCCCCCCCGCCAAGAAAAAAGAAAAGAAATTGTAAATACAGGGCTGGAGATATAGCTCAGTGGCATAAGTGCCTCCCTGGCACGTGCAAGGTCCTAAGTTCGATTCTCGGTACCAAAAAAAAAAAAATTGTGAATACATAAAATTACCAACTTAGCCATTTTTTCCTGTATAGTTGAGTGGAATTTAATACATTCATAATTTTGTGCAAACATCACCACCATCCGTCTCTAAAACTCTTTCCTTTTCTAAAACTAAAACTCTATGCCCATTAAGTAATGCTTCCCTATCTCTCTTCCATCTAGTATCAGCAGCCGCCATTCTGTTTGCAGTCTCTGGCTACTCTTACGTACCTCATATAAGTGGAATCATATTTATCTTTTTATAACTGTCTTATTTTACTTAATGTATTTAGACTTCACTTATAGCATATGTCCGAATTTCCTTCCTTAAGGCTGACTCATATTCCACTATGTGTATGTACCATGTTTTCCATAACTTTTCATCTGTCAGTGATCATGTGGGTTGCTTCCATGGTTTAGTTGTGAACGATGATACTGTGACTGTAGATGTACAAATATCTCTTCAAGACTCTGTTTTGAGTTCTTTTAAGTATATATCCAGGAGAGAAATTGCTGGGTCCTTTGGTAATTCCTGTAACTTCCTGAGATACGGCCATAGTCTTTCCAGTAGCTATTGTAAACTATTTTAAATTCCTGCCAACATCACAGAAAGACTATAATTACTTTACATCCTCTCTAATAATTTTCTTCTTTTTGTATTAGTTTGCTGATGTTGGACATCATGTATTGTTGACCATTTGTCTCTCATCTTTGGAGAAATGTCTAATCAAGTTGTTTTCTTTGCTCTCACTCCCTTTTTCTGTTGTGCTGGGGATTGAACCCAGGCCTATCACACTGAACTGTGTTTTGTATTTTGAGACAGAGTCTCAATAAGTCACTAAGTTGCCCAGGCTGTGCTCAAACTTGCCATCCTCTTGCCTCAGCCTTCCAGAGCGCTGGGATTATAGAGATGGACCACTATGCCCAGCAGTCCATTTGTGAACTAAGTTGTTGTTGAGTTTTAGGATGTATATATTCTGGATATTAATCCCTTACATGAGTTGCAATCCTTTATTTTGTAGGTTGCCATTTTACCTTTCAGATATGTGTGTGTGATCTTTTTTTCGTCTGGTTGATAGTTTTTTTTTTTTCTTTTTTTGAGACAGGGTTTTACCATGTAGTCAGGCTGGCCTTGAATTCACTGCATAGCCCAGGGTGGTCTTGAACTTGTGGCTATCCTCCTGCCTTGGCCTCCTGAATGCTAGGATCACAGCCCTGCACCACCATACCTGGTTCATGCTGGGTTGTTTTGTTTGTTTGTATGTTTTTTTTGTTTTGTTTTGCTTCGTGTTTTTTTTTTTTTTTTTTTTTTTTTTTGTCTTTTTGAGACAGGGTCTCACTATGCATTTCAGGCTGGCCTTGAGCTCACTTTGTAGCCCAGGCTGGCCTCAAACTCACAGTGATCCTCCTGCCCCAGCCTCTTGAGTACTAGAATTACAGATGTGCGCCACCACACCTGGCTAATACTGTCTTTTGATGCACAAAATTTTTAAATTTTTATGAAATCCAGTTTGTTTTTCCTTTTGTTGTCTGTACCTTTGATGTCATGTCCAATAAATCATTGCCAAATCCTATGTTATGAAGGTTTTGCCCTATGTTTTCTTGTAAAAGTTTTTAGTTTTCAGTCTTTGCTCCATTTAGAGTCAATTTTTGTAGTAGGTAAGGATCTAACCTTATTTCTTTGTATGTGGATATCCAATTTTCCCAGCATCATTTGTTGAAGAGTATCCTTTCTCCATAAATCTCTGCATCCTTATCAAAAATCATTTAACCATATATAAGAAGGCTTGTTTCTGAGCTATTATATTCCATTGGTCTATATTATGTCTTTGTGCCAGGAACACAGTTTTGATTATTGTAGCTTTGTATGAAGTCAGGAAGTCTGAGTCTTATAGCTTCATTCAGGATTGTTTTGTTGGTCAAGGATCATTTGAGATTCCATAGGAATTTAAGATGTGTTTTATATTTGTGCAGAAAAACAAAAAAGAATTATACTGAATTTGTAGATCACTTTGGGTAGTGTTGACATCTTACCAACATTATGTCTTATAATCCATGAATATAGGATGTTTCCATTTATTTATGTCTTCAATTTCTTTTCATTGTCTGGATCTTCTACTTTCTTGGCTAATTTATGTCATTATTTTTGTGTAACCCAGGCTGTCCTTGAGCTTGCAATTCTCCTGCCTCAGCGTCCCCATTGCTGGTATGTACCACCACACTTAGCTTTCTATTTTTTTTTTTTAATGCTTTTGGAAATGAATTTTGGATGAGGGGAAAATATTGGGGATTGATTGAATCCAGAGACATTCTATCACTAAGCTGTATATCTCTAGTTCTCTGTTACTGTTTTGTTTTTATTTGGATCTAGGGTCTTACTGCTAAGTTACCCAGGCTAGCCTTGAACTTACGACCTTCCTACTTTAGCTTTTCAAGTGGCTAGGATTATAGACATATGTCACCATGCTCAGCTGGATTTATTTTTATTTGTAATTTATGTATTTATTTATTTATTTAGGTTTTTATGAGACCAGGTCTCACTATGTAGTTCAGGCTGGCCTTGAACTCACTATGTAGCCCAGGCTGACCTCAAACTTGCATTGACGCTCCTGCCTTAGCCCATCGAGTGCTAAAATTATAGATGTGAACCACCCATACCTGGCAGGATTTATTTTGATAATTTTCTTTTCAGATTATTCTTTGTTAGGATATAGAACTGCAGCTGATTTTTGTGTACTGACTTTGTTTAAAAATATTTTTCTTGATATTCTTATAGTTTAATGTTGTTAATTGATCCGTTGTTCAATATAGCCTTCATTTCCTCATCAGGTACGAGATTTAGTCTAGGGTCAAATAATTACATTTAGATAAAAAATCCTTTTAGCCTCTTATCTGGAACATTTACATAGTCATTCTTTCTATTAAGATTTTTTTTTTAAAAAAAAGCCACAGTGCCTACCTTTTTCTTAGAAAAAATATTTTTTTATCAGATTTGAATGTGCGTTTGTGTTCTGTGTTTGATTCAGTTCATATTATGCCTTCTAAGGCATATTACTGCATAGTGAGGTATTTCTTCGGGGATACCACATCTGGAGGTCCATGATATCTTTGTATCCCTCATCATTGATTTTAACTTTATTTTCCCCAAGTATTGCCTTTTTTCTTTACTGTAATTGCTTTTTTGTCTATTGTTGCTTTCCTTCCTCTCTCCCTTGCAGCTAATTAATATGTCAGGAGACACCTGAATTTCATATACTATAAATATCCTGCTCCTCATCCAGATTTTCCCCTTAGATTTAGCATGTGGTCATGATTTTTGCCTGATTCATGTTCCAATTTTTTGCAGTTTATTATAATTTATTACTTAATTACTTTGGTATTCAAATTGTCCCAGAGTTGGCCAGTGAGAAGCCCTTCAAGATAGTGTCCCTGTGCTTGTGAGGTGTCCTGTTGTTTTTTCTTGCACAAGATGTTCCTGGATGATCTTCTACTCACTTTGTGCTAGTCTGGAATTAGCCATTTTTCTGAGGAGTCCTCATAGTCTTGCTTTAGCATTTAGCACATGCTTTGTTTATATCCTCCTGCAGCATCTGGATGGCACTTCTTTGAGAGTGCATAGATGTCAGTGTTATTCCCGCATATCTTCACCTAGCCTAAGGCCTGCCACATTAGATATTTACTAAATATTTGTTGAGTTAAATGATTTTTGTTATACTTCAGGGTTTAAAATTGGGTTCCAAAATGATGCTGATGTTTTCTTTTTTTTTTTTTCCCCTTTCATTTAGGAAGAAATGCTGGCTCTTTGACAATGAGAAGCAGTAAAAACTGACCTCATAGGGTATACGAGCACTATGGGACCTGAAACGTCTGCTCCATGGGCAGCCATCCTCCACTGGTGATGTTGAGAAGCCCTCCACTCCACTGGAAAACACTAATCTGATCTTGGAAGTGGTTAATTGTGGCAGGATGTGTCGACGATGATGATGGCAAGAAAGCAAGATGTCCGCATTCCCACCTACAACATCAGTGTGGTGGGATTGTCTGGGACCGAGAAGGAGAAAGGCCAGTGTGGCATTGGGAAGTCCTGTCTGTGCAACCGCTTTGTGCGCCCCAGTGCTGATGAGTTTCACTTGGATCATACCTCTGTCCTCAGCACCAGTGACTTCGGTGGGCGAGTGGTCAATAATGACCACTTTCTCTACTGGGGAGAAGTTAGCCGCTCCCTGGAGGATTGTGTGGAATGTAAGATGCACATTGTGGAACAGACTGAATTCATTGATGATCAGACTTTCCAACCTCATCGAAGCACGGCCCTGCAGCCCTACATCAAGAGAGCTGCTGCAACGAAACTTGCATCAGCTGAAAAACTCATGTACTTTTGCACTGACCAGCTGGGACTGGAGCAGGACTTTGAGCAGAAACAAATGCCAGATGGAAAGCTGCTGATAGATGGTTTTCTTCTTGGTATTGATGTAAGCAGGGGCATGAATAGGAACTTTGATGACCAGCTCAAGTTTGTTTCCAATCTCTACAATCAGCTTGCAAAAACAAAAAAGCCCATCGTGGTGGTCCTGACTAAGTGTGATGAGGGTGTTGAGCGGTACATTAGAGATGCACATACTTTTGCCTTAAGCAAAAAGAACCTCCAGGTTGTAGAGACCTCCGCGAGATCCAATGTAAATGTGGACTTGGCTTTCAGCACCTTAGTGCAACTCATTGATAAAAGTCGGGGAAAGACTAAAATCATTCCTTACTTTGAAGCTCTCAAGCAGCAGAGTCAGCAGATAGCTACAGCAAAAGACAAGTATGAGTGGCTGGTGAGTCGTATTGTAAAAAACCACAATGAGAATTGGCTGAGTGTCAGCCGAAAAATGCAGGCCTCCCCAGAGTACCAGGACTATGTCTACCTGGAAGGGACTCAGAAAGCCAAGAAGCTGTTTCTACAGCACATCCACCGCCTCAAGCATGAACATATTGAGCGCAGGAGAAAGCTGTACCTAGCAGCCCTGCCATTAGCTTTTGAAGCTCTTATACCTAATCTAGATGAAATAGACCACCTAAGCTGCATAAAAGCCAAAAAACTCTTAGAGACCAAGCCAGAATTCCTGAAGTGGTTTGTTGTGCTTGAAGAGACACCATGGGATGCCACCAGCCACATTGACAACATGGAAAATGAACGGATTCCCTTTGACTTAATGGACACCGTCCCGGCAGAGCAGCTGTACGAGGCCCACTTAGAGAAGCTAAGAAATGAGAGGAAGAGAGCAGAGATGAGAAGGGCATTCAAAGAAAACCTGGAGACCTCACCTTTTATAACTCCTGGAAAACCTTGGGAAGAGGCCCGTAGTTTTATTATGAATGAAGATTTCTACCAGTGGCTAGAGGAATCTGTATACATGGATATTTATGGCAAACACCAAAAGCAAATTATAGACAAAGCAAAGGAAGAGTTTCAGGAGTTACTTTTGGAGTACTCAGAATTGTTTTATGAGTTAGAGCTGGATGCTAAGCCCAGCAAAGAGAAGATGGGTGTCATTCAGGATGTTCTGGGAGAGGAACAGCGATTTAAAGCATTGCAGAAGCTCCAAGCAGAGCGTGATGCCCTCATTCTGAAGCACATTCATTTTGTTTACCACCCAACAAAGGAGACATGCCCCAGCTGCCCAGCTTGTGTGGATGCTAAGATTGAGCACTTGATTAGTTCTCGGTTTATCCGGCCATCAGACCGGAATCAGAAAAATTCACTCTCTGACCCCAACATTGATAGGATCAACTTGGTTATCTTAGGCAAAGATGGCCTTGCCAGAGAGCTAGCCAATGAGATTCGAGCTCTTTGTACAAATGATGACAAGTACGTGATAGATGGTAAAATGTATGAGCTTTCCCTGAGGCCAATAGAAGGGAACGTTAGGCTTCCTGTGAACTCTTTCCAGACACCAACCTTTCAACCCCATGGCTGCCTCTGCCTTTACAATTCAAAAGAGTCACTCTCCTATGTAGTGGAAAGTATAGAGAAGAGCAGGGAGTCCACATTGGGGAGGCGGGATAATCATTTAGTTCACCTTCCCCTGACATTAATTTTGGTTAACAAGAGAGGAGACACCAGTGGAGAGACCCTGCATAGCTTAATACAACAAGGTCAGCAAATTGCCAGTAAACTTCAGTGTGTCTTTCTTGACCCCGCCTCTGCTGGCATTGGCTATGGACGCAACATTAATGAGAAGCAAATCAGTCAGGTTTTGAAGGGACTTCTAGACTCTAAGCGTAACTTAAATCTAGTCAGTTCAACTGCTAGTATCAAAGATTTGGCTGATGTCGATCTGCGAATTGTTATGTGTCTCATGTGTGGGGATCCCTTTAGTGCAGACGACATACTCTTTCCTGTTCTTCAGTCCCAAACCTGTAAATCTTCCCATTGTGGAAGCAACAACTCTGTTTTACTTGAACTTCCAATCGGAATACACAAGAAACGGATTGAACTGTCTATTCTTTCATACCATTCCTCATTTAGTATCAGAAAGAGTCGGCTGGTCCATGGGTACATTGTTTTTTATTCAGCCAAACGTAAGGCTTCCTTGGCTATGTTACGTGCCTTTCTTTGTGAAGTGCAGGATATTATCCCCATCCAGCTTGTAGCACTCACTGACGGCGCTGTAGATGTCCTGGACAATGACTTAAGTCGGGAACAGCTGATGGAGGGGGAAGAGATTGCTCAAGAAATTGATGGAAGGTTCACAAGCATCCCCTGTAGCCAGCCTCAGCATAAACTTGAGATATTTCACCCATTTTTTAAAGATGTAGTGGAGAAAAAGAACATAATCGAGGCCACTCATATGTATGATAACGTTGCTGAGGCTTGTAGCACCACTGAGGAGGTGTTTAACTCCCCTCGGGCAGGGTCTCCCCTCTGCAACTCCAACCTGCAGGATTCGGAAGAGGATATCGAGCCCCCGTCTTACAGCCTGTTTCGAGAAGACACATCACTGCCCTCTCTGTCCAAAGACCATTCCAAGCTGTCTATGGAACTGGAGGGGAATGACGGGCTGTCGTTCATCATGAGCAATTTTGAGAGTAAACTGAACAACAAAGTACCTCCACCAGTCAAACCAAAGCCTCCTGTCCATTTTGACATTACAAAGGGAGATCTGTCTTACCTAGATCAAGGGCATAGGGATGGGCAGAGGAAGTCGGTATCTTCTAGCCCCTGGCTGCCTCAGGATGGATTCGACCCTTCTGACTACGCTGAACCAATGGATGCTGTAGTCAAGCCAAGGAATGAAGAGGAAAACATATACTCTGTGCCCCATGACAGCACCCAAGGCAAGATCATCACCATTCGGAATATCAACAAAGCCCAGTCCAACGGCAGTGGCAATGGTTCCGACAGTGAAATGGACACCAGTTCTCTAGAACGAGGCCGCAAGGTGTCCATGGTGAGCAAGCCAGTGCTATACAGGACGAGATGCACCCGGTTGGGGCGGTTTGCTAGTTACCGAACCAGCTTCAGTGTGGGGAGTGATGATGAGCTGGGGCCAATACGGAAGAAAGAGGAAGATCAGGCATCTCAAGGTTATAAAGGGGACAATGCTGTCATTCCGTATGAAACGGACGAAGACCCAAGGAGGAGGAATATTCTTCGAAGTCTAAGGAGGAACACTAAGGTAAGACACCAATTTAGAATGAATCACAGAAATGGTTTACACCAGTGATGGTGAATCTTTTAAAGCTTTTAATGATATAAATAGGCCAATGTGGCATGTGTGTCATAGGCTCACCAGCACTGGTTTATACAGTGTCTCAGTGAGAGCTGATTGACAATGACTTTTCAGGAGCATCTTATTCTGGTAAAACAAACAACCAAACAACCCTGCTCTGTATGTGTGTGTGTGTGTGTGTGTGTGTGTGTGTGCGCGCGCGCGCGCAAGAGAGAGAGAGGAACGGGAGGGGGTGGGAGAAAGTGGAGAAAGAGAAAATTCATTGTTAGACCCACCATTAGAAAGTTAGCAGTGTCACAGATAGCTACTACTGGCAGCTCTCAAGTAGGTAGGACTTTGGCTGGGTAGCCTGAGTTGTCTTTCTCTAAAACAGTGATTAACCATCCAAATGACCAGGTAGCACAAAACTTGTCAGCATTCTGACAAGTGGTCAAGCCAGCGACAGTCTGCTTGATCTTTTTTGTTTTTAAGTTTATTGGTACACTTTAGGTATACACAGTGATTACATTCATCATAGAGAATTTGTACGTGTACATGATACAAGTTGATTGCTGTTTTTCCTTGTCCCCTACCCTCCCTGCTTATTCTTTCTTCACTTGAACACCAGAATGCAAAATTGCATGCCCCAGTCTTTTGTTGCTGAACATATGTCATCCATTTATCTCTTCAATGCTCCTTCTTCCCTTTACTGATACACAAAGGTGCCTGTATTTTAGATTAGTGAGAGATTGGATGGTTATTTGCCCACACAAATAGGGAAAGGTTTTGGGGTACACAGATGAAAAAGAATCTGGTAAGGGAGATTTCTAAACTTGTCTCATATTTGTAAAATAAGAGTGTCATCTAGTTCCATTATTAAAGCCTTCACTTAGTTCTTCTAGAGTGAGAGCCTCAGATTTTCTTTTGGGATCACGAGTGGAGCAGGGAGGCAAAGGGAAGGGAAGAAAAGGTTAACAGTATGTATTATACATGTCAGACCTACTCTGCTAGCTGTAGAGGCAGCAATCCCACATGCAGATGCTGCTGACTTCTCTTACGTGAAATTGTAGTTTGCAGGGCAGAGATCTCTAGGTAGTACCTTGTCTTTTGGGGCTTGGACTTTGAGACAGAAAAATTATTTCCCAATCCATCCACCCCTCATTTAGAGTAGGGGAAAATACTGTGTTGTTTGCTTTGTTTTGTTTTGTTTTTTGGAGAAAGATGTCCTGGTGAAAGACTGCAGTAGAAATACAATAACCCTGGACCAGCATTATAATATACAGAATGGTTTCCCCACCTTGCAAGGTTTTTTTGTTCTCACAAAATAGCAGAGAACAAAGTCACTTGTTTAAAGGTATTGCAGGGACCTTTGGAAAGAAAAGTTGCCCCAAACTTACACTGTTTCAAGACAACGGATCAGAAGTCCTGGAGACCAAGCTGTCTTGAGAGCTCACAGTTCTTTTGTGACATACAACATAGGAAGCCAGTTCGGTGTCTCCTGAGGAATTTTATTCACCTGTGCTCCCTGCAGTGTGCAGAGTGCCCCTCCGTCAGCACTGCCAGGAGCTTCCAGAGTTTCCTACCTGTGCAGTGTGGAGAATGGAAGGGCAGTACTGTATTCTGGCCCCTCTTGATGATTCTTAATAAATACCAGTACTTTCTTCTCCTATTTGATATCCCTGTGGTTGTTTATCCCCTGGAATGGTCTGCCTCCAGTATTTTGTTCTCCAGAGGTTGGTGGGAGACAGACCTGTCAAAAGCAGTCCTTACTTAGGAAGCCTTATTTAAGAAGCTTCCCAATATGGTCCCAAAGCACCCCTGTTTAGTAATATTGGAATGCAAACATTTTATACATTTTGGCTTTTTTCTCTTCCTCCTCACTCCCAGGGATGCCAGAACAGCTTATCTGAGTGCTGCTAATCTTCTAATTTGTGGAGGTGTTTGCACACGTGGGAATTAGGGAAGTGTCATAACAGTGCCCTGAATTACTGTAAAACTTTTTTTTTTCCTGCCTTCTGGTGACATTTTTTTAATACTTGGTGCAAGTGATGCTTGTAAAAAATGTTCCCAATAAGCCGAGCTTTCACCAGCTCACCCGTGGTTCAGGCTTGGTGAGCACAGTGACTTTTGGAGCCTGGAAATAGCCATGCTCCTGCCAGTGCCCGGCTGCTTCTCTGAGTGACTCCACGTGCCAGGAGTCAGCTTAGGAGTATGCTTTGGCAAGAGTGAGTAGAAGGTGAAATGGTCTTTTTCTGCCGTGGAGAATGGTGCTTTGGAATGAGTGTAGCTACTTTGTCTTCCCAAGGCAAAAGAGGAAAGTCCTTGCCACCATAGCAAACCTCCCATTAACATTGCTGCCTTTAAGTTGGACTGACACTTGTTTTACTGGAAAAACAGGGTAGGCTCAGGGCAGAGAATGCCAAACCAGCCCCTCTGTGAGAGACTTGACCTTTGATTTTATTGGCATGACAAAGCAATATAACATTCATCTGAAGTAAGGGGAAAAGCCCTGCACTCCGATTTGTGTTGGTCATGAAAAACAACTCCTGCATATTAAACACCTCACCGGAAGTGGCCCAGCCTCTGTCATGGCCACACCTTAGCACCCAGCTAGGACAGCAAGACCTTCACTGATACTGAAAATGGGTCTTCTGCCCTGAGAAACTGTGTGTGGGCGGAGAGCCCGTGCAGAGGAGGGGATTCAGAGAGAGAGGGGTGTAGTAGTTAGCAGCTGCAGATCCCAACTACGCTACTGCCTTACTTGAACTTTAGGCATGAGTCACCTCTCCACATCCCTTTGTACAAGAGGGAGCACCTCCCTCTGGGGTTGTGAGGGATGATGGAGCATGGCGCAAGTGGGGAAGCCTCACTGCTGTTGTCTTGTAGCTGGACGTGGGCGAGGCTCCAGCACTGGACAGGGAAGACCTAGAGGTGAGGTAGGCTAACTATGAACTCAGAGAAGGAGAAACCAGGTCTGACATAGCACTTCCCGCCTTTTGTGTAAGTTTTAATGCTGCTTTCTTGGTGCTTACTCTGGCAACCAGTCAAACAAAAACAAAAAAGCCATGGTCTGGGTACAGTGTGATGAACAGAAAGAAAAATCACTCAGTGCCCTTCCCTAATTTGCTAGATTAGTGCTTCACCGTAAAACTGGAGTCAGTGAGGGACGCGCTTTCATCTCTCCTAATGAAAGTGCAGACTGTAAAGCTGACTCTCCTTCTAGGTCCTTTTCCCAGCGGAACCATTCAGCAGCCCGCCCTCAGTGGTAGCCTTCCGCACTCAGCTGAATGAAATTGAAACTCTGTGATTGCACTTCAACGGGGGCCATGAATAGAGCTTTGTCTGAAGCGGTGGTGCTGCACATGGTCTCTGTCTCCCAGTGCCATGTACTTGCAAAGACGAGATTGGGATCAGTGGCTCTTATTTTAAAGCCAAAAGAGAGGCTGGGGAGCCTTACTCCACAAATGTGCCTTTGGGGCTTGCTCAGATTGCTGAACTTGGTGTGTTTGACCATGATTTTAAAAGAAGACATTATTGGCTATTTACCTTTCTATCTGATGTGTTCTTGTTTTATATATATATATGTATATATTGAAAAGTGAATGATAAAGAAAATCTTTCACTTCACTGTAGCTGCCAGATGACAAGACAATCTATTGAAAAGCCAACCAATTCAATCACGCATTGTTTGGTCTGTAAGGCACCAAGTAACCAGTTTGACAGTTTGTGTGTGTCCCCCCCACCCCCAGTGAATTGGCTTATTTCATGGGATTCAGTGAATTGGCTGGTTGTTGTGGCTTTGTGTGGACACAGCTCTCATTTTGTGAGGCCTAGAACAGAGTTAAAGTTTCTAGTGTGAATAAAAACCAGCTGGGGAATTGGACTGCTTGCTCCTCTGGGAGGGCTGTTGATTTTTGACAGACAAGCTAAACGCTATGAGATATGAGTTCTTTATAATCTACCAGGAAAGACTCAGTGTGTGCTTCAGGAAAGGCTCGTGCTATTCAGTGAGCTTTAAAATCAAATAAATACCTTGGTCTTAAAAATGCTCTGACTTACCAGGTGTGATGGCAGGAAGATTGCAAGTTTGAGGCCTGCCCAGGCCACTTAGCAAGACTGTCCCTCAAAATAAAAAAAAAGCTGGGACTGTAGCTCAATGTAGATAGAGCACTTGCCTAGCATATATGAGGCCTAGGGTTTAATCGAGTACAAAAAAAAAAAAGGAAAAACACCGATTTGACCTTGGCTTTTTGATTATTTTCTGATTCCTGAAATAGTTTTATCTTCCAAAGGAAGTACTTTGGCTGTAGCACATAAGCTCATTCTTTCTGTTCGGATGGAAACTCTGAACTCAGTGCGTGAGTGCCCCACAAGCATTTGTTCATGCCTGATGTTGTTGTAGGTGACATAGGTGTGTGCGTTATGTTCATCCAGCTTTTAGGGGTGATTTGCGCTGAGGATATAGTGCGTGTGTTTCTCATTACCAGCGGGGAGGTACAAGAATTGCTTAACAAGGAGGCTTAGCCTAAAGTAGGCACCTAGGAAAGCTTCCCAAGGAAACAATATTTAAAGCTGAGACTTGTAAAGGGGGAGGCAGGCAAAGTCAGGAAGATGGAGGCTTCATGGAGAGAGTTTTCCAGGAAAAAGGATGGCCCTCAGAGCCAAATGAACCGGACCTATTGAAATCGTTGCAGGAAGCCTGGCCTGGCTCTCCGGAGGGAAAACCAGGGAAAACCAGGCTGAATAATGGAAGGTGCTTTTACTTGCTGGTATTTATTGAACACCTGCTGCGTGCCAAGTCTTCTGCCAGGCATTTGTAGATCAGCTTGTCCCTTACTCCTATTGCCTCTTGAAAGTGATCTTTTCATCCTGGTTTTCATTTTTTGACAGATGAGTTAACTAAGACTTAAATACCTTGCCCAAGTTAATGTAACAAGAGGTGAAGGAGCTGAGAATTTTGAAACATCTTTGACATCCACCTCCAGTGAGTTTTCAGAGTCCCCACCTCTGCAAGAAACTGCTGCTGTTCAGTGGTCAGGCACACATGAGGCCACTCAGCCGGTCCTTTCGATTTGCTCATCCAGACAAAGAACTTTGGTTAGCCAGAGTACCTCCCAGCACTGTTCCCTAAGAACGGCATGGTGCTGTCTGTTCCCAGCATCAGAGCCTAGTTGAGCAGAGGACAAAAAAGGCAGGAAGACCCTGAAATAGCCCCTGGAACGCTAAAAAATTGTTTCAAACTGGTGTCACTCAATTCTTAGTTTATTTTAAGCCTGAAGAACCTTTTAGTGTGTTTTTGGTGATTAAAAATAGACTATCTTTTAACTATCTTTCTTAGCTTATAGCATACCTGTTCTTAAAAAAAAAAAAAAAAGTTACAATAGGGAGCCCAGATGTGTTTTTTCAAAAACTAGAGCTGCTTCCCTAAGCTACCGAGTTCCTCCCCACCTAGGGACATCTTTTCAGGCAACCAGAATTAGCCCTGCTTGCCAAGGCAAGGCCTCCCTGCTAAATCTCATCAGTGTTTGAGAGCAGGCCAGCAGATACAGAGGGGCCCATGCCATGGGAGGCCCAGAGGCAGTGCCTGTGACATTTCAGGCAGGGATCTGGCGAGCACTCCTCTCCACGGAGCTCTGTGTATTGCCAGGAGTCCAGTCTGAGAGAACAACAGGGAAGAACCAGGTTTGCCAGACTTCATTAAACAAAAAGCTGTGATGTCTGTGTCATTCGGAGCAGTGGGGTGGCAGGCCCTCCTTTCTTTTCCCATCGTTCAGGAAGGTTAGATGGCAGGAAGGCCAGGACTTCATGCTCCTTCCTGTTCACCCCAAAACAAAGATGCTTCAAGCTGGTGAGTGACTGGGCCGTGCTATTAACTGCCAGCCTGAATGAGACCAAAGCTGAGCATTGGTGCTTGCATAATAGACTTTACCAGCAAGAATTAGTCCACCTTCAGGTTTTCTCATAAACTTGGCCTTGGATTTATTCTGAGCCAGAAGGGGGAGCACCAGTTAATCAAGAACACATTTGGGGCATAAGTGAGTAACTTAATTGGAAAGGTCGTTTGGAAGCTCTCTTGGGAACATGACAGAATACTTCCTGGTCAGCAAGGTGCAGTGTTGGTTACAGAATGTGAGAAAGTGCCATGGAGGAAGCTTAAGTAGTGCAGTTTGTGGAATCTCACTTTTTCTTCTTTTTTTTGTTTTGTTTTGTTTTGTTTTTTCTCCGGTACCGGGAATCGAACTCATGACCTTGTGCTTGCCAGGCAGGCACTGTGCCGCTGAGCTAAATCCCCAGCCCCTAATCTCACTTTTTCTAAGACTCCTGTCATTGTAGTTAGTCCACTGTATGTCACTACACAACTTGGCAACCCTCAGCTTCTGTCAGTCTCCTTCATAGCCCATTGAGATGACACCATCCCTGTTCCAGACTACATCCACATACATGTACCAACTCCCCACAAAGTATTGTGTACTGCAAACATGTATTAATAAAAAAAAAAATTTTTTTTTTTTTTTTGGTCTTTTGGAGATAGAGTTTCGCTCTGCAGTTCAGGCTGGCCTTGAGCTCACTTTGTAGCCCAGGCTGATTTCAAACTCACACGATCCTCCTGCCTCAGCCTCCCGAGTGCTAGGATTACAGGCATGTGCCACCATGCCCAGCTAATAAAAATATTTTAAAACTTAAAAAATATATCCAACAGCATGGCTTCCCTCTTTCATCAATGTTTTAGCTATGTTACCAAGCATCCAAGCATTTAAAAGGCTATTTTAGTTGGTACACAACTCTAGTAACCTTATTTCCTGACCCTCAAATCTGGCTGAGTACTTTTGACAGGTATGAGAGTATTTATGGAGACCAGAAGACAGTATTTGGAGTTGACAGCTTAGGGTCACTGAAAAGCTGTACCTGCTGCTCCCACAGAAGAGAGGATGCCCTTTATCCACAGAGAGTGTCTGGCCTCTCTGCTGGAGCCGTAGAGCTGCTGGTTCTTATTTGTAATCCTACTGACCATTTTCTTCGGCATTTAGTCGCTACTTACTCATGTGATATCTAGGTCAGCTCTGTGGTGTAGAGAACAAGTTTATTGAGGGTGAGACGACTTTAGGCCTAGGATTAACTCTGCTGTCAGTTTGCTATGTGGCCTTGGATAATTCATTAAAAAAAAATAACTGCTAAGATTCTTGCCTTCCAGGAACTTAGCCCAGTAGAAAAATAGTTATAAGTGTACCTAAGTTGACTACCTAGTTCAGTGCCTACAGGGTAAAAGAACTTTGGTTACAATACTAAGAATGAACAAGGCCTTCTACGCTTCATTCCTCACAGGCTAGTGTGAGTGGCACGCCAAGGTGATGAAAAGATCTGTACCCCAGGTAATGCTTACCCAGCTAAGTGTGAGAACGCGGGAAGGAGCCATGCCCGAGCGTCACTGGAAACTACTTATTCAGCAAGTGTGTTGCAGTCCCACCGTGTACCAGGCTCTGGCCCAGCCATCTTCCAGGCTTGAGGAAGGGCCCTTCTTTCAATATTCTTTATTTTGGTTTTTATTTGTTTGTTTTTTGGTACCTGGAATTGAACTCAGAGCCTCATGCTTGCCAGGTGGGCACTGTGCCACTGAGCTATATCCCCAGCTGATCTTCCTTATTTTGTAGCTGACATTCTACCCTTTTTCTTGCCCCAGTGGGGTTGGGAGGGGTTGTGGTATGGACTTACACCTCAGTGGGCAGCAGAAGCCAGTGACCATGTACCTTTCTATTCTGCCACAGTCAGGGGTTTCACCTGCATGCCATTGTTTCCTGAGAGCCAAGAGGCCAGAGGCAGATTCCGCTCACCTCTTTTCCCCCGTGCAACACTGGCATAGGGTGCTATTTATGTCAAATTTTATCATGGTCAGTATCAAGACTAAGAATTAGGCCTCTTTTTAAGGAAACCCTAAGGTACAGAATAATGGACTGTTATTTATTACAAGAACATCTGCCTGGAAGGTTGAGGTAAAGGTAGTCCAGATGTGTAGATGTTCTCAGGCTTGGCTTCCTCTGGCTAGATAATTTTTCACTTCAGCTGCCAAGTGTCCCCAAAAGAAGGTGGGATGTTGGATAATGCTGTTTTTACCTCTCCAAGCACTTGCTGCTGCAGCAAGTGTACCTAATGATTTCCCAGTGAGGGACAGACATCTAACTGGGGACATGAGACCTCTGGCAAGCCACTAAATAGATAGCATTTCTTGCTGAAATGTGCCCAGTAACCTGTCTGAAGTATTGGTGGTTATATTGCCAATCTAGCCCAGCTCGCACGCTTAACAAACTGATTTCCTTAGTAGGAAGGTTAGAACTAATCATCTAAGAATTCTTGCCTAGCCAGGCATGGTGGCACACGCCTGTAATCCCAGCACTCAGGAAGCAGGGGCATGAGGATCACTACAAGTTCACAGCCAGCCTGGGCTACAAAGTGAGTTCAAGGCCAGCCTGAACTGCATAACGAAACCCTGTCTCAGAAAGGAAAAAAAATAAAATAATTCTTGCCTAGACACCAGTGTAGGTTATATAGTGAGTTCAAGACTAGCCCAAATTACATTGTGAGTCCTTTTCTCAAACCAAAATAGGTAGATAGATAGATAGATAGATAGATAGATAGATAGATCCTAAGGGAAAAATTTTTTTGTTTGGTTTTTTTGAGACAAGGTCTCACTATGTAGTTCAGGCTGATCTCCAGTTCCTGGCAATCCTCCTGCCTCAGCCTCCCAAATGCTAGGATTACAGGTGTGTGCCACCATGCCTGATTCTTCATCTATAAAGTGGAGATCTTAATATCTACACTCACAGACAAGTTGTGAGTTTGCATGAGGTAATACATTTCAGAGAACTTTGGGTCTGGGGCATAGAAAGTGTTTAGTGATGAGAGCAAAATTTTGTAGTTAACACTTTGGTTGATAGCACACACCTACATCTTGTTCTAGTATTGAGAGGGTAGAAGAAAATGAGATTAAAATTTGTCTACTAAAATGATGGCTAGGAGGGTTTACTGTGATTAGGAGTAAAGTCCCTTTCAGTTCCATTTTTCGCCTTCAACCATTTATTTGGAACTTCAGTCTTACTGAGGAACAATGCTGTTATGTTAGTTTTGACAGGGAAATTTGGAAGGATTGATGGAATAATGTTGTTTAAATACAGATGGTTGGCTTTGGGTATTCACATTCTAGAGTTAACCTTTTAAATAGGGATTTTTTTTAGGAGGAGCATTACTTAACTCATTGTTACTTAATTACAGCAATGTAATAGACCAGGCTTGATGGAGCTTACTTGAAATCTCACCTGCTTGAGAGGCTGAGGCGGGAGGATTACAATTTGGAGGCCAGCCTGGGCAATATAGCAAAACGCTGTCTCAAAATAAAAAAAACTTAGTAAGAGCTAGAGATTTAGCTCAGTGGAGAGTGCTTGCCTAGCATGTGCAGCAGAAGCCCCCGCTTTTCCTTTGTAATGTTTCCCATTTATTGGATGACCATCATGTACAAGAGGCTGAGCCACTTCCCTGAATAGTATCCTTTAAGCCATGTGACCACCGTGTGCCCCCGGCACTGTCATGAAGGGGCAGATGACACACTGCCTGGCCCAGGTCACAGAACTCAGCAGTCTGGATTCCCACCAGGTTTATCAGATTTCAAAGCGTAAATTCTTCTTGTAGTTTATTTCCTATAAAGAATTGTGAACTCTTCATTTGCTTTTCCTTACTTCTTTGGTTAAGTCTGAAGTCAGAGCCTGTTTGCCTCTGGTGCTCGGGGGACTGATCAGGAGTGGGCCTGTCACAGTGGGCAGAGGCAAGCACAGAAGCACACGATTTTTCTCCAGGACCCCAGAGTCCTCTACACAGGCTGGTGTGAAGATTGCATTATCTGTGCTTTTGGGTTGTCCCTGGAAGTACAATCAACCAGCAGCCCAGAAATTGACTCACTCTTTCTTCAGCATGCATTTTATTGTCCACTGTTCTCTTTTTTGCCACTTGTTTGCATAGGAAGTCCTCAAAGAATCTCAGACTAAACAGGAAGTGACTGTTCCCATATAAAAGATTCTAAAGGAAGGAGGATGGTCCGGAGAAGGAACGGGAAAGGTTGACATTGGCACTTGACCTGGCAGTTATCTCTAGTGGATTTTCTGTAAAGATCTTTAACTAGGTTTATACCCTATGAACATTTCTTAAGTACATCTGTCCTTCGGTGTTGGTCTCATCACCTTGGAAAGGAAACCATATTGCGGAGTGGATCACCCTCCTTTTAATAGATACTTTAACAAAAGA
The DNA here is from genome assembly GCF_000276665.1 of Chinchilla lanigera. Lineage (NCBI taxonomy): Eukaryota > Metazoa > Chordata > Mammalia > Rodentia > Chinchillidae > Chinchilla > Chinchilla lanigera. Next base: position 929,800 of record NW_004955574.1, read on the forward strand.
TCAAAATTTCAAGTGTATTTCTTTGGCTTTACAAAAATTTAGCCTTTATAAACAGCCAGAGTTTTTTTCCTCACGCAAGCTTCAAAATGAATAACTTTGAAATAGAATATCTCAATACTGATAGCGTTAATGAGCGTGCACTTGGAGACAGACCTTCCTTGGGTTTGAGCCCAAGCACTGTCATTTGGTAGTTGGTGTCATTTAAGCATATGAGACTTTTTCTCCTTGGTAAAATGGAATGTTGTGAGATTTAAAAGGAAATAAGTTCTCAAATATTTGCTGCTGCCACTACTTCATGAGGAAGGTGACTTTGAGAAAAGAATAGACAAAGAATTATATTGTCTTGTTGGATTAGTTGGCTTTACTCTTTCCTAATGTGGAAGTGGAAGCCACTGAGAATTAACCCCAGGCAAGTGTATCAGAAAGCAAATTCTCTTTGGTACTGTCAGCCTAAATAGAATGCATACTATGTATGTCTTTTCTAGAAAGAGGAAATTATTAGTTCTCTAATCCATCTTTATCTTTTAAAGTATATAACATCTGTTACCCATGCAGAGTGTGTGGAAAACTTCCTGTTTACTCCAGGGCATCTGTGTTAAAGGATGTGGATAGTCATCTTATTGTTATTTTATTAAATAAACTTGGCCTGCTTTTTATAAACATCTTTGAATAATTCAGTCTCATACTCAAGATGTGTCTGAGTGACAACTGTCCAGCATCTTTTCTGATATATAGAGGCCAGAAAATGCAAAATTAGCTGGGCATGGTGGCTCATGCCTGTAATCCCAGCACTTGGGAGGCTGAGGCAGGAGGACTGCTGTGAGTTTAAGGCCAGCCTGCATTACATAGTAAGATCCTGTCTCAAAAAAAAAAAAAAGAAAAGAAAAGAAAATTCAAAATTAGTGAAAAGAGCAGGTGTGTCTCATCTTGCTTGAAATCTTTCTGGCACTTCCCACCCTGCTGTGAGTTTCTCTGGAAGCCTTGCTGATGATATGTTGATACTCACTTTGTTTTTGTGCTTCCTTTTCTCTTTTCTGGACAGAAACCAAAGCCCAAACCTCGGCCATCCATCACAAAGGCAACCTGGGAGAGCAATTATTTTGGGGTACCCTTAACAACTGTTGTGACTCCGGAGAAGCCGATCCCCATTTTTATTGAAAGATGCATTGAGTACATTGAAGCCACAGGTAAGAGTGTTTGTTACCGTATAGCAGATCATAGCTTTTGCTGTCTGCAGGACATTTGCAGGAGGGTTAAGCTTTTTGGTGTTTATAGAAGCTGTGGTTCGGTATGAGATGACCTGAGAGCGGTCAGATTTGTTGGTCTTCTGTTTTTGTGCATTTGTGAGACTGTCCTGTGGCATTTGTGTGCAGGAGCTGTTCTGTCCTTGGCATTGCAGTCATAGCAGGTTATATTCCTTCTCTGTGCTGGCTTCAATACTCAGCCATAGCATGCAGCACTGTTTGTCAGTTGCCTGGCTGTCTCTGTCCTCTATAGATGTGTAAGCTCCTTAAGGCCAGGGAGCAGGTTTTATTTATCCTGTTGTCTGCATGTACTGGACAAATAACACACTTTTAGTTAATAAAATGAATGAGAGCTAACTGTTGCAGCCCCTGCCACTATTGAACAGATACCTGAGACTTCTATATTGATAGTATATTTTTTCTGAGGTAAGAAAGCAATTTGGATGCTTGGCTATCTTGTCATGAATTTGAATTTCAGTCACACTGGCCAGGTGGGGTTAGCACAAAGACAGACTGTCTTAAAATTCTTCTGCAGCATTCTTAAAATGACCAGATTTTCCTTATATTAAAACCATTTATTTTATTCAGAATGCCCATGTGTGTGTCTCTTTGGCCTTCCAGTTTCACATCATCGTTTCTCTTGATTTTTCTCCTGGCTGTTCTCAAAGCTGATCATCTTTGAAGAAAAGGTAGTATAGCTTTAATAACTGAGCTCAAAAATGCAGGTTTATGTAGATTTGAGACTCAAGTAGGAATTACAGCCTCCTTCGTGTCCTTTCTAATGCCACTGTTATCTGTAATGACCCTAAGCACTGTGTGTGTGGACAGCCTGCCAGGCTCAGCTGATCATTCAGCAACATCCTGTGAGGCCAGTGACAGTGTTAATATTTACCTAGGATGTGCCAAATCAGGGAAGACTGCTTTCAAGTTGAAGTTCACAAAGACTCTATAGTTATTTCCAGGGTTTCCTCTGTAGCACCCAGCATTAAATAATCATAGCAGATCTGCATCCTAGCTTAGTCCATTCTGTACCTAAAATCTTCTCTCAGTGTCCATCTTTTCACAGTGCTTTCACATCAGCATTTTCTTCCTGGCATCTCTCTCTCCCTCTCTCTCTCTCTGACAAGGAGAAAATCTGCAGGAAGCAAGTCTGAATCGTCAAAGCCCCTCCTTGTTGACCTATACTTCAGAGAGATAGGGATTTTCATGAGGGGAGATAAGGAGAAACCTTTTTCCTTTACAATAATTTTAGATTTCTAGAGAAGTTATACAAATGGATAAATGTTATAAATTATAAAAACTCCTGCTACCCTAAATTTTAACATTTTATATTTGCAAAAACAAAAAAAAAACAGTTTATATTTGCTTTGTCATTCTTTCTCTCTACATATACCTTTTTTTATCTCCATAAAAATTTTGAAAGTTGCAAATATAATGCCCCTTTTCTCCTAAATACTTTAGTGTATGTTTCCTGAAAGTATTCTCTTATGAAATTACCTTGCAGTTATTCTACCTTACATCAAGACTAATACACCTGTTTTAAACCAGACATTGTCTTGTGAGCTTGTTCCTCTGTTGTTAGATACTCTGAAAACATGACTTGTTTTTTTTAAAAAATGAGTTATTTTAACTAACAAACCAACATTATGTACATTTATCTTGTACAGCTTGTTTTGAAACACGGCTGTGTGGGAAGCATGACTGCATGACTGCACTGCTGTGTGATGTTGCATAAGTGGCTGTCACACAGATGACCGAACTATTCCTCTGCTGCTAACCAGGCAGCATTTTCTCCTGAGGTGCTTACAATTAAGAAACAGAATAGTGGCACACACCTGTAATCCCAGCACTCGGGAGGCTGAGACAGGAGGATTGCTGCAAGTCCAAAGCCAACCTGGGCTACAAAGTGGGTTCAAGGCCAGTCTAAACTGCATAGCGAGACCTTGTCTCAAAAAGACCAAAAATAAATAAATTGATAGATACATAGATAGATAGAAGAATAACTAGGAGTGATGCAGCTCCTGATCTGCAGTCAAGCCTGGACTGGTGTCCTTGCTGTGCCACGTGCCTATCTGTGGAACAGGGGTGATACAGGCTCTGCCTCATGGAGGGGCATTAGGGGCCACACACATGGTGCCTGTCCCACAGAAGTGTTCCCTGCTGCTCCTTGCTGTTAGCTTCACTAGCAGTGCTTTTGGTCTCCTTCCCTTTGTTTGGGCTGCTGACATTCCTGGTAAGTGCAAACTCCCATCAGCTTTTCAGTTTGAGAATGGTAAAACCTATTGAAAATCTGGGAGTTTTGTATAGTGGTCACCTGACCCTCGGTGATTAACATCCCATCACCTTTGTCCTTTTCTGTTCCTAATTTTTATTGTTGTTAATCCATTTAAAGCAAACTTCAGGTGCCGTGTCACCTCATTCCTAAAAACTTCGCATATGTCGGTAAGGTTAACGCCTTCTCTTCCAGAACTGCACTGTTGTTACCTGGCCACAGGCCAGAGTGTAGCTCAGTGATAGCACTAGCCTAGCATGCTGGAGGCCCTGGATTTGACCTCACAGTACGAAATAAAAAACTAAAAGTGTATTAACCTTAATTCCATAGTTAATTTCCTATAGAGTCCATGTTTAAAATTTGCTCAGTTGACTTAAAAATGTGTGGTGTGGTTATTTTAGACTAGGATCTAACTAGTATGCACACTACTGTTGCCTCTGCACTCCTGTTCAATCTAGAACAGTCTTCTGCCTTTTTAAACTGATGACTTTCTGAATCATCTAGACAGTCGTCTTGTAGATGTCCCCTTTGGTCATGTGCTGTTTGGACCTTTCAGTCATCTTTAGCCCCCTTTCACCACCACCTGTGGCCCCTCAGAGTGATGCAGTGGACATGGGGACTGCTACCCTTCTCTGGACAGGACTCTGTAGACTGTGTTGAATGACTAAGTTCAGGGCTGTGCTGTCTCTAGCTTGGACTTACTTAACTGGTCTTAGGGAAAGTGGGTGCTGCCACCTGGCTTCCCATCCCATCTCTTCCTCTGTTATGTGTAGTAGAAATTGCCCTGTGACTGAACAGTTTCACGTAGGTGCCCTCTGAGCCAGTTGGAGATGTCATTCCAGGGAACCTCATTTGACAGGCCTAGGCCAGGGAGAAGTGCACGTGCCCCTGTATTTGTTTCTGTCTCCTGTACTTTGGCACTTGGCTGGTTGTCTCAGCAATGAAGCCTTTGCATCATTCCATGTGAGAGCAGTTTAGGACCCCCGCCCCCCATACACACACATGTGGTGGTGGTGGTGGGAAGAACATCCATGCCCCGGTGCCTGCAGTGCTGCCCACCTACCTCTCATCACAGCCAGTGACACAGCCAGCAAGAGGGTAATGAACAGAGAGGATACCACAGCCTTGCAGTGGGGAGGAGAATAGCTCAGCCATTTACAAATCAGGACAGCCTGAACCATCTCATCACTTTAGGTGCATGCCTATAATCCTAGCATTTGGGAAGCTGAGGCAGGATGATCCCTAGGAATTGAAGGCCATCCTGGGCTACATGGTGAGTTCATGGCCAGCCTGGAGTATGGAGCGAGACCTTGCCTCAAAAACAAAACAAAACAAAAACACTTACTTACTATAAAACAAATTAATTACAGGTATGTATAACAGAAAGTGTTGCTTAAAATTCTGATCTCTAGAAGTAATCTCCATTTGGAGTTGGATTGTGCTTTCTACTAGTATTAGCCCTCCAAGTTGTTTAAAAACTTGAGATCATGTCTGTACTTGTTATGGTTTGTGCCTGGGTGTCCCCCCAAAGCCTCATGCAGTCATGGGGCAGGCTTCTAGAGTTTGACTGATTATGGGTATGAGAGCTACACCCGCCCTGGGGTGGATAGTTTGCATATGTAAGGGAGAGGAAGAGGCTGCTTGCCGCCAGTCCTCCTTTTAGTGCTTGTTGCTTTTGCTGTGTTGACCTGCCTTGAATGGTTGCCCTCTGCCCTCTGCCACACTGCCTTATAGCCAGCCGAGTATGGACTGAAACCTCCACAAACTGTGAGCTAAATAAACCTTCCCTTCCTAAATTTTGGGCGTAGAATATTTTGTCCCAGCAACGAGAGAAAAGTAACCAAGACAGAATTTGGTACCAGAGGAGTGGGGTCGTTGCTGTGACTATATCTGACCATGTGGTTCAAGAGCCTTTGGAAGTGGCTTGTGGGAAGAGTTTGGAAAGGTTCGGAGATGTCGCCTGAAAGAGAAGCACTAGAACACCTTCGGCTGTTCTGTCTGGGAGATTCTGGTCAGCACTCGGAAGACCAGAAAGCTGATAGAAATCCTGCCAGTAAAGAACGGGTTCGGGAGGTTTCTGCTGGGAAGAAGGACTGCATTGGTTGTTGGACTCCAGTCAATGTGTGTTATGGCTTGGCAGAAAGTTTGACTGCATTTTGCTTGTGTCCAGAGACTTTGCCTGAAACTGAGATTATGGGCAATGGCAGACTAATGAATCTGGCAGAAGAAATTTCAAGGCAGTCAGATGTTGGGGAAGTGGCATGGCTATTGTTGGGGGCTTTTAGCCAGATTTATATTGAGAATCAAGAACAAAGAGCCCAGCAGGATGATTTAAAATGTTGTGAGTTTGGCCAGAAAGAAAGTTCCAGTAAAGCTGTGGACTGCAGAGGTGGAGCTGAGGAGATCTCCATTGCTAAGAAGGAACAAGAAAATAAAAAAGGTGGCCTGAGGGCATCACAAGAAGCAGCAAGTCTCCACCCTTTGCAGCTTCAAAACTGCAAAGGTGAAAGACCTTGCCTTGAGAAGAAAGCTGCCGAGCACCATGTTCCAGAATGGTGGCTGTGGCCACACCATGTTCCTGAATGGCAGCATAGAGGATTTGTTCCTCAGAATTGGATTCAGAGTGCCCAGCGATCCAGGCACTCAATCCCTGTGGCCAAGAGAGAAGAAAGCTTGGCTACTGTTCCAGGTGGCAGCAGACCTTGGCATTATCCACGTGCCCCTGGCTTTATAGGTGCATGGTGAATGCAAGAGTTCTGAAGTTCAAGAGGCTTCCACCCAGATTTCAGAAGGCCTGGGAGGCCAGGCAGTGTGCCCCTGAGAGGGCAATGTGTGAGGCTGTGAGTGTGAAGCAAAAGGTGCCCTGGAGACCTCAGAAGTTTAGAAAAGCCAGGACCATGAATCATCTAAGGAAAACTGCCCAGAGGGAGCAAAGCAGGCCTAAGAGAGAAGCCGTGGATGCTGTAACCACCAGAAGTACCATAGGGGTGGACTCATGCAAGCCCTTTGGAGTTCACAATGTGCCACAGATTGCTTCAGAAGCTGGACATGGAACTGCAGGACATAACATTAGCCCTGCTGGATTTTGGACTTGCTTTGGTCCCAATGCTCTGTGTCCCCGTTTGTACCCTTTGGGATGGTACCGCTTATTTTGTGCCATTGAATGTTGGAAGTGTTTAATTTTCATTTGTACAGGGGCTCACAGCTGAGAGTTTGCCTTACATCTCAGAGGAGACTTGGGACTTAGATTCTCAAGCAATGCTGAAACTGTTAAGACTTTGGCAACTCTTGCAGATGGACTAAATGCTGTTTGTATAAAGGGGTGGACATGAGTCTTTGGGGGACCAGGGGTGGAATGTTATGGTTTGTGTCTGGGTGTCCCCCCCAAAGCCTCATGCAGTCATGGGACAGGCTTTTAGAGTTTAATTGATTTTGGATATTTTGTCCCAGCAACGAGAGAAAAGTAACCAAGACAGTACTGTTCCTCAACTTGTTGTTTGCTTTATGGTCAGCATCATCTTAATTCCAATCCAAGCCACTGCCTTATAGTTTGTTGTTGGTGGTGGTGGTGGTGGTGGACGTGTGTGTGTTGGAGATCAGAGCATGCTAAGCACACGCTCTACCACTGACCTCCACCTGTAGGAGTGGCCCAGCACTATAGATTTTGGTAGAGAAATGGCAGCAAGAGTTGGCATCAGAAGGAGGTTCTGGGAGTCAGGAGAGAAGAAGCCTTGTTTGTGGAAGGAGCACACTGCTGAGTCCTGTGACCGGCATGTCTCCTCTCCACTGTTTGTGATTAAGTTTCCAGCGCCCTCACAAGAAAAAGGATCATGGCTTTCTCACCTCAAAATTGGCAGCTCCTGATATTGCGACAAGGCTCTGAGACTTCTTCCCATATTTTTCTTTCATAGGTTAGCTTATGACATTATGGGTACAGACTGGTTCTTGTTTGAACCTGACTTTATTTCCTGGGTTTTGTGACCAGTCCCCTTACTTTTGTTTCACATTTCCTACAACCTGAATGTGTCCAGGCGTGTAAGTGGAACAGCTTTCACATTGATCCACAGATACTTTTAGGTGAGGCAGGCCTAGGACAGCCTCTGTGCCTGCTGCGCTAATAAGGTATTAGATTCTCACTGTCGTGGCCCCAGTTACATGGCAGGCCAGAGGAGGGCTTCTGTAAGGGGGATCGCAGTCACTACCACAGCTGCTGCAGGACCTCATGAGGGTAGTGGTGGGGTGGCAAAGCCTGGGAGTCAGAAGGACTTTATATTGCTGCCTCAGAAGCAGCTTTTTCCATCTTTCAGCGATGTGGAAAATTGGTAGAAGCCATGGACTTTTTGGTCTTTCTAGAGTGGTGCAACTCATTGACAGATGGCCCTGGTCAGGCTAATGTAAGCTTTCTGGTACCTGACAGGAAGTAGGTATATTTGATTCTGTGCTATTTATCTCACTGGAGTGGGGCTCTTACAGCCTGCTCGCTGCCCTCCTGAGAATAATTGCTTGGGGTGGAATTTGCTGTCTCTACAGGCTAAGGTTTGAAAGCCTGGGTCTCTGAGCCAATGCGAGCCAAGGCTTCCTACAACTCAGGAAATGCCTATGTCCTGCAGCATAGGATCACCTTGACTGAGCTGCTCCATGTGCCTGCTCTCTCCACTGCGTAGGCCTGGGCTCCTGGAAGCCCAGTGCCTGGTGCCCTGCTTGTCATGGCCCTGTTACCTCATTCTCTGAAGTCCAGCCTTTCCTAAGCCTCACCTGGAGGCTGATTCACTAAAAATAGCTTTTTCTAGACATTATTTCTTTGAATAATGTAAGATCAAACCTCCATAGCCTGTCTTTCAATGATTCACCTTTTTCTTTAGGCAGCAGGAGGAGACTGGGCAGTGGTGACAAAAATGAGCTGAGAGATAACCAACCCCTAATCCTGCCAGCAAGCACTGGCAGGGGCTTAGAAGAATTGTTCTGAGGAGAAGCAGTTTCACTAGGCAGAAGGCACCTAGAGAACATCTTAAATTATAATGCATTCAGACCATTCAGTAGAAATAACTAGTAGGCCCTGGTTTTGTTAGTGCATCTTAATTTCATTTGCATTCCCCATGGAATGCAAAGCTCCCTAAAGTCTAAGACTGGCAGTTGTTGAAAATGATACTGAAGCTAGTTTGCCATCATGGCCCCTCACCCTGCTTTCTGTTCCTTACACATTACGGAGGATTGCTATGATCTAGCAATTGTTCCAGGCGCTTGGCCTATATGATCTTTTTGCGCAAGGGATTGTTCCATTGCTGTAAGAACCCAGGTATGTGGCGGGATACTGGCCCTTGGGAGCGGGTAAGGGAAAATCTCAATCTTTTGTCATTTCAGGCAGGACCTCAGTGCCCACAAAGTGCAGGGTTAGCCTCACTGGAGAAGAGTTAGCAGGAATTTATGTTCCCACCACCTACTCTTCTGGGAGGACTCCTACATAATCATGTCTCTCAGGGTAGCACCTAGTTGGGCTCAGTATTGCAGCAGAAGCCTTTGTTGACCTTGGGGTGTCTGGCCGTGCATGCAGCAGGATGTTCAGTTGTAACTGGATTTGCAGGACCACTGCCCCTCAGTGGCCAACGTAATCTCCTCCCTGGCTGAGTGGGTAAACCCAAGACACACGACCCTGTGGTTGTAGAGAGACACTTTCTTATAACTCATTCGTGGCTCTAAAAATTTATCATCATTTTATGTGTAGGGGAGTGGCAGATTTCATTCGTTCAACCAATATTTCTTGACAGTTTCTATTAATTAAGCACCTTCTATCTGCTAGGCAATGGTTGAACTCAGTTTGTCCTCATTATGGCCAGGGGTGGGAGAGACAGACATAATCACACAAATGCATAATTAATGAGGTAGGGAACATTATTGGATTGAAATCATCTGTAAATAAAATGACTGACAGGATCACGTGTTGGTGAGATGGAGCGATTAGCCCCCTCACAGACACTGGAGGGCAGTGTAAAAGGGTGTGATCACCTCGGAAAGCTCTGGCAGTTTATTAAAAAGTTAAGCATGCACCTTACCATCTATTTCTAGATATTTGCCCAAGAGAAATGAAAACATATGTTCAAATAAGACTTACACGCAACCGTTTCTAGCAGCCTTGTTCTTGAGCCCCAAGCTGGAAGCCACCCAAATGTCCATCAGAATAAACAAACTGTGGAGCATCCATCCAGTGGAGCTGCTTGGAGCTCCAGCAGGGTGAAATACTCACTCCGAAGCCACATGGCTGGACCTCATTCATTCTGCAGCGAGTAACGAGAGCCAGACACAGAAACTACAGGAATGATCCCATTTCTGTAAAGCTCTGGAAAATGCAAGCTAGTGTGTGGTAGCCAGGAAGCTGGGCAACAAGTTTATTGTGTATAAACTATCCTGAATAAAATGGATTATTTTATTTTTTTATTTTTTTATTTTTTTCCCTGTACCGGGAATCAAACTCACGACCTTGTGCTTGCCAAGCAGGCGCTGTGCCACTAAGCTTAATCCCTGGCCCCCTAAAGTGGATTTTTAAAAACTACAAAAATTTAAAAATGGCTTTCATAGAACTTGATATTTATATTGTCTGAAAATTTTACCCAACATGTTAATTACTTAATAATCATAAAGCAAACTGAACATTTATAATGGAAAAACCTAGGAGTTACTGTTCTAACATGTGCTTCCTTGCCAGATATTTAACCTGAATCTTATGAGACAATAATCAGTCAAATGCAGACTGTGATACATTTTACAAGACACCAGGCCTGACCTCAACAAAAAAGTGTTATGGGGCCTGGGGATTTAGCTCAGCAGCACAGCGCCTGCCTGGCAAGTGCAAGGTCATGAGTTTGATTCCCGGTACCGGAGAAAAACCAAAAAAAACAAAACAAAAAGTGTTACGAAGAAGAGAATAGTTTGGGGGCCTAGTGTGATGATTCTGTTTATAACATGAACCCTTTTCCCTGGCCTAATTCAATTTTAAGTCCATAAGCTTTGGCACCTTGACTTGCTCATGCACAGTTACCTAGCCACTGGCAAGAAACAGCTCTTTCATACCGGGTGTGGTGACTCTACTGCAATCTCAGTGCTCTAGGAAGCTGAGGCAAGGGGATTGGAAGTTTGGACCTAGCGTGGAATTTAGCAAAACCTTGTCTCAGACATAAAAATAAAGGATTGAAGATAAAGCTCAGTGCAGAGGCCTTCAGTTCAATACTGCCACAAGAAAGAAGAAAGAGCTGGGCATGGTAGTACAAGCCTGTAATCCGAGCACTCAGGAGGCTGAGGGAGGAGGATTGCCATAAGTTCAAGGCCAGCCTGAGCTACGTAGTGAGTTCAAGGCCAGCCTGAGCTACGTAGTGAGTTCAAGGCCAGCCTCAACTCTGTCTCAAAAAGAAAAAAAAAAAAGGAAGGAAGAAAGGGAGGGGAGAGACAGGGAGGAAGAAAAGTCTGTTAAAGAGAGTTTTTGAGAATTAAGTGAAATCAGTTTGTAATATTCTTAGCACAGTGCCAGGCACAGAGAATCACTCAAACCATGTTAACTGTTGCTTTGGTGGCTCCTGTCACTGACTCACTGTGGTGGTAAGAATCCAAAAGGGCATTTCAGTAGGTTGGGTAGACTGTGTAGAACAGTAGGTTGGGTAGACTATGTCCAAGGTAGTTTTTAAAAACTTCTCCTGAAGCATGACCTACATTAAGGAAAGAGGGTCCACTGTAAGTGCATATCTGTAACCTGAACACGCTGATGCCACCAGGACCCAGCTAAAGGGTGGATGACTTGCCCTCCAGGTGCCTGGAGTTTCTTCCCTAGACAGGGTAACCAGTATCCTGATTCCAGGCAAACAAGATGGATGTACCTTCCTTTAAAAGTTGAATCATAGCAAATGCACATGTTTTTGTCTGCCTTCTTTCACTCAGCATTGTGCCTATAAGATTCATCCATAATTGGATCCATAAATTCATCTGTGGTAGTGTATTTTTTTTTTTTTTTTTTTTTTTTTTAAGACAAAGTCTCACTCTGTAGCTCAGGCTAGCCTTGAACTTGCAGCAGTCCTCCTGCCGCAGCCTCCTGAGTTCTGGGACTACAAGCATGCACCACCACATTGCTCTGTACAGTTACACTGTGTGACTGTTCCACAACTTATGTATTTCTTTTGTTCTTTCTGGGCATTTGGGAACTTTGCAGTTCAGGGCAGTTACAATAGTGCTGCTGTGAACACACTTGCGACTGAGTTTTGACAGACATATGTCTACATTTATGTCAGTGTCTACCTAGAAGGAGGCAGTCTTGAATAATTCATTTAGCATGTTGAAAATGATTATTTAAAAGACATCTTCGGACACATATCAGTCCCAGAAGGGACAGGAGGTGGAATGCTGAAGCAGTTAGGGGATCTCTGGGCTTCTAGCTGTGGCTTTGTGGTTTGTACCTTCTAGGGCTGAGGGGGCCATGCTGGCAGGGATGAGGATGACTGCTCCAGAGTCCCCACATTCCTGTAGCAGCTGGGTCCTCCAGCTGTGAAAGGTGCCTGGCGGGATCTGTGCACCATGTGTTTTGGCTCCTGTCTCTCCTGTGACACTGTGGTTTTGAGTTGAGACTGTGGTCCCACGCATCTTCATCACTCTGGGGTTTTACTTGCCAGGCGATTATTCTCTAATGAAATTTTGACCATTTGTGGCACAGATAAGTTGGTGTTCTTACTGATAACTGCACAGTGAGACATCAGTCTTAACCAAGACTCCAGAATAAAAGGTTGGCCCTGCGGGCAGTTTGTCAGGAGATGAAGGAAGAAAGGTCAGAAAGTGAGCTCTTTTCCCCCAGCAGCTCTTCAGTGGGCACTGAGCCTGCAGCTGTGGCTTGAGGGCTGTTGCTGCCTATCAGCTTGTCGGCATGGCCCACAGGTCAGAGGTGACCCCTGGCTCCTTGGCTGCAGATGGAAGCCCACTATTAAAATGACCTTTGACAGAATACTCAGTGCGACTGTCCTTCCAATGCAGCTCATTTGCCTGGGTAAATGCACAGAGAGCTTTCTGCGTGGCAGATTTAAATTTCACCACTAATTGATGGGAGCATCTTTAGGGAACAGAGCTTTAGCATTAGATCGGGGACCTTCGGGAGACAACCCAGCAACAAATACGTCCAGGGCAGGCCAAGAATGGTGGGAGTTGGGGAGAGCGCAGACTGCAATTATTATTAGTAACTGTGGACATGCCACAGAGAAGCTAGGAGAGGACTTCTGCCACATGGCCTGTGCATGTACGCTGTATGCATGTTTGATGGCCTTCTACCCTGCTATTGAGTAGTCTGTACAGGATGAACTGAAGCCAGATGTCTAGATCCAAATCTTGGTTGTGCTGCTTAGGAGCAAATGTATGTTTGTTTGTTTGTTTATTTATTGGGGTTTGTTTGTTTGAGACAAGGTCTCACTGTGTAGTCCAAGCTGGCCTTGAACTCACTATGTGTAGCCCATTGTGGTGCCAAACTCATGGTGATCCTCCTGCCTTAGCCTCGCAAGTGCTGGGATTGTAGGTGTGTACCACCACACTTGGGTAAGAGAGAATGTTTAACCTCTCTGCTTTCATTTCCTTGATTATAAAATGAGCCTAATGATAGCACTTTGAATCATTGAGATGATTCAGTATGTTACAGACCTTTTAACAGTAGTAGTCAGGTTAGCTGTTGCTCTTGGAGCTGTTACTATTGGTGCTGTTCTGATGCCTCTTCCAGCAGTCAGTTAGCTGTTGCTCTTGGAGCTGTTACTATTGGTGCTGTTCTGATGCCTCTTCCAGCTCTAGTAGGGACTCTGCAGACCCTACATGGAGGCTGCTGGTCTTCATGGTCCAGGGCAGGCTTCCCCCAAGGAGCAGTAGCCCAGTGCCTTGCTCTCCTTTCAGACTTGCTAGGGGCTGTACAGGGTTGAGAAGAACATGGACTTTGGAATTAGTACACGTGGCCTAGAATTCCAGTTCTGCTGTATTCCTTGGCTAACTGCTTCCTCCTTTGTAAGGTGCAGCTGAGGATAAAGCCTACCTTTTAGGCCTGTGAGGCTTGAATGAGATCTTGGCCTCCACAGTAATTTCAGACTACTACAACAGTAGTAGTCAGGTCAGAGCTGTTATAACTTCATTGTGAAATTGCAGTTTTAACTGCTGGCTTGTTCTCTGATGATTTCACAGGTTAGTGTAGAGTCCTCATTGAGATACTCACTCCTTGCGGTCAGGGAAGGATCCTTGTCCCTCAGATGCTTTGGATCTTTTTCTGCCTACTAGGACTGTAATACCAAGTTGGAAATCTGATCTCTCACTCTCTGCACTGCATTTGACCTCTCTCTCAACAATCCTTTGTGTTTAACAGACCTCAAGGAGCTAAGACGTTGCTTTACTTAGTTATGAGCAAATGTAGGTGGAGTAGCTCATTCATGTGCCATACGTGTGCAAGCTGCTGGCCGTCCACTCTTGGACAAACCAGACAAACATCCTTGCCCCTGTGCAACACACATGCCAGTCTAGTAGAGGAGATGCACAATATTACAAGTTAAATTGTACAAAGGATCTAGGGCCTGGGATATAGCCCAGCGCATAGCACCTGCCTGGCAAGCACAGGGTCCTGAGTTCAATTCGCAGTACCCCCCAAAAAAACTATACAAAGGATCTTAGTGACTAGTGCTCAGGACAAAAAACTAAGTAGTGCTCATCACCCAGGAATGAGAATTGTCTAGGTGAGTGTTCACATTCAGATAAAGAAAATGGGGAAAGTGCCAGTGAGAAGGGCCTGAAGGAGGTCGGGCCAGAAGGGAGTGTTGCCTGGAGGAGAACCTTCGGACAGATGCAAGTGCAAAACCCCAAGGCTGGACAGTTCCTAGCAGAGCTCTGGCTTTCACTCTGAGGAGAGAAGCCATTGGAGGGCCCTGAGCAGAGGGACTAGATTTGACCTCTGTCTGATGTAGTAATCTTGCCGCTGTGTGGAGGACAGTCCTGGCCTTTGAGGACTCGAGTGCTGTAGATGTCTTTGTAAGTCTTCCTCCCTTTACTGTCCCCTCTATGAGACTAGGAGGGGCAGAGGTCCTATCCTGTATTGTTGGCCTTGGCCCACCCAGATTTGAAAGGATCAAGTCATGCAGCTCAGCATGGGGGTGTCTGGAGCCCACTCGGAGAACACAGGATGTCGGAAGGAGGGTCACGGTGGCTTGTCCTGCTCAGTTCTCTTCACACAGGATACCTTGTTCCTTTGCAGGCAGGGTCATGTCTCTGGTTATTGTCATCACCTCCGACTGACTGGCATGTTGTGCTCGTGCCACCTAACTGATCCCCAGTCTTCCTGAAGCCTCCATTGTAGTCAGCCTCTAGGACAGCCCTTCCCTTTACAGTAGGGTTTTCTGTTTCTCTCTGTCATCCTTCACAAGAAAAGACACGAAAAGCTCACCTGCTCCCGCTGTCCTCTCTCCACTATGTGAGGACACAGCAAGAAGATGGCTGACTACAGACCAACAGGAAGAGGGGCCTCACCAGAAACTAAACTGGTGAGCACCTTGACCTTGGACTTTGAGGCCTCCACAGCTGTGAGGACATGAATATTTATTAACCAGACCGCCCAGTTCGTGGTATTTTGTTGACAACTCAGATAGACATTGAGGGATTACTGCAGGCGTCAGAACACCTGAGATCCTCTCATTCATTCATCCCTGTGGGCCCAGCTCTTCAGAGACCTCAGGCAGGACCAGAACAGAGAACTGGGTCAATAGGAATGGGAATTGAGGCAACAGAGTGAGAAGCACTAGATAGGTGGATGAAGACGTAGGAGAATACCACCTGAGAGCCTGGGTTGGAAAAGATAAGTGCATTCTTTTGTGCAGTGCCTGGCTCTCGGGTGCTTTACTGGTTTGAAACGTAAGATGACGAGTGTCAGACAGTTGAATCCTACTTTTCAAACAGATGGCGCAAGACCTTGTGATTTCACTCCAGTTTGAGTTCTTCAGTCTTGGCTGGAATCCTTTGGCTATTTAAATTCAGTGGCCTCCCAGCACTTTAAAACAAAAGCCTCACACAATTTATCTTTTCACGTCAGCTGCAGTTTGGTTGAAATGAGACCGTTCTAGAATGTAGTCCAAAGCTCCTGATAACTAGAACTACAATTGGTGTTTCTGTTTGGTGACCTGTTTTGTGTATCTCAAAAACCACAACAGAGACTCTTTTCTTCTGTCATGGTTGTTGGGAGCCAGCATTTGGGCTATAACAGCAAGAGATGGGTTTTTGCAGAAGCTTAATCTGTAATGAGATACTCGCTCCCTGGGCTGGGCCCTGTCTAACCCTGAAGCAGTGAGGGACCCTGATTCTGGATGAATTCATGATTTTCTGAGCCTTGGGAAGTCTTCAGCATCATTCCGGCAGGGCTGTGTGAAAAATAGATTGTGCAGTAGTTAGTGGTAGTGCTAGTATTACTAAGACTAGTTGAGGAAGAGTAAGGTAGAAATTCCTAGTCTGAATTAAACTCAGTACAATAATTCTTGATTATGTGCTGCCGCTATTCACAGCTCCCTTCCTACTGCCTCGGGAGGGGGTGGTAGCAGGTAAGCATAGGTATTAATGGTAAGTCAGTCTAGCTTGGAAAACATTAAAATAGGCAGAGTTGTACGTCATCAGAGAGCAAGAATGTGGTAGTAGCTATTTTAATTATAAGAATGATGAGGATAATGAACGTTTAGGAGGCACAGGCCTAAGCTCTTTATAGGCATTGTTTTATTTCATCCTCCCCATGAGGGACAGCACCTCAGAGGAGTTGTCGTTTGGCCACACACAGCTAGCTTTCAGCACAGCCTTCTTGGCAGCAATTATATAAAGCTGACAATATCTTCCTAATCTAAGCAGCACCATTTCATATTTCCTGTATTTTGGACAAGGAAGCTTTATCTTCACAGTGATTGTTGAATGGAAGGACTTACTCAGCATTTAAATAAAGTAACCAAGATTACCGGGGAACCCCTTAGACCATTAAGGAAGAAAAGTTTCTTTTTTGGAAAATGGAAATCACTGTATTGTTACGCTTTTCCTCTTAAAAGATACAAAGGAAAAAGTAAAAATGAGCCTTACTTCTGCCATGCAGATAAAATCAGTGATGCCCCAGCCCTTAGGAGCAACCAACCAGAGCCAGTCGGGTCCGCACCAAGCCTAGCACCACCCTCAGCAGCCTGCCCAGCCCATGCCCTTCATTTCCTTCCCTTCTGAATGGGGATAATAAAAGTGACAATATTTTCACATATGACTAAGTTTCTGGGTGTTTGTTTGTTTTGAGACAGTGCTTCACAATGTAGTTCAGGCTGCACTTGAACTCATGAAGCCCAGCCTGGCTTCAAACTCAGTGATCTTCCTGTTTCAGTTTCCCAAGTGCTGGGATTACAGGCAGCACCACCATGCCCAGTTCATTTTTGTTTTCTGAGGTGAGGGTGTCCCTCTGCTGTCCATGCTGGTCTCAAACCCATGGGCTCAAGGATCCTTAACCTCAAGAGTAGATGGGATGAGCTGGACCTGGTGGCACACACCTATAATCACAGCATTCAGGAAGCTGAGCCAGGAGGCTTGCCATGAATCTGAGGCCAGCCTGGGCTACACAGTAAGTTCAAGGCCAGTCTGGACTGCATGATAGACACACCACTATACCTGGCTTGTCCTAGGTTAACGAACTATTTCTAAATGTTTAAGAAACATTTTTTTATAAGTCAGCACCTGCTTACAAATAGTTTTAGCTATTAAAGCAGACCTTATAACACTGCAATTTAAATAGTACTGTTCTTCATCTTGGAAAAAAAAAAATTGTGATTTAACTGAGTGTGTTGGCACATGCCTGTAATCCTAGCACTTGCAAAGCTGAGGCAAGAGGGTCCCTGCAAGGTCAAGGCCAGTCAAGACTATGTAGCAAAACTGTGTTTTAAAATAAAACAGTTGCCTGGTATGGTGGCACATGCCTGTAATACCAGTACTTGGGAGGCTGAAGCAGGAGGATCACCAAGAGTTTGAGGCCAACCTAAACTATATAGCGAAACCCTGTCTCAGGGAAAATAAAAAGTGCCTCTTCAGGAGACCAAGGACGAGGAACCAGATGTGGTCCCTGCCCCTAGGGGTTAGAGAATGGGAAGTAGGTGTCGAAGCAGGGAGATTTCCTTTATTGAAAACTCTGAAGAACTTTTATGGCTCAGAGGCAGAGAACAAGCTTTGTACACATGCACTGCAGGAACACCACAAAAAAAAAGAAAATAAGACTGAGAATCTCAGTGTCACCTCCCCTTTCAGTTTGTGGGTTTTCTGTTTTTGTTTTTGTTTTCGTTTTTTGTTTGTTTTCTTTCTTTTCCCCATTTTGTTGTTGTGTTTTTATTTCATCTCTCTTGTCCTTAATTTTTTTTTTCCCCCCTCCGGTACCGGGAACCGAACTCACGACCTTGCGCTTGCCAGGCAGGCACTTTTGCCGCTGAGCTAAATCCCCAGCCCCTTCTTGTCCTTAATTTATTTGATGCACAGTGGAGATCCTGTCTGCATAGACTATACTCCATGAACTCCAGGGCAGTGTTGAAAATCAAAGAGAACACACGTGAGGTGCTCTGTAAATCCACAGACTGTACTACTCTTGTCTGGGGTGTGTTAGTTTCCTGGTTTAAACATGGAAGTTGGGCCTTCTTCTTGACTAGGATTGTGCTAGGTGCTTGTCCCCTCTGATCTGTACCACAGGTGTGTGAGACTGACCTTCGAATGATGTCATAAAGCTTTGAAAGAGATTAAATGTGTGAGCTGGGAGTGCAGCTCAGTGGCAGATCCTTTGCATAAGCTTGTGGGAACCTAGGTTCCTTGTCCCTTTTTTTTTTTTTTTTTTCTCTTTTGAGATAGGGTCTGACTATGTAGTCCAGGCTGGCCTTGAACTCATTATTTGGCCAGGCTGGCCTCGAACTTGTGGTAACCCTCCTGCTGCAGCCTCCTGAGTACTGAGATTATAGGCGTGCGCCATCATACCTGGTTTAGTCCTGGGTTCCATACCCAGCACCACAAACAAGCAAACAAAGGTGGAAGGCCTTACCCTCCACATAGGGCACATTATTATCACAGTGGAATGTCTTACTACTTGCAGATCTAGCAAGAGGTTATGCACTTAACCATGACCTCTGCTGGTGTCTCCAAATTTTAGGTTTAGTGACTTTGCAAGACCCTGTCTCAAAATAAAAATAAAATCAAATGCCTGGGGATACAACCCAGTGCAAAGCCTTGGTACGGGGGACGTGGGGATTGATTGTCTTTGTGGAGGTAATTCCTTCATCTTGGAGCAATCCGTAGAAAACTCCTTGGGAAAGGACCTTGCTTAACGGGGGTTTTCCTTGAATCTTTTACACAGGAATGGCACTAGAACCCCTTGTCCTCAGACCAGTCACTGTCACCCTACTCATTAATAGACGGCTTCCTACACATTTGGCTGTGTTTATAATTGTTCACAATAACCTGGGTGTGAGGATGCCTTGGTCACCAGTCCTGAACTGGCCTCTGTTCAGATCAATGAGTTGCTGCTTTGGCTCTTGGTATCGGACATTTACTTTTGAGAAATGAAATGCCGTGCTTTGTCCGACATCTGTAACAACAGGCACTCTCTTCTCGCTTTCCCACACCCATCTTTGACCTTTACAGCATTTGGCTCTTCTTACTCATATACTGGGGTTCGGGGTCACAGATGTCTCCAGTTTTGTCGAAGATGTGATGTTTCTATTTCTCTCTCTCCTGGTTGCTCTTGTGTGATCCTCTAGAGGAGGTCTTTATTCTGCTGCTTTTAAACTAAGTCCAGTCCTTTAAGTTAAATAAATTTATCGGTCTGAAAAATGGCCCTTTTTAATGGCCATTATATTTTGCCTACAGAAGAGAATTTCCTGACTAGGAAACTGCTGCTTTTGTGTCACTTAAAGGTAACCTAATCTTACGAGGAGTGGCTTGAGGGTTTAGTCCTGTGCGCTCTCCTGCCTCTCTGCCTTACCCCAGCTGTTTCTGTCTTGTGATTTGGTCAGCATTCCAGTCAGATCTTCGGCCTTGGCTACCCATCCTCTGCATATACGTATCACTCTGCTGAGACACTTCTTGAGCCACGCCTCCTCCATGACCACACCTGTGCACCGCCAGAGCCAGCACAGACCAAGGTGGTCACTCCAGCCAGAAGCCCTCGGTGAGCTTGGAGCTGAGACCCCCAGGTCCCATGGCTTCCTTAAGCCATGCCTGCTGTAGAGTTGACAGGTTTTTATTCTGTATTCTATATAAAGAGGAGTTCCTTTTAGAGAGCAAAGCTAGAATAAAAAAGAGCAAAGTAAATAGGGCTTTTTACTATTTCATGTATTTGTGTAATATACAAACAAAATTAAACAATAAATATTACTCTTGTAAAAAAATTAAAGGACTAAAAACAAAAATTGTTTTCTTTTCTTTTTTTTTTTTAAGTTGTTTTCTCATTCCCCGAAGTTATCATCTGCTAATAGTTTGGTATTTTCAGAAGTTCCTTTTTTTGTGCAGACTTACATAGACTTATACAGCGTATGTAGCATGTGCTTATTGTTTTTACACAAGTGTACTGTTCTACTTGCTTTTCTTCTTCTTAAATATTCTTAAAATATATGTGAACATTTTTCAATAATGATCAGTATAGAGGTATAGATGAATTTTTTTTTTTTTAAAGACAGTGTCTCACTATGTAGTTCAGGCTGGCCTTGAGCTCACTGTGTAGCCCAGGCTTGCCATGAACTCAGGGTGATCCTCCTACCTCAGCCTCCCAAGTGCTGGTGCAGGAATATGCCACCACAGCCAGTTGAACTTCTTTTCTGTGGAAAAATTGGCTGCATAGTGTTTCTTTGAGCATATCATAATTTAATCAATCTCCTGTTTTCAGTCTTACATTATTATAAATACTGTTGCAGGGTTAGGGAAGTAGCTCAGTGGTAGAGTGCTTGCCTAGCATATACGAAGCCCTGAGTTTATTCTTGGATATGACAAAAACAATTTAATTTAAAAAATGTTTGTTGCAGTAGATCTGCCTGTATCAGTGTGGATATACATATACACATGTGGATGTGTTGATGTTTTTGTAGGATAAATATGAGTGAATTATAGCTAGATGGAGGGTATGTGCATTTTATATCTCATAAGGTCCTGCCAAAAGCTCTCCTGAGTATAAGTGTGTTTGGGGAGAGTAGATTACGGGAGGGCTCCCTGGCCTTCTGGAATGCTGGGACATTCTGTTTCTTGATCTGTGGGTTCTGTTTCTTGATCTGTGGGTGTCATTCACCTGTGTGGTCAGTCTCAGTAAACTTCGGATGTATCTTATCTTCCAGTAAAAAAATTTCTTTAAAGCACCTACCCTACCTCTTACAGATAAGACCCCAGGACTTGAAGCGTGTCCTTCCTTTCCCACCATATGCAGCCGAGTTTTCCTGTGATCCTGGTGCTGCCTTGCCAAGGTTGGCCTAGCCGTGCTGTTGGCATTGGGAAAGGCTGTGGAGGTGTGAGAGTGTCTCTCACCTTGAGGCCCTGGAAGAATAATGGAGTGTGTGAGAGCCAGCTGATGTGTCAAGTGGAGTTTCTGCTTTTACAGCTTAAGCTGTTGGATTTGGGGAAGAAATCCTAGCACCAGGCCTCACACCCAGGTGGCAGACAAGCTCTGGAAGGGTTATTGCTAAGTCTGCTGTCTTGTTACCCAGCCTTTCTCATTCATGAGTTCTTGACTTCATCCTCTCTGCATCCAAATTTACACTCGACTGCTGCTGCTTCCTAATCATTTTCAGACTAATGTTGCAGATCATTTTATCCTTTTCAGTAAAATTATTTGCTTAAGGTAAAAAGAAAACAGATTTCTGTTTTATGCTTTGTGGGCTTGCTTTGGTAGGGCAGAAAGTGGTAAACTCAAAGGGATTGTTTGCCTGGTGTGACTGAAATGGGAGATTTTTAGCATCCAGCACTCTTACTTTCTTGGGGAGTTCTGTCAGGAAACTTTCTGTGACGCAAAGCAGAGCTGATGTTTGAGCATTTCCTGCGGTCAAAATGGTTGTCTTCGAGTGGAAATTCCATACATTCTGAGTGCTGACCACACACACACAGCTGACCTTGTTCGTGCTCATCTGTGGGTGCCCTGCAAGTGGGTGCGCTCCTCGGCCTCCTCCCTTGCTCCTTCCTGCCATGCTTCCCTCCTCTGGCCACAGCCAGCCCTCTGTCAGCGAACAGTCTTCGCAACTGCCAGATGGGTGCTGACTGCCATGGCTGTGAGCCGCCCTCCCCTCCCCGCTTTGTGCCCTGTGGTTACCAGAGGACACAGCCTTGTTATCTTTTGTCATCTTTCAAGCTGATTAACTCTTTACCTTTCCCTGTCTCCCAGTTATTTTCTCCTAAAAGGTTGTCAATTTTTGTATCCCCTATAAGATTTAGTAAAAGATCCCACACACAGTATGCTTTTAATAATGATTTATTACTTTGATACTGTTTCCTAAATGCCACCATATGTTGTACCATATCATCAAAGATGAAGTTATAAATTAAAATATCAGTTTTTATTGTGTGAACCTGAGCAGGTGGCACACATGCCAGTCAATCAGCCATAGAAACACTGTGTGACAAAATGATTTTCTAAGTCCCGGCTAACCTCAGCTCACCTCTGAATGTGGGATATATGTACTTGATGGAGCAGTGTTTTGTTCAGCAGAATGGCCAGCAAGGCTCACAGGACTGGGAAGGAAGCTGCACTGGTCCTGAGGTCAGTGTGGGAGCCCTTTGGAAAAGTAGAAGCAGGTGTACAGCAACACATCGTCTCCTTCAAACTAAATACTTACATAAATGGGGGAGCCTCAGAAGTTTACAGAAACGAAGTCATAGCCAGTAAGGGGTAGCCTCCTAGAACATGATTCACAGATTGAGATTTATTTCCTCTTCTATATTTATTCAGTTATCATAATACCTTTGTTATATTTTGTCACTATTATTTTATCAAATAGTAGTTTGTTTTTGTGGTCCTTTTGAGACAGGGTCTCACTGTGCAGTTCAGGCTGGCCTTGAGCTCACTTTGTAGCCCAGCTTGGTCTCAAACTTGCAAGAATCCTCCTGCCTCAGCCTCCCAAGTGCTGGGATTACAGGTGTGGGCCACCATGCCTGGCAAAGTAATTTTTTTTGGTACCAGGAATTGAACTCAGAACCTTGTGCTTGCCAGGCCACTGAGCTATATACCTGTCATAAATAGTAGATCTTTAAAACTGAGTCTTTTCTAATATTTTTGTTTTACTGATTTGATTTTGTTTTTATACCAAAATCATGTTGCCTAAATTCTTATTTTATAATGTTCTTTAATAGCTGGTAAGTCAGGCATGGTGGTACATGTCTGTAATCCCAGCACTCGAGAGGCCGAGGCAAGAGGATCACCATGAGTTTGAGGCCAACCTACTAAGGCTAGATAAAGTAGTTCAGGCTACATAAGGTAGTTCAAGGCCAGTCTGGACTATATAATGAGACCCTGTCTCAAAAAAAAAAAAAAAAAACTGGTAAAATTAATTATTTTCTGCTTTCCACTCCCTTATTTGTTCTCTTTGTTAGAATATTCTGCAGCCTCACAATCCTAAAATAGTAATTATGGTCCTGTTACGTGTCCATTTCATTAGGTGCTGGAGATTAAATGATGTAAGCCTAAAAGACTCTTGGTCTAGAGACTATGGTGAAGACCAAGTCAGTCAGGGCGTGCTGGTTGGAAACATGTGTTCCTGTAGCCCGCACCTGCTTTGTTATTACTTTTAGCAGCCCCTCACATACACACCTTGAACTCACTTGCTCTCTGTGATATTTTCTATTGGATCTTTTAAAAATATTTTTAATGAGGTTTTTTTCTTTCTTTTTGGGGGGCAAACTATGTGATACTGTATTTGGAATTACTTTGCTTTAGTGTATTATCATTCCATTGAGATTTTTATTTGTTTTATGTTTAAAATGCTAGGAGCTGGGGATATAGCTCAGTGGTAAGCGCAAGGTCCTGAGTTCAATCCCTGGTACCGCCAAAAAAAAAAAATGCTGCCGGGCATGGTGGTGCACGCCTGTGATCCCAGCCCTCAGGAGGCTGAGGCAGGAGGATCTTTGTGAGTTCAAGACCAGCCTGGGCTACAAAGTCAGCTCAAGGCCAGCCTGAACTGCAGAGCCAGACCCTGTCTCAAGAAGACAAATAAATAAATAAAATAAAATGCTGTTGAACATCTTTAGGATGTGATCTTTCAATCTAAACTCTTTTTTTCAATCCAAACTCTTGATCTTTGTGTTTCTTCCCCTCTTCTTTCTCATATGTGGTCGTTAGAATTGTTAATGTTACTTTTTAGGAGTGGTGAGGTAAGATGAGTGTATTAAGTCATCTGTCCATAAATGTTTCCGTGCCCATGAGTACAGGGTGTTCTTAATGCTAAGAAAACAGTGCAGAAGTCTAAGGCCCGCTCTCCCTGGAGAGGTGGCTGGAGCAGTGATAGCTCATGGCAGTGAACTCACTGGGTGTCAGGGGGGCCACAGGCCTTCTGTGCCCTGACACAGGGAAGGAGGAATCAGCATGTGTCTAGGGTGGTGGCTGCCCCGACACAGCTGGGCTCTTGCAGAGGGAGCAGAGTTGTGGTGGGGGGGCGGCGTGGACTGGGTACAGGTCAGGTGGGAGGTGAGGGGTTGATGTTGTCTTGAATCCTCTGAAGGGAAGCTTCCAGGGCTTTTCAGATAGTTTCCTTGGATCCCTAGGATTCTAAGGAGGAAGAGGAAAGGCCAGGACACTGGAGTCCGCTCTCTTAAGAGTCACTTTAAGATTTCATTTGGATCCAGATGTGGTGGCAAACGCCTGTAATCCCAGCACTCGGGAGGCTGAGGCAGGAGGATCACTGTGAGTTCAAGACCAGCCTGGGCTACAAAGTGAGCTCAAGGCCAGCCTGAACTGCATAGCAAGACCCTGTCTCAAAAAGACAAAACAAAATAAAAAAACTTCATTTCATTTGGAAAGAAGATCTTGTCACTCTGGAGAAAGCCTGTCAGCTGTCAGCATCATCAGGGAAGATGGGTTTTGAATGTTTTCATCCAAGAGAATGTGCTGGCCCATGTCAACATGAAGCCTTCAGGCTGCTCCTTTTCCTTCCCACCCACTCAGCCTAGCCCCGCTGTGTTTACCTTCCAGGTGGCTTGGGCTAGTCCCTGCCATGGCACTTGCTCTTGCGCTCTTCCTGGTTTACTGTCAGAGCCTCTCAGTGAATGGTCTCCCTGCTCCTGGTCTCATGTCCTTCCATCCCTCATGAATACTGCTGCAGGTTTCTTTCTTTTCTTTTCTTTCCTTTCCTTTTCTTTTTTCTCTTCTCTTCTTTTTTTTCTTTCTCTCTTTTTCTTTCTTTCTTTCTTTATTTCAAGACAGGGTCTCACTGTGCAGTTCAGGCTGCCCTTGAGCCCACTTACATAGTCCAAGCTGGCCTGGAACTCGCAACGATCCTCCTGCCTCAGCCTCCCAAGTGCTGGGGTTACAGGTGTGCACCATCTGCTCGGTGCAGATTTAGTTCTAAAACAGGTGGCCTTCACTTCCCCTTCTCCTGCTGCAAATCCCTCAGTTGTTCTCCATCACTGCAGGACATGCTTGAATGCTGTTGCCAGCAGCATCTGCCCCCTGCCCATTATCTATCCTTGCCTCTTGCTGTTTCTCTCCTCCAGCCTAAACCTGTGGCCGCAGAGCAGAGCTGTGCGTGGTTCCATAAGGTCCATCTCCTTTTTCACTTGCTAGGACTTTCCTCGAGGCTCCACCTCAAGAGCCCCTCCTGGAGTCCTTCTCTAACTGACCCACTGAGCCAGGGCACCACCTTGTGGCCCGTCATGCCTTGCCTCACTCTGTGAGTGGTTAGCACACTGGACACCGATTGTCTGCCTCCCTCAATAGACCCTAAGTTCCTTGAGGGAAGGGACGGGGTCTTCATCATTGTCTCCTCCAAACTAAGTACACAGAGCTCCAGTAAATGACTATGAATGACCAAATGGTGTAGAGACACTCAAAAGACTTCATCCCTCAAAAGCTCCATTCAGCAGTGGAAACATGAAGTGTTGTGTATATAGAAAAGGCGAAGGGAAAAGATGTATATAATAGTAAGGTCTTGAGCAAGGTTGCAACATCTGGGTGGGAATAGATGCCCTGTGTGTTTGGTGTGGGGGTGGAGGATGTGCTGCTAACAGCCCAGAGTGTGTGGGAGACAGCTAGGTAGGGCGTCTAATAAATGGCTTGGGAGGATGGAACTGCGGCCCAGGGGGTCGATGGGGAACTTGATCCCAGGGTGGGAGCCAGCAATGGAGGTGCCAAGACATCTTTCCCAAGTTTAGAAATAAGAAACTCTTAACAAAATAATGTGGAGACTGCATTATTCATAGTAACGAAGCCCAAATAATCAAACTGATGTATGGCAAACAAAATGTAGTACATCTGTATAGTAGACTTATTCAGCCACAGAAAGCAGTGAAATACTGAGAACCTTGAAAACACTGTGGTAAGTAAAATAAACCATTTCCAAAAGACCATTTATTGTATGATCCCTTTTAAACAAAATGTCCAGAATAGGCAAATCTATAAATTCAGAAAGTAGGTTAGTGGTTGCCAGGAATTGCAAAGTAGTCTGGAGTAGCTGCTCTTGGCTATAGAGTTTCTTTTATTTGGTTTGGTTTTTTTTGAGACAGAATCTCACTTTGTAGTTCAGGCTGGGCTCAAACTCACTACAATCCTCCTGCCTGAGTCTCCTGAGTGCCTGATTATAGGTGAGTGTCACCATGCCCACCTGGAGTCCTTTATGGGTTGATGAAAGTATAAAATTAAACTGCGTTTGGTGATACATACCTATAATCCCAGCACTTGGAAGACAGAGGCAGGAGGATTTCTGTGATTTCAAGGCCAGCCTGAATTACATAGTGAGAGTCTGTCTCCAAAAAACAAACCACGGTGCTGGGAATATAGCTCAGTGGCACAGCACCTGCCTAGTAAGCACAAGATCCTGAGTTCGATTCCTGATACAAAAAAAAGAGGGCTTTAGCTCAGTAGTAGAGTTCTTGCCTCATATGCACAAAGCCCTGGGTGCGATCCTTGGCACCCCCCCAAAAAATATATAGATAAATAGATATTTAAAAGAAAAAAGTATAAAATTGATTGTGATAATGGTCATAGTTCATGAATGTGATTTTTTGCTTGTTTTGTTTTTGTTTTTCTCTTTTTGAGACAGGGTCTGGCTATGAAGTTAAGGTTGGTCTTGAGCTTACTTTGTAGCCCAGACTGGTCTTGAGCTCACTTTGTAGTCCAGGCTGGTCTTGAACTCAAAACGACCCTCCCACCTCAGCCTCCCAAGTGCTGGGACTACAGGTGTGCACCACCATGCCTGGCTGACTTTTTTGTTTGTCTTGGTTTTTTGAGACAGGATTTTGCCATGTAGCTCAGGCTTGCCTTGAACTTGCAGGGATCCTCCTGCCTCAGCTTCCCAAGTGCTAGGATTACAGGAGTGTGCCACCATGCTCAGCTGTTAATATGATTTTAATTTTTTTTTTTTTTTTTTTGAGACAGAGTCTCACTGTGTAGACCAGACTGTCCTTGAGCTCACAGCAATCCTACTGCCTCAGCCTCCTAAGTGCTAGGATTACAGGCATGCACCACCATGCTCTGCAAAAAAAAATGAATGTTACACTTTTTTGAGCGGGGTGGTACTGGGTATTGAACCCAGGGCCTGCACACTGAATTACATCCTCAGCTGCATCTCCTTTTTTATTTTGAGACAGGCTTTTGCTAAATTGCATGTGCCCAGACTGGGTTCAAACTTTGATCCTCTTCCCACAGACTCCCAGAGTGCTGGGATAGCAGGCATGGGGCCACCATGCCCAGCTGAAGTGTATACTGTACTCCTAAATGAGTGAATTGTGTCAATGTAAACTGTATCAGTAAAACTTATAAAATAATGGTAGAGGGTAGAGAAAGAGATGTTTTTCTCCAGGTTTGGTAAGTTTTTCACCGAGTCCGCAGAGGCGTGTGGGGTGGACCCTTAGGGAAGTGGCCTGCTCAAGGCCTTGCTCAGCTCTGCAGAGCACCAGGCTTGCGAGAGAGACAGTGGCGTCTGCACGCGGCTCGTGTGGGGAGCAGCACACAGAACAGGAGGGACCTCTCTGATTTTCAGAGTCGGTCCCCAAACACCCTCCCTCCCGCCTGCCCAAGCAAGGCCAGATGGAGTGAGTGCCCCTCCTGGGTGAAGCAGTGGGACAGCTGCACCCTGTTGTGAGATTACTGCCCTGTGTGTCCCTGCCACTTTGCTTGTCCCCTTCCCCACTAAAGCATGAGGGATCTGGGCAAGTGCTTTCTTCCTGTCATCTGGCACAGCAGCTGCCCCTCGGTCGGCACTTGGGTACTTATTGAAGAGCTAGTGAGTTTTCTTACCATGTACTAAATGAGTTAGTGTAGGGCACATAAGGAAACCAAGTCACAAACTGCAGGATGTGTGTGTGAGAGGGTCCTGGGAATCGAACTCACAACCTCACGTTTGCAGGCTGGGCCGCTGAGCTGTATCCGCAGCCAGTAGTATGAATTCTTGAGGTGATCACCTGGTGATCTCTCATTGGCTAGTTGTTTGTCAGCACTTTCCTTTTCCTTTCCCTTACCAGGTTTGCCCTGTTTCCATTGGCCACATTGCTTACAGGTTTTCTTTCCTCTTTGAATGCCAGAGTCCTGTGGCCTCAAGGTCATCTTTGGAATTTCCTTAAATATTTGTTTGAGCAACCTGGCACAGAGTAGAGCAGGAAATTTAGGGGGAAAGTAGGTTCTCAGAACCTGTAACCTGTAACTTGAAGGATTGGGCAAGCAGGTGGAGATTTTTTGTTTGGGGGTGGGTTTTGGGGGGCAAGGTTGAGGTAGGGTCTCACTATGTAGCCTGGGCTGCCCTTGAACTCATATGTAGCCTGTACTCAAACCTTTGATCCTCCTGCCTCTGCCTCCTGAGGGCTGGGATTACAGGCGTGCACCACCAGGTATCTTTTTTTACTTAGATTTAACTGATGGTCTTTGGATAGGCTTCTGGAACTCTGAAACCCTGAAAATCAATGTTGAGGCTGTATGTGTACACAGTGTGGAGCAGGGTGTCTGCTGCCTTCACTAGATCATCAAAGTGGGGGTATCTACACCTTCTATGGTATCAGAGCCTACCATCCACCCGAAGTGTTTGTGGAGTACCAATTGCATGATCCGGGGCAAGCAAGGCCAGCAATACATCCTTGTCCTCAGCCATCCACAAAGGTTAAAAAAAAAGCTACTTAGGGATCATAAAAAGAGAGGCCATGTGGGCTAGGAGGAAGACTTAGATTTTAAAGGATGAGTTGGATTGAAATGACAGCATCTAGGCTAAATAGTTTATTCTTCACAGCTCTCTGAAATGGGATACCTCACAGCTTCCCAAGTTAGTTGCAACTGGCCTCTAGTTGTACTCTGTGCCCATCGCTTGCCACTGCTTCCCTTCCACAACCAAGTCATAGGAATAGTAATAATTAACAGTGTTTCAGTGTGGTCACGTTAGCCCTGGCTTTACTTCCCATTTCTCACCTCTGTCTTGTAAAATGAAAGCAAATGTCTGGCAAGGGTGTGGCAGCGCATGCCTGTGATCCCAGTACACTGAGGCAGAGGGATCACAAGTTTGAACCCAGCCAGGGCAACTTAGTGAGACCTTGTCTCAAAATGAAAAAATAAAAGAGGGCATAAGCCCTGGGTTTAACCCCTAGCACTGAAAAACAAAAGCAAAAACCATCTGCGGTGCTAGGTTCTAACAATTGCCTCAGTTTTATGCTTTTCCATAGGGAAATAGCCTGGTGTACTTCTACCTCCTTTGTGTTTGCACATGTGCTCAAGAAATAAATGTTAGAGAACACTTCAATGAGTAGTGCATAATTTCAGAAGATATCAACCCAATTTTTCCTGGAACTACGCTCAAAAAAATTCCGTAAAATTATTAAATGGAAAATGACCCTTAAATATTTGGAATAAATAATATGCAAATATTTTCAGCTTTCTAACTAACTGAGACCAAGTAACAACGTCCTGATGGGAGACAGCAGGACAAAAGGCCAACTATTGCTTTAGCTGATTCCCCACAGCTGTTGGTGAACTCCCCGATTGCTTAATCCAGCTGGGAAGTGCACTTCGTTACAACCAGGCACGCAGCACAGAGCCCTCCATGAGAGGTGCCAGCACGGCGTCTGCGGGCGGTGGGGCCATGGTGGCCCTGAGCAGGTTCCTTCATTTCTCTGAGTCTGTTTCCTTGACTGTAACGTAAAGACAAAAACAGCTTCCTTACAGGAGCACTGTGCATTAAAAGAGGCCGCATGTACCACGTGGCAGTTCTGCGTTCACCTGCCGGGCTCTGAGCTAAAGTGTCCACACATCTCAGGTAAACCTCATAGCAGCCCTGTGAGACAGCTGTGATTGCCAATGTTCCAATAAGGAAAATGGGGTTCAAGAAGATAAAGACCCAGTGTGGGATTCAAACCCAGAGCCATCATCTTCCCAGCCACATTGCCTCCCGTCCCTGAAGGTGGAATCAGGCCAGAAAATACTGGACTCAGCTCGCCCACACCAGAAACTTCTTTAACTGCTAGAAAGGGTTTTTTCTCTATACCAAATGTTGGGAAGGGCTCTTTCCAGCACCCTAATACCACTGGGTCTCTGACAGCTGACACTAACTCTGGGAGTTAGCATCGCACCCACAAGTGTAAAGCCTCTGTCCCACGAGACTGCCCCCACTTGTGACTGCAGGGACATATTGGGTGACTAACCAGAAGTCAGCTACTGACTTGCCTCCACAGTAAGGGCCCAACATGAGTCCCTCCTACCTGCAGAAGTAGATAATTTGCTGAAACAGCTGACAGGACTCAGGAAAGCACTTTATTTACAGTTACCAGTTTTGTGGCGGCTGCAGCTCAGGAACAGCCAGATGGAAGTGATACCCGGGGCAAGGGAAGAGAGGCACATGGAGCTTTCATGTCCCCAGAATGCCCTAGCACGTATCCCTACCCCCACACACGCGTGCACGCGCGCATCGTGTGCTTGCTAATCCAGAAGCTCTGCAAACCCTGTTGTTTTGGGTTTTTATGGAGTTTCCGTTACGTAGGCACAATTGATTAAATCATTCTCCATGAATAACTAAAGACATTTCTATAATTCAGGAAATTCCAAGAGTTTTAGAAGTTCTGTGCCAGGAACCAAGGACAAATACCAAATATATATTTCCTGGTATACCACACTGCTCCATCCCCTAGCCCTAAGGCTCCTAAATTTAAGACCTTGTGGGTGGGTTTCCATCGCCCCCTGGAGGCACCCGGGTGAAGAGGCTGCCATCTGAAGCTGGCAGGAGGAGGACCAGGAAGAGCCTGGCCCAGCCCGGACTGGGGGCACAGGGGCCATTGCCTCTCATCAGCACAGTGACAACCCTGGGTTTGTGTGGGCCTTTTTCTTCACAGAGCACCTTCACAGTTTATTAGCTAATCTCTCATGAGCTGGAGGATGGTATTAATCTCAAAGAGTGCTAATCCTTTTTATAAGAGGAAGCAGAAATCCCGGAGGCCTTTGGGCACAGGCTGCTCACACCCCCAGGGAAGTGGGCAAATTCCCACCCTTTCCTCTGTGTTGAAGACGGATGGGGCTGTGGGCTTTTGTAGCCTCTGACTGGACAGATCCAGAATTTCCCCAGATTCCTTCCAATTTAGGAAGCAGCTGCTCTGCAAGCCCTGTTGTGGAGCTACCATAAAGGAAAGCTGCTAAAGCTGGATGTGGTGGTGCATGCCTGTAATCTTAGCACTGGGAGGCTGAGGCGGGAGGATTGCCGTGAGTTTAGGCTACATAGTGAGTTCAAGGCTAGCCCAAACTGCATAACAAGACCAGGTCTCTAAAAAATAAAAGCTCGTAAGTCTAGACCATTTGGTTCAGTCAGTTATTTCCTTGCAGTTGGAAAGCCCAGTTCTCTGGCATTGCTTCTGGCAGGGCAGCTGTTTTTCAGTGTCTGCTCCCATCTATTGCGATAGCTGTTGCTTAGGTGCCACTACAGCTTGGATACACCAGCAGGCACACTGTGAGTGAATGCCATATTTGTGCTGCTTTGAATTGGCAATGAAGTATTTGGTTTCATATGCTGTGATTTTTCACAAGGGGGTCTGTATGACTTAATCTCTTCCCTCCTCTTTAATTCTAGGTTTATTAACAATTGCTTTCTTAAAATCCAAATAGTTCTAAAACAAAAGCCTATCCACCTTTTTTACTTTTGCTGCCTTCCAGGCACCCATTCCTCACCCTTCTGCTTGCTTGTAAATGAAGCACAAATCACTTGCATTCCAAAAATTCCCCACTGCCATGCAGGCCAGTAGTCTGCTTGCCAGCTCTTGGCTGTTTCAGATAAGCAGAGTTCGTTGAGCTTGTGACTCGGCCCTTCTAGCGGATTTCCTCAGGACCCAGTGCCCTGCCTGATTGGAACAGTGTGCTCTGGCAAGCTGCCTGGACGGCCCAGCAGCCAAAGAGAAGTAGGGCTTGTCTCACAGTAATCCTGCCTTCCGCCCCAGACAGGAATGGTCTGGGTGGCAGCCCAGGTCCCCAACGCAGTCCCATGGGCTTAGCCTGGCTGTCCTGCTGAGCTTGCCCCCTTCTGTGCAAGATGAGAGAGGGCTAGGCTTGCCATGAAGGACAAGCAGAAGGGCACAGAGGGACAGCAGGTTGTGCTAGAGAGAGGCACTCTTCTGGGCCCTGTTGAGGAGCTGGCCTGCTTCTGGCATCCAGTTAGGACCTGGGAACAACTTGGGTCCTTGCTCTTGCCCTGAGTGTCAGTCTGCCTGTCTTACACACACACACACACACACACACACACACACCACACACACGCACACACCCCTTGTTTTAGTGCTGGGCTTTCACACTTCCGCCTTCCCAGTTCAGGTTTACAGGGACAAGGAGGGGCGCGTCCTGTGGGCCTGGTGTTCTCCAGGCCTAGGCTTTCTATGCTGGTGCTCTGTATGCAGGACCGGCATACATAGCAGCCATGGGACAGAGGTCCTTCTGTCATCCCGATTTTTCAGATGGGGATACTGAGGCAGTGTGCACCACCAGGTGGCAGTGAGTCCAGCACTAAAACTGAGTGAGCCCGGCCCACTTTCTTCCTTTCTCCCGTCATTTCACGGAAACCAAAGAACCCTGTATGAAATCATCTGTTCCTCTATGCTAGGCTGACCCCAAACATGTCAGAGACCCACCTACAGCACCCTGGAAAGCTGGGTGGATTGAGACCCAATAAAAAATCCTGCTAAGGAACATGTGGGCCTCTGTGGAGTCATGCTGCCCTCAGTGAGGCTGCCAGCCACAGCCAAACTGTGGCCTTGCCCTGTCCAAGTGGGTCAGCAGACCAGGCTTGGAGCAGCAAAGGGCAGGCTGTAGTGACAGATGCAGTCACTGGGGAGGCAGAAGCTGCACACATCTGTAGGGGAGAGGAGGTGGGCACTGTCCCACCCACAAGTAATCTCCGAGCCCTCGTCGAGGTGCTAGGGGCTGGTGCCCAGCCCAGTGGCTGAAAGGGCTGTCAGAAAGCACTGCCTGCTCTCTGGGACTTTGGGGGCCACTAGGAGGGCCAGCTTTACGCAAGTACACACTGCAGTGACTTCCTGTGCTGCTCACTGCTGTGTAGGAAGAGTATTGTGTCCTGCTTAAGCCGGCCCATGGAATCAGACTGCCCAGGCTCGAAAACTAGCCCTGCCCACTATTTGCTGCCTGGCCCAGTTTCTCCATTTACAGACTAGGAAGAGTGATGGTCGTTCACAACTCCCAGGGTGGTTGCGAGGGCTGGACGGGATGCTCTGTGTACGATGTGTATGGCTGTACCTGGCCCAGAGGGTTCGTGGGGCACAAATGTGGGCAGTAGCATCGTCATAACGGAGCCAGCCACAGCACAGACGTAAAGGCAAAAGGACAGCCTGGGGAAGGCCCTGAGGCAGGAAGTGGTGAGTCCTGTGAGGCCTGAAAGGCCACTAGGGTTGGAGTGAGGTGGGGCAGGGGGATGTGACAGGTTTGAGCCTGGTAACAGGAGCCCTTATAGGAAGTTTGTATATTTTCCTAGATTATGGGGGCTAGGATGAGCTGCTCTTCCAGAGATTTTTGAGCTTCTGGCTGTAAAAAGTATGACCAGGGCTGTGACTGGTGCCACCTTTGCTTCCTTTCTGGGCCCTTGGGAATCAGGAACCTGGAGGAAGTTAACCTCATTAAAGCTTGGGAGGAGTCTGCCTGTGTCCTCGTAGGCCTCTTCCACTTGAGCTACTGTTGGGAGGATCAGTATTGTATGTATTTTTGTGTGTGTTTTTTGTTTTGTTTTGTTTTTCTTTCAGTACCAGGAATCGAACTCATGACCTCGCACTTGCCAGGCAGGCGCTGTGCCGCTCAGCTGAATCCCTAGCCCCTGGTATTGTATGTAGAAGGGGGTTAGTGTGTGTGTGCTGGCAGGCAGGCTATGGCTTTGTTGGTACCCCTTTGTTACCCATGAGCCCCTCCGAGTGGTGGCATCAGCTGCCCTCAGTCACACTGGCATCATCCCTTTACCACTGGGCTTGTGCAATGCGTTGGCATAGTCACACCTTAGAGCCCAGACGGCACACTGTGTACTTGGCAAGAGGGGTCTCCCAGCTGTTCTGGTTTGAAGCATTCCTGTTCTGCAGAGTGCAGCCTGCTCACCTCAGTTGTGGCTCACACTTCTTGCTCCTCAGGCAGGGCAGTGTCAGTTCCCAGAGGCCTGCACCTCACTTTGCCTGTGTGGTTTCTTCAGCACAGCCCTGAGTGTGTCTTCTCTTGAGAGGTAGGGAACACGGAGCCTGTGTTTGGCTCAGAGCAAGGTCCAGAAGCCCTGCCTCACAGTTCATACAAGACCAGCCAGATGCCAGAGCCATATGATGCCCCAGACCTAGTGTGAGGTTTTCCTGGCTTCCCTTCCAGATCCTCCACCCCTCCCCTCCAGCCCTGAGATTTATGACATGGTTGTGTGGACCTGTGATGGTATCGGTGATGCAGAAAGCCACAGTGCCTTATTTGTAAAGCTAGCAGTCAGGCATTCATAACAGAACATTAGCGGTGGTCTGTCCTAGGGAGAAAGGGCTGGGCATTGGCAGAGCAGCTCTTGATTGAATTGCCGGGGAAGACAGATGACGGGCACTGGAGCGAGGAGCCCTTGTGTTCCAGCAGGAAAAGGGCCAGAAAGACATTCCAGGCACATCTGAGTGGAAGATAGCAAAGAAACCCGGTGGGGATTGTGAGTGTGGGCCCCCAGCAGACCTTCACAGAGAGAGCAAGCAGGAACCTTGAACTCGCTTATGTAGCCCAGTCTGTCCTCAGACTCAACGGTGATCCTCCTGCCTCAGCCTCCTGAGTGCTGGGATTATAGGTGTGTTCCACCATGGCTAACAATCAAAATTTTAAAATGAGAGTCAGGGGGCTGGGGATTTAGCTCAGCGGCAAAGCGCCTGCCTAGCAAGCGCGAGGTCATGAGTTCGGTTCCCGGTACCGGAGAAAAACCAAAAATAAAATGAAATGAAATGAAATGAAATAAATGAAAGAGAGTCAGGTTTGGCACATGCCTGTAATCCTAGCACTCGGGAGGCTGAGGCAGGAGGATCGTTGCAAGTTCGAGGCCACCCTGGACTACAAAGTGAGCTCAAGGCCAGCCTAAACTGCATAGTGAAGACCCTCTCTCAAAAAGACCAAAAAGAAAGAAAAATGAAAGAAGAATGTAGCTCAGTGTGAGAGAAAAATTAAAATTGTTGGGAGGGTTCACTGTGTTGTTTCTCTTGAAGAGTTTATTATAGTGCCTGGTACTTGGTAATTCCTCAGCCAAAAGTTAACTATTGTTATTATTATTTCAGTATTATTTCACTATGCTGCCTACTCATACTAACTGCTTTCTTTTGTATAACTTCAATATTCATAATTTCTTTTTTATTTTTCAAGACAGGGTCTTGCTATGTAGTTCAGGCTGGCCCTGAACTCACTTGGTAACCCAAGCTGGCCCCAAAGTCACAGTGATCCTCCTGCTTTAGCTTCCCAAGTGCTGGGGTTACAGGCGTGTGCCACAACCCATTTATTCACAACTTTTGCTTTTTTTTCTTTTTCTTTTTGAGACAGAGTCTCACTGTGTAGTTCAGGCTGACCTGGAACTTACTATGTAGCACAGGGTAGCCTCAAACTCATGGTGATCCTCGTACCTCAG
Organism: Chinchilla lanigera; assembly: GCF_000276665.1. NCBI lineage: Eukaryota > Metazoa > Chordata > Mammalia > Rodentia > Chinchillidae > Chinchilla > Chinchilla lanigera. The sequence goes on from NW_004955574.1 coordinate 965,589, forward strand.
CCTCTGAAATGCTGGGATTGTAGGCATGTGCCACCACGCCTAACTGGTTTTTGTTTTTGAGACCTGTTCTAACTATGTGGTCCAGGGTGGTCCTGAACTCCCCGTGTGACCCAGGCTGGCCTTGAACTCATAATTTTCCTGCCTCAGCCTCCCAAGTGCTGGGATTTCAGGCGTGTGCCACCTTGCCCAGCCCATTACCCGTTTTGGTAAGAATCCCAAGCCTTGGAGAAGTGCTTTATTCTCAGCCACCCAGCTTAGCTCTAAGGTAGAGCAAGGATCTGTACTGAAGTCATTGTGGTGTGGAAGTCCATACATGTTTCTGAACTGTTCTGCTGACTGGCTTGTTCTTGGCCAAGCTTTCAGAACTTAGGCTGTGCCTACAGGCAGGCACTGCTGCTGAGACTTGTTATGCATGGACACAGGGGAGACAGATAATGGGAGGCACTAGACTGTGGGCTTTGTAGAGGTCAGCTTGTCAGATGAGTGGTGGCATTGGGCTCAAGATTTAAACCTGCACCTCTCTTGACTGCAACATGTGATGTTGTGGCCTTGTCCACCTGCTGTCAATAGATCATTAAGCTAATGTGATCACTAGGCTCTGAGAGCACTGTGCCAAGATCTCATTAAACACATCCACCGCGCTGAGGTGCGAACTGCTGTTGCTGCTGTGCGGAGGGGTGTGCAGCACACTGGCCTTTGGTTCTGACCCACCCCGGCCCAGCCACTTGCCCTTTCATCTGCCATGGAGGTGACAGGGCACGGAAGCAGCAGAGTCCTCAAAAGGAGGTGCACTGTAGGTTGCTGGTGTGTGACTCAAAGAAAGGGCTGCCATGCCCAGAGAAGCTGCGCCCAAGACGGCGTGTTCATGGTGTGCAAGGGGGTCTCATCTCTGGCCTCTCGGTGTCCCTTGAGCCTTGTGACTTAGCCTGCCTCAGCCTCTCACAAAAACAAGGAAAATGGTTTATTCCATGCTCTCAGCCTCCAGATAAGTTCATCCTGTCTGTGTTTAGCACGCTGGAGGGCTGGTTAAATTTTTGTAAAGGGCAAAAGTGCTGAGTTTTTATATCTAAATTTAGAAAGTAAAAAGTAAGCAAGTCCGAGTTTGTCTTGGAGGAAGAATTGATTTGTTGCTAGAGAGGAAACTTCACAAGAACCAAAGCCTGGTGTCAAGGAGCAGCAGGAAGGCCCAAGAGGGCCGAATGTGGAAGGACTCTGGCTGAGGGCTGGCCTGGGACCTAGGAATAAAACTTGTTTGGACAGCTTAGAAAGTCAGGCCCATCCCGGGCCAGGACTGGATTCTCCCCATTGGTTTCCAAGTTCCTGTGGGGCCCCAGTGCTGCCAAGTGTAGCTGGCATCTCTTAGGAGCCAGGGCCACTGAAGGGTGAAACCTGCCACATCTTAGCCCAGGGGAAGGCCACAGTGGTGGAGGTAGCCAGGCCTGGATCTCTGTAAAGGAATGTACCTGTCACACAGATGTGTGCTCAGTGGCATGTGTTACTGCTTTTATCTATTGTTTTTAAAAAATTTTTGAAAGTCATGTGTGACCATGGTTAAGAGATTAAATTATAGTTAAAATCTTGCTTACATGTAAAAAGCATGTTTTAATACTTCTTGGAAATGCTTTGTTCTTAAAGTATCTGGCCTTTTTTTAGAAAAAATTTTTAACAGTAATGGGAATTGAACCTTACTCTTATTTATTTACTTATTTATTTATTTATTTAGAGACTGAAATTTTACTGAGTTGCCTAGGCTGGGCTCAAATTGAAATCCTCCTGCCTCAACCTCCCAGAGTGCTAGGAGTACAGAAGTAAGCCACCACACGGGCTCCAGTGCCTGGGTTTGAGTTGCGGGGGTCTGTTCTGTCTGGTATATTGCTTCACTGATTGCTTTTTGGGGAGGGGGAGTTTCCGGTACCCGGAATCGAACTCACGACCTTGCGCTTGCCAGGCAGGTGCTGTGCTGCTGAGCTAAACCCTCAGCCCCTATATTGCCTCATTGAATTCATGAGTCAGAGAGACCTTGGAGGTCTGAACTACCCAGCAGCAGCAACCCTGAGAATGTGTGAAAATGCTGATTCAGCCAGGCATGGTGGCGCACGCCTGTAATCCCAGCACTTTGGGAGGCTGAGGCAGGAGGATTATTGTGAGTTCGAGACCAGCCTGAACTGCATAGTTGGACGATATCTCAAAAAGACAAAAAGAAAATGATAATTCAGCCTCTACGCTGAAGTGACAGAATCTAGGGTTCCAGGGTCTGTGACAAGCCCTCCAGCTAATTCTGATGCTACTCAGTTCTGAGAACTGGCAGAGTAGAACATAGTAGGAGACTATGGGCCCTGAGAATCCAGCAGGTTCAGACCACACCAGCACAGCTCATAGGCTCCTCGGCTCTGCACACCACTTCTGAGCCTCCTCTGTGCAGTGGGGTTAGTGGCACCTGTCTAAGGAGTCAGTGTGAGCACCAAGGGCCAGGCAGACACTGAGCATCGCAGGCCCCATGCGTAGTAGGCATTCAGCAGGTGGTTTATTATATGATTGTTGTTTTAAGCTTCCTAGGTCAGATACTGATCTCCTTAAACACATGACAGTCAGATGGCTATCCAGTGAGGAGGGAATGCAGAAGCTTTGGGCAGTTCCAGTACATGATGTCTGTAGCTATGAGTAGGCATTTTATATATAGAGAGAGTGTAATTTCTACTCTTAGTTGTAGCTCCGTTCCCTAGAGCCACTGCAACAGGACTGCTCTATATGGTGGTTGTTTGAATATTTGAAAATAATCGTCTTAACCTTTGTGAGCTTTTCCTTATCTAAATCCCAAAGATTAATTTAAATTTAAGTGACATTTGTAGGGATATTTTAAAAAGAAGGCAGGTGTGGTGGTACATGCCTACAATCCTAGCACTTGGAGAGCCTGAGGCAGGAGGATTGAAAATTCAGACCTAGCCTGGGTGACTTAGTGACTTAGTGACTTAGCAAGACCTTGTCTCAAAATTTGAAAAGGGCTTGGAATGTAACCCCCTACAAAGGTCCTGTGTTCAGGGGCCGGGGATATAGCTCAGCAGCACAAGCACCTGCTTGGCAGGCACAAGGTCCTGAGTTCGATTCCCAGTACCAAAAAATAAAAAAAAAAAAAAAGGACCTGTGTTCAGTCCCCAGTACTGTGGGGGAAGAAAGAGGGAGAAGGGAGTAGGAGAGGGAGGAAGGGAGATGAATGTTCGTTTAAGCTTGGTGCTTTTTCAGGTGAGTTTGGGAACCTGGAGTGGACACAGTGGGTAGGGTCCATTTCTGGAAAGAGTTCTGCTTTCTGCCAGCAGGCATGCACTGAGTCACTCTGGTGGTGCTTTCCTGTGGGCACCAGGCCCCACCTGGAGCCCCTTAGCAAGCTTCCCGCTCTGTTCCGAGTCCTGGTTCTCACCTGGGTGCCATCACCCACTAGTCACTTGCAGCCTGCATGGCATTGGCAGTGAACTCGCATTTTTAAGTTGATGTCTAATTAGTAGTTGTGATAAGTTGTACTGACCAAGCTAATGATAGCTTTCCTAGATTATGCCATGGTGTTAAGTACGATAGCAACAGAATTGCTATTTTAAAATGAGATTTTGTAAATAAACATGCACTCAGATTACAGGAAATACTAAGTTGGTGATTAATTGGTTCTCTGGAGCTGACCTTGTGCTTAAAAATGTTACCATCTTGTTGTTCCATCTAGCAAGGCTTTGGTGGCTCACACCTCTGATCGTTCTCAGATAGCTGATCTGTAGTGTTTGTCTTCTGCCCTCTGATGCCAGGGCAAGTGTCACGAGGACGCGGTGCACAGGGCACTTCTGTCTGTGCAGAGGGTCTGGATGCAGGAGGTGATGAGTGGCCTGGGTCTGTCGGATCTTCCACAGGGCAGCATGTGCTTCCCCACACTGGGACATGGGATCTGTGACACCGTTGCATTGAGGGCTTTTTAAGCTCCATTTGTACCATGATTTTCTTTGCATTAAATTGGGCTGATGGAGCCAGGCATACTCTTTGAGTTTTTGGTTTTGTTTTCTTGGCTCAGGATTTTTTGAGACAGGACCTGCTCTGCAGGTCAGGCAGAACTTGAACTCACTATGTAGCCCAGGCTGGCCTCGAACTGACAGCCACAGCCTCCTGAGTGCTGGGATTATAGGTTTGTGTCACCATACCCAGCTGAGACCCTATCTCAAATTTTAAAAAAAGCTGGGAGGGAAGTAGGGAAGAAGGGGAGTAAAAAAAATTAAGATACGTTATCTACGTGTACCAACTCCCTACAGTGAGCGTAATTATTATGTACTACGAATATCAACAGATTCTGTTAAAGCTGATACTCCGGGAAAGGGAAGGAAAAGTAGTTATTTTTTTCAAACTAGAAAGTAAAAACCTGAAACTGCTGACGCATACTCCTGACTTGTCAGCATGTGGGTGATCTCACGTGTAAGCCTTTGATGTGGCACCTGAGCTGTGAAATAAGTAGGAAGTTTAAACAAGTCTAAGAAAAGCTTAGAAAAGCCACTGAGGGACGCTTCCCTGATCAAAGTACTATACAGACCCTCGGGATGGTGAATGGGTCTCTAACAGCAGGAGGGGTTGCACCGTCTCTGAAGCCATGCAGAGCCGGGGAACTTGACACAAGTGGGGCTTCTTCTGGGGACACTGCAGGCCAGACCCCAGCCCAGTGGGTTAAAGTGAAGCAGCATGAGGCTGAGCTGGGGGCTCCCGGAACCATATGGAGGCACAAGTGTGGCAGGGGCCTGGGCTCTGACAGGCTACCCTGTAGCCAACTTGGGGCAAGGACTTCGCCCTTGTAAACCGTGCTTTTCACAGCTGTATTCTGTCCTAGCCAGTAGTTCCTCCGGGGGTGTGGAAGGCTGATGGCATCGTGATTCATGGCTAAGTGCATGGTGGGTGTGGCACACAGCATATGGACACTGCTCGGGTGGGAAGCGTGTGGCGTGTGAGCACAGCCAGGGCAGCACCTCGGTCACAGTGCTGTGTCACTGGGGCTGGCCCGTTAGCTCCTTTCTCTCTGGGTGAGGGGCCTGTGTGCAGTTAACAGGTTTTAAGCAGGAAATTGATGCCTTCTGTGCTAATGCTCTTCATTACTCACGTGCCACCAGTCCGGGGCCCTGAAGATACAAAGTGACTGCTTTTCTCCTGAGAGATGGGGACTCCCAGACACAGCAGCCAGCTAGCAATGACATTGACACCCATGGCTCTCAGGGGTCCCACTCCCCTCAGGCCTGATCTGCCCTTCACTGCCTGCACTGTCTCCATGCCCTGTGGTGGCCACCAGGGCATGTTCTCAGCAAGCCAGCGTTGCACAGGGCCAGGCTTTTCACGAGGGACCCAGAGTTTCTTTGACCAGCAGATCCCATCCTGGTTTTTAACAATGATGTCACTGTCCTTTAGACTTATGATCTTGGTGGTGAACCATGGGTTTTCCTTCCCCATGACAGTGAGAGTGGGCTCAGTAGACAGTGTTTGGAATCCATCTGAAACAACGGCATGACCTCTTCCCCAGGGTAGAGGCTGTAGTTGGTCTTGCACTTGATTCTTTATGTTCTGTATTAGTTGATTTTTACTATTGAGTGTTTTTCTTACAATGAACACCAAATAAGTTCCATAGAAATGACAGTTGTTTAATGTTTTTTTGTTTTGTTTTGTTTTGTTTTGGTACTGGGAATCAAACTCAGGACCTTGCACTTGCCAGGCAGGTGTTTGTGCCGCTGAGCTGTATCCCCAGCCCCAGTGCCAGTTTTCTTAAAAAAATCATAGCCGAGTGTGGTGGCCTACTTCTGTAATCTCAGCACTTGGGAGGCTGATGCAGGAGGATCACTGTGAGTTCGAGACAAGCCTGGACTGCATAGCAAGACCCAGTCTCAGCCGGGCGTGGTGGTGCACGCCTGTAATCCCTGCACTCAGAGGCTGAGGCAAGAGGATCATTGCGAGTTCGAGACCAGCCTGGGCTACAAAGTGAGCTCAAGCCCAGCCTGAACTGCGTAGGAGACCCTGTCTCAAAAAGACCCAGTCTCAAAAACAAAATCACATGACTGATCTTGAAAATGTAAAATTTTTAGGAGCTAGGTGTGGTAGCACATGCCTGTAATCCAAGCACTTGGGAGTCTGAGACAGGAGGATCACTGTGAGTTCAAGCCAGTCTAAACTATATAGTGAGACACTATCTCAAAAAAAATTTTTTGCATTATGTATTTTTAAAAATTTTAATAAAAGAATACAGGAGCCAGATTTGGTGGTGCACACCTGCGGTCCCAGCTACTCAGGAGGCTGTGGCAAGTGTATTGTTTGAGCGCAGAAGTTCAAGACCAACCTGGGCAGAATAGAGACCTGTCTCCAAAAAAGTGATGGTGTGCTGGGAGGTAAATATTAATAACATTAACATAATTCCTTAGTATTTAGAAGCATTGAAACCAGGGCCATTACACTGAGCTACACCCTCAGTCCCTTTTTTGGTTTGTTTTGAGACGGGGTTTCTCTAAATTGCCCAAATTGGCCTCAAACTTTCAATCCTCCTACTTCAGCCTCCCGAGTAGCAGAGATTACAGAGGTACACCACCACACTCAGGTATTTTAAAATTTTTTTGTGGGACCAGGAATCAAACTCAGGACCTTGCGCTTTCCAGGCAGGCATTTGTGCTGCTGAGCTACATCCCTGGCCCTTAAAATTTTTAAATGAAAAGGAAAATTGGAAGTGGGTTAAAACATCCAGAAAAAACAAATGAGAGCGCTCCTCTCACAATGGGCACCTGGTGCCTTTCATTCCTCGTGTGCAGACTTCGTTCCCTGCTCCACCGTTCCTGCTAATAGGACCCCTACCTGTTGCTTTCTCCTCAGGACTGAGCACTGAAGGTATCTACCGTGTTAGCGGGAACAAGTCAGAAATGGAGAGTCTGCAGAGACAGTTCGACCAAGGTAAGGGGCCCCTGGCCCGCTAAGTGTGTGGTGGGTGTGGCTACCAGAGCCAGGCAAGGCAGATGTGATAGCTGCATTGCCCATGGGGCGTGGGGTGTTTCTGCAAAGCCACAGCCAGGGTGCCGTAGCTCAGAGACAGGAAGAGGTCACGTGTGGCCTCCATGGTCGCACTGCCTTACATGGAGAGCAGTGGACAGGAAGGAGGCCCGCAGAGAGCCACAGAAAGGGGCCAAGCCCCCACCATACACCTCGCGCGCCACCCTCAGGCCCGGCTAGCTGCAGCGGGCTGGGGTGAGCACACAGGAGTGGGAAGCGCTGGTTGCTCTTGTAGTCAGGGGGCCAAGGTCAGATGAGGGTGGAAGGACTGGGCTGTGGCTCAGTGGTGCAGCGCTTGCTTAGTGTGGTACCCGGGGTCCTATCCCTGCCACTGCAAAAAAAGAAAAAAAAAAGTGAAGTCTACTTCGGAGCTTGCACTTGCATAGTCTCCTGTGGCTGAAGGTGAGGGGCACGATCTGAGAACTGCATTGTTAACTGTTCTGTCGCTGGACAGCATCAGTGTGCTTGCCCAGACTAAAACAGCCTCGTCGTCACTAGGTGGTACCATCTCTGGGACCACAGTCACGCGTGCTGTTGACTGGAATGCGCTTAGGTGGCTCGTGACAAAAGAGGCAAGAGTCTAAACAGTTGACAGCTCCCTAGATGGACTCTTGGCCATACCCATCCCAGGATGAGGAATGCAGGAAGAGAGAAAGCCAGAGGCAAGGTCTGTGGAGCCATGGTATTTCCTAAGCTTCGCAGCCTCGGGGGACCAGGACAGAGGCAGTCATCAGGATGGCTGTCACGCTTTTTGGTGCGCACCTAGAAAGTGGGCAGCCTCGCAGCAGAGCCTCCTCCTTTCCTCCTGGGGAGGGCAGTGAGAAGAGGCAGCCGGGGAGGGAGGCAGGCTGCTCAGACGCCTTGGTGCAACCCCTACCTAAAGGGCGGCAGATCCAGCAACCGCAGAAAGTGGGCTCAGGGTCACTTCCCTCTTTCAACCACAGATCTGTTGTCTTGTGTTTATGGGACTGGAGATTAAACCCAGGGCCTGCATCCTGTTACATCCCCAGAGCGCCCCCTTTTAAGACGGTGTTGTTACTTAGGAGGCCGGGCTTGAACTTGAGACCCTTCTGCCTCCGCCTCTCTTGAGTGCTGGGGTGACAGATGTGTACCACCACGCCCAGCTTCAGACTCTCTAGCAGTATTCACACATGTCACCTCCACCCCAATCCTTTCTAATCCTGAGTCCCTGCCCAGCTCCAGGCCAGCCGTGGCCAGCATTCCAGGGCCCTGAGCTTTCTCTGGCTTTTCCCGGGCCTTGAGTGTCCCTGTTGTTTCTGCCTAGCATAGGTTGATCCAGCCTCACCCTCCTTACTTCCTTTCAGACCACAACCTGGACTTGGCAGAGAAAGACTTTACGGTAAATACGGTGGCTGGTGCCATGAAGAGCTTTTTCTCAGAACTGCCAGACCCCCTGGTCCCGTACAACATGCAGATTGATTTGGTGGAGGCGCACAGTGAGTACCAGCGGCCCTGGGGTCTGGCCCCTGGGCTGCGCAGCAGGCTCAGTGAGGCCGGTAGGGGAGGGGCGCGGTTGTACAGACAAGTCCTTCCCGCAGAAGAGATGCTCTCGCCTTGACGCTGGGGTTGGACAGGCCGAGGGAGAGGGAAGTAGCCAGTAGGCCCAGGCGCCTTCCAACTAGGCTGCCTTGGCAGACCACAGATGAGGCTCTGAGGGTTTTACCAAGACAGCTGCAGCTGGGCGCGGTGGCGCATGCCTGTAATCCCAGCACTCGGGAGGCTGAGGCAGGAGGATCGTTGAGAGTTCAAGACCAGCCTGGGCTACAAAGCGAGCTCAAGGCCAGCCTGAACTGCATAAGGAGACCCTGTCTCAAAAAAGACCAAAAAAAAAAAAAAAACAAGACAACTGCAGCTTTCCCGAGTGCTCTGTCCATGAAGTATATGGTTTGGGTGCCCAGCCTGGTCAAATCCCTGCTTTTTTGCTTGTGGACAGCTTTCCCACCCAGGCCCTGCAGTTGGCTGCTGCCCTAACCTTCCCTGCTGTGGGTGAAGGGAGGCTTGGAAAGGTCTAGAGGTGAGGCTGACCAGGACTGATTTTGTAGCAGGTTTTCCTCTCCCCTTTCCTTCCCTGCCTTCCCACCCCTTGTGGGAGGGAAGTAAAGTCTGAGGCCATACCGCCCCTTAGGAAGCTACCTCTGGAAGGAAAGGGACCATTCCAGTGGCCCCAGCCAGATGCTCCCTTGGCGCTGAAGCACACTCACCCCTTGGGTCTCCGTGGTGGTCTCTCACCTGACCTCTTGGAGCTCCCCGTGGACACACTACCTTTTCTAACCAAAGGCAGCCTCTGACTTTGCCCCACTGCGGGGCCAGGACCAGAAGTGGCCATTGCCTGGCACCAGCAGAAAGGAATGCTCTTGAGTTGCCCAGAGGTGGCCTGGGAAGACGAATGGAGGGGTGCTCCTCAGGCTATGGAGCATTAGGCTCGTCTTGTCACTGGCCGACTCAGAGAAGGGGTTTGAAACCAGCAGTTTACCCACAAGGTCAGTGGTGAGGCAGAGCTTAGAGGTTATAGCTCAGTTCCCCTTGAGTCCGGGTGCCAGGTTCGTGGTGACCTCTAACAGAAGCGGGTGCTGAGGAAGCCCATCCATGAGCGGAGGCCGCTGAGCTGCCCTCAAGGTCACCTTTCCAGCGTTTGCATCCCCGCTAGTACTTGCTTCCACAGCCTGGGTGCCCCTTTCCCTTCTTCTGCCCATGTAGCCAAGCCAGATGGAGTTGGTCACAGCTCCTAACCTTACCCTCAGGTTACGTCACCCACCAGAGAAAGAGCAAGACAGCATCGTACTTGTGGGCCTGTCACAGGGCCTGGCCCTCCTTCCCACCTGCCTCTGAAGACAGGGGACTTAGGGGTGGCGACACACTGGCTTCTCCTGCAGGCTCCAGTGAAAAGCATAGGAGATCTCTGGAGCAGGCCCTCTCAGCCTTTGCCCAGGCTTGTGTCTGAACAGAAGTTGGGAGAGTGGAAGGTGTGGCCCGGTCCTCAGCCTCTGGAAGGCCAGGATGCCTCTCTGCATTTGTCTTGCCTTGGCGCCATCTAGAGGCGCATGGGATCCTGGCACCCCACAGAAAGTCATTGTCTCCACGGGAAGTGCTGACAGGGCATCTTTTTGTGTAGGGAGGTACTGTTGATAGTGAACCAGCCCCCTTTCCCACAGTGCCACTTCCGTGGGGCTCCCACCGCTGAAGAGGTTGCTGCAGTGGCCTAGGAAAGGGTGGAGGTTTTCGGCTTCCTCTTCCCATTATGTGTTTCCTGTGCCCGCACTAGTCAGCTGGGCCTCCACTGTAGTCTTGGACCTAGCAGAAGAGAGTGGGGGAGGGGGGCTGTCCCTGTCATGGCCCCTCTCACAGCCGAAGCAACCAAGGGACGAGTGAGTGCAGCTCTGTGGGCTGGGGGTAGCTGAGCCAGAGACAGCAGGCAGTGCAGAAGTTAGTGTCAAGGGACATGGTGCCTGAATATAGCTATTTCCAGACTGGCTGTGTCTCCATGGCAACATCAACTTGACCAGCTCCTTCCACTTAATACTTAAGAGCAGCCATGTCTGTGGCTGGAACTTGGGCCTGCTTTCACACCCACAGACCCTGAGGCCACTGTCTGATTGTTCTGTTGGCAACAGAATTTCACAATATTGAACACTGTTGAAAATGTGCCCACGAAGTAGAGGTTTTTGCGATTACTCACCAGTTATCTTCCTGCCACATTTAGAATGACTCGGGGGCGTTGGGGAGTGAATGGCAGTGACAGCCAGAGCTCACGTGTGCTTGCGGCGCGCCTGGCCTGGCTGTCTGCGCGGCATCCGTGCTCTTGGTAGCATGAAGGTGCTGGTGCGATGCCTCATCTCACAGAGGAGGGAACTTAGGCTCTCAGAGGGGGCACAGCTCAGCTTGAGGCCCAGGGCCACCCTGCTGGGGAGTGGCGAGCGGTGTCTGAGTCCCTGCCCTCTGATGCACGGCGATGTTCTCTGCAGAGTGAGGCAAGCAAGGCCAGCAGTGCAGGCAACAAGGCAAGCAGGGAGGAGGGGAGGGCCTGCGCTGTGGCCCTGGGTCAGACCAGGACCAGGACTGAGCCTCTAGGAGTTGGAGGAGAAGTCTTTGTATCACCCGTATCTGCCCTGCCCACATCATACCTGTCTAGGAATCATTCCTGTGAGAATCTGCCTTCTCCTCTCCCTATCCCGCCTGCCTGCGTATTCCTAGCCCTGCCCAATCTGGTCCCCAAGCCCTGTCTGACTTGCTGTTTATCAAGGTCCTAGAGCTGGTTCCATCCTAGGCCGGAAGTTTTGGGCTAATAAGGACTTAGCCGCAAGACCCTCACTAACCCTTAAAACTGCTGGTAAAGCTGCATCTTTTTGGTTTAGGGAGACCACTAGCCCTACCAGATTGTCTGGGGGACGTGGTTTGGCATACTGGTTTACTGTCCTACCCTCCGCTTTGACTGCTGAGACAACCTGGGCTAGAGAGAAGTCCCATTGCCACAGTCAGCAGACAGATGATGCTGCTGCCCTAGGGTTCTCGTTCCCCTATTGACTGTGACGTTGCTGATTCTAAGACCCTGCCTTGCCTTCGCCTGACCCTCACTTCCAAGCACGGGTGTATAAAGTTCACAGAGCCACCTATGTGCCAGGCCCCATATGGCAGTGGTCGGAGAGTGTGTGGTTCCTCCTCCATCTGGTGGGGCAGGGAACATGTTGCAAGGTCACCTCCAGAAAGACAACCTAAAATTTCCATTCCAGCCACACACAGTAAGATCCCAGCCTGGCCTTGGAGTCACCTGCCACCTGGGGGAGAAGACAAACCACACGCTGGCTGCTACACACAGTGCCCATGACCTTGAGCCAGGCTGTTTCCCTTTCTCATGATGTGGGTGTACAGGGCGCTCCAGGCACTGAGGGGCAGCAGCAGATCAACCTGGGCACTGGCTTGGCAGGCTGGGGCCAAAGATGGCAGGCTGCCAGGGCAGAGATGCAGCCACCGGCCTGGGTGACTTAGGGCCAGTTTTTTATCTTTTTGAGCCCTGGTTTGTGCTACACAAGGTGTCTCTAAGGCCCCTGGTAGCCTATGCCACCACTTCCTCTAGAGTTCCTGGAGTCTCACGGCTCACAGTCACCTACTCTGTGTCCAGACTTGGTCTTGGTTCACCTGGGTTCAAAATGCCCCCTGCACCTTTCTTGCTGTGTGCGGCCACATACCTTCTTCCCAGGGCATTCCTGCAGCGGAGGCATGGCTGGGATTGGAGCACGTGGCCGAGCCAGGACCCTGGCCTGGTCCTCTCCTACCCATCCCATCACCAGCCTTTGGCCTTAATGTGACCTCTTGAGCATGCTTCTCAGCCAGCACGGGGGGAAAGCCCAGCCCGCTTCTTTCCACTCAGTGCATGGTGAGGCCCCCAAGAGCAGCTTTGAAATGCTCCCACAGTACCCCGGCATAGACGGGCATCGGGCATCACTGGTGTCTTGGGCATGTGCAGAGGTCTAGGCCTAGAGTGAATGCCTCACCGAAGGGCCTGGGGGCCAGGGTGAGGTCTGGGAGGGAGAGAAGGGGTACAGGCACAAAGCACGCAGGCAGGGTTGGTCTTGTGTAGAGAGGCTGGGCTGGGCTTTGCCAGGATTCCCCTTCTCTCCCTGTGGTGCCCCTGAGATCTGGGCCAGGGCTGGGGGAAGTGAGGGGGAGGGCAAGACACTGACCGCCAGCCCCTCATCAGGCTCCAAGCCGCAGGGCTGGGCTTCCTCCCGTGGCTCCATTACTGCCCCAAGGAGGAAAGAGAGGAAGCCCATTTTTGCTACTTCTTGGGTAGGAAGGAGAGAGGGCGTCCGGCAGACTGTGGCCTGCCCAGCCCAGCTTCCTGTCTCCGCCAGGAGGATGGCTGAGTCTCCGCTCTTCTGTGAAGGTGCTGCCATTCACAGCCTGATTAAAACAAACACAGCTGTGTTTGTGTCACATAGGCACCTACAGAGACCTGCACACCCGCATCGGGAAGGGGGCATGATTATTTTATTAAGCGGAGCTTGGAGCTGTAGTATACATGCTTCTCATGTTTCTCCAAATGATCTCTGACCTCCCTATAATGGTTTACTTTTTCTTTTCCTTTCCTTTCCTTTTCTTTATTTCTTTCTTTATTTTGAGACAGGGTCTCCCTATGTAGTCCAGGCTGCCCTTGAGCTCAAGGCAATCCTCCTGCCTCAGCCTCCCAAGTGTTGGGATTACAGGTGTGTGCCACCACACCCAGCTTCAGTTTACTTTTTCTAAGCAAACTTCATTGAGACATAACAATAAAGGCTCCCAAGAATCTGCTGTTGAGGTTGAACCCTTAAAATGAATCTTGGATTCAGAGAATGAAGCTAACCATAGTTCTACATTATTTCCTGTGGTTTTTAGTCATTTTCTAACAGATGCTCTTGTTAATCAGGCCCGACTCTCTGACCAAAGCTCTACCTGCGCTCACCCTCCCTCACACGCTTGCCAGCCCCAGTCACTCCTGGTGCCCTGCACAGGGACAGCTCCCAGATGCTTGTCTTGTGTCCAGCCCTGAGCTCTGCTGGTGACTGACTCTGGTGTCCTTGTCCAGGGTCACACAGCTATGTGGCATTAGAGAGAATATTAGTACCCAGGACTGTCTGAGTTGGGATCTGAGCTCTGAAGCTCCACACCACTTTCCTCCCTGCTCAGGGAAATGCCTGGGAGCTTGCACCAGGCTCCTGAGTGACCCGCTGCAAAGGTTCTTACCCAGGCGGCCGTGACCCTCCTGAGGAACTCATGGTGTGGAGGGTTTGTGCACCTCCAGGAGCCTGGGACAGAAGAGCCCATGGCATAGCTGCAGGAAGAGCATGCGGAACTCTCACCCTGGCCAAGAGGCCTGTGCACCCAGACCCGCTGGGAACCATTGTGGGGCTTTGGGGTTTTTTGTTTGGTTGGTTGGTTGGTTTGGTTTTGGGTTTTGTTTTTCTGAGAGGGTCTTGCTATGTAATGCAGTTTGGCCTCAATCTCACAGTGATCCTCCTGCCTCAGCCTCCTGAGTGCTGGGATTACAGGCATGTGCCACCACACCTGGCCCATTGTAGTTTTTAACAAGGAACTCCTGGCCTGGCAGCTATGGATGGCCAGTGTCTCCTTCATGGCTCCCTCTAGTGGCTTTGCGAACCCTAGCATGCTAGAGCTGCCCTTCTGTCCAAGAAGGGACTCTAGGGATGTCTGTCGAGGGCAGAGAGCTCTGCCTTGGCTCACTTGGGCTCTGGGCTAGTTCTGCTTCATGGCCACAAAGGGCCAGGCCACTGAAGGAGGGGATCCAGAACACCAGGGAGCCGCATGGTCACAGCTCCGGCTCCACAGCCAGGTGCTCAGCTTTGCACTCCCAGCTCTGCACTTCTCTGGGCGCCTGATTCCTTATTCTCTAAATGTGGTAGAAACTATCCTGCCCCAAACTCTGACTGCCTTGGGCCTGGCATGGTTATTCACTTCCTTCAGGGCAGTCTGCGTCCCTCTCCCAGGACATTAGGATTCCCCAGTGGGCAGTGTGTAGGCGGCAGTAGGGGAGGGGGGACGAGGCCCTTTTGATGAGCTGCATAAGAATCCCCCACTGTTTCCACCAGCCCCTTCCACCAGGCAATGTATGGAGTTCCCTGGCTCCCCAGGAAAGCACAGAGCGCGGGTCTTGTGGCGGGCTCCCTCCCTAGACGACTGCTGGCGTGGGTGGTGGTTAGGAAGCAGGCAGTCTCTCTGCATGGGGATGCCTGTCTCCGGGGCAACCAGAGGGCCAAAGAATGGTGTTCTTTATGGTGGCGTCTCTGGATGGTTCCGTCTCAGGTGGGGGGGCAGGAAGCCCCAGCACACAGTGCTGCACTTCAGCAGAGGTCTGGGACGGAGGTGAGCCTCGCGCTAGGCTCATGCCACTGCCAGGTGTGCCAGCTGCGGGCTCAGGCTTTGGGGAGAAGGCCAGGGTTGGTGCATCTAAAGCCCCCAGAGGGTATCCCGCAGTAGTGCGTGCGTGAGCTCCCCCCGCTGGGCCTGACTGCTCCACAGGCTGCCCAGTCAGCTGTGGTTATAAAAGACCGGGTTTCTCTCCTCAGAAATCAATGACCGAGAACAGAAGTTACACGCCCTCAAGGAAGTCTTAAAGAGGTTCCCAAAGGAAAACCATGAAGTCTTCAAATATGTCATCTCTCACCTGAACAAGTAGGTTGTGGGCCTTTCTGGTGTTTCCTCCTGAGGGGAGGGAAAGGCCAGGCCAGTTGAGAGTGGTTACCAAGGTCCAGGGCCAGGCTCCGCTGGCAGCGTGACGGGCGCACGCAGGGGGCGCTTCTGGCTTCCACTCCGAGCCCTCACAGGAGTGAACCTCAGGTCTCTGCCTTGGCTGAGAGGCCCATGTGGCTGCAAGTGTGCCCAGCACCAGCAGCGCTCCTGGCTTTTTTGCTGAGCTTGCAGGGCACCTTGTGGAGTCTGTGTCCTCGCTTCCCCCAGAACACAAGACAGGGAAGATTCTCAGCGGTACTGGCACCTCCAGAAGTGAGTCTCAGCGGCACCCAGGTCCATGTTCTCTCCAGGCAGGGCCTGCCAGGGACAGGCACGGGCCTCCATCCCGGAGTACGGCGCTGCCGGCAGGACAGCTGCTTCCAGGGAGCTGCCACCCGGCTCGGGCTTGCAGGCAGCTGGCAGTGTTACTCATGTGGCTCCCTGCAGAGCCAGGCATGCCACACTAACTGTCCAGCCGGCCAGTCGCTGAGGGGCCATGCAGCCAGGGCTCAGCAGAGGGAGGCAGGCAGGGAGAACAGCCCGGTGACGAGGACTGGGCGCCCGTGTGGGGTAGGGCGGGGACCCGCGCAGGCCTGACTGGGTTTGATGTCACCTGCAGAGTCAGCCACAACAACAAGGTGAACCTTATGACGAGCGAGAACCTCTCCATCTGCTTCTGGCCCACGCTGATGAGGCCAGATTTCAGCACCATGGATGCGCTCACGGCCACGCGCACCTACCAGACAATCATCGAGCTCTTCATCCAGCAGTGCCCCTTCTTCTTCTACAACCGGCCCATCAGCGAGCCCCCGGGCGCCGTGCCCAGCTCCCCCTCTGCAGTGGCTTCCACCGTCCCCTTCCTCACCTCCACGCCGGTCACGGGCCAGCCGTCACCACCCCAGTCCCCCCCACCCACCCCCCAGTCCCCGATGCAGCCCCTGCTCCCCTCCCAGCTGCAAGCTGAGCACACGCTGTGAGCCCCGGGCCGGGCAGCAGGAGAGCCTGTCTTCTCTGCGATGGGTGGCCCTCGGCCTTGAACAAAACCAAGTCTGCTGGGCAGGGCCGGGGCCAAGGGTCCCTTTTCTGTCACCTTGTCAAGACCTCAGCGGTGCTATGGCCAGTGGGCCCCCCACAGGCCAGGCTCTTGGGCACCGCAAGCCCAGCGCTATAGGTCTGGTGGCCTCTGGCAGCGCCGTGGATGGGCCCTGCCCTCCAGCGTGGACCACTGGGGCCAGCCCAGTCAGGCGCTGCTCCCCAGACCACTGCTTCTGCGCACACCAGCCTCGTGGTGCCGCCTGCTTCCACGGAGCCCGCTCCCGGGACAGATTCAGCCTCTGCCGGGGAGCACCGTGTCCTGAGATGAGGCTGCCCGACCGCCGTGCCCTGAGGAGAACACATCCCATCCATCTCATCTCTTCCCACCTCCGAATCTGCACACACACTGGGGCGGGGAGTCCTTGGGAGCCCTGGACCCACTCCCGGCTCTGCTGCCCCGGCTCCCTGCGGGCTGTGTGCCCAGCAGACTGGAACCTCGGGAGGAGAGCTATGAGCCTGGCCTGAGTGTGCCTCCCCCACTGCGCCCACCAGGACTTCCATATACAGTCCCTTCCCGGCAGAGCAACACTAGAAGGAGGTGGAGCGCCCCCCACAAGTAAAGAGCAGACAAGGAAGACACCCCAGAAAGAACACTACAGACCTCAAGCTCCCACCCCTCCCGGCTCTGCGGGGCAGGCAGGTGGAGGGCACCCTGACTGTGATAGCCAGACAAGGATGCCCATGGCCTGGCCTGCAAGCCTCTGGGCCCTGCTTACACCCTCTCAGCAGACCCCTGTCCCTAAGAAGACAGTTGGAACCCTGGGGGAAGCTGGCAGCGGGACCAGGCTGTGCCCCCCCGCCCCCAGCTCCAACACTACACCGCGGAAACACTACTCGCACGCGCCTGGCCCGGGGCAGGGCTTGGGGTGGAGCGGCAGCGTGGGAGGCTCCCAGCAGGAGTGTCTGGGACTTGGGCTATGTGCGCCACAAAGAAATGGCCGTCCATGGAGCCTGCATAGGGATCCCAGGGCCAGAGGATGTCCCTGCCTGTCACCACCAGCTTGGCCCTCCGAAACACCCCGTGAGCCCCTTCTATCCCCCAACCAGTCCCACACAGCAGTTCTGCCAGAACTGGGAGGCCCAAGTGCACTGTCCCCGTGTCCATCCTCACTGCTGGGCCACACCTAACGCTAAGGTACCTGGGCATGGGAGAGCAGGGTGGAGGGGCCTGCGCCGCCCCCTGCCCCCGGGTCCTGTTTGTTGCACTTTAGAAGCAGCTCGTGGCAAGTTCCGAGGAACTCGTGGGGTAGGAGGGGTGGCCTCCTGCACCTCCCGTCTGCCACCCCAGTTCCTCCGTTGGATAAGCTGGCTATGTCTCCAGTCCCTGGTGGCCAAACAAGGTGCTTGGAAGCAGTAACTTAGCCTGCAGTTCTGTCACCCCGCCAAGAATGCTCCCCAGCCAAACCACGGTGCACACCGCAGTGCAGACTGCACGGCGGTGCTTCTCCCCTTCGCTGGGCTGTGGGCTGGAAGTGGGGCCGGCGTTTCAGCTGAGGTTGGCACAGCCAGACAGGGGCTCACCAGCTCCTGCGGCCCTGAGCCGGGTGTCATTTTAAGTTCTCTGCTTGTCACTGCCTTGCTCCCCAAGGAGCTGCAGTGGGAACGAACGGGCAGGAGCAGCCAGATCCAGCACGGAGCTGGGCCGACATCCGGGGCTGCTGTGCCCTCCCAGGGCTGGCCACGGGGGCTCCCACCACCAGAGCTGCCAGTGTCGCCCTCGCTTCTGCTTCCCTGCCACCTCTACCCCCTCACTTCCCGCTTCTCCAGGCTGCGAGGCCGGAGGACAGACACTCGGTCGCTCTGTGCCACACTTGTGAGTGCTGGGCTTCGTCTCGTCAGGGGCTGGTTGGGGACAGCCTGGCCACATGCAGCATGCCGCCTATCCTGGCGTTCGCCAGGGCTCCAGATTCTGGAAAGCACTTCCGCACAGGCCCTCGTGGGCTGCACCGGGCAGCCAGACCTGTGGTGGTCAGCAGGCTCTCCGTGCAGTTGCTGCCCTGCCCGCTGCACCCCAGGCGGTGAGCCACGCCTGACCCCCACTCTGCTCAGCTCCCAGCTGCGTGAGGGGTGGGGAGGTGGCCTGTGTCACATGTTGGAGTCACCATGCACCACTTTATTCTGTCACCCTTCCCGTCACTGGGCATTTTCGGAAGAAACAGAGATCTGCCGGTGTTTCCCTGCTGGAGAGGCTTCCGGCACGATGTTTGTCTGCCACTGCGGCTAAGGGAGACGTCACAGGAGCGGCTGGCTCCTGCTCCCTCTCGGTCTGAGGGGAGGGAGTCCTGGTGGCCGGGTCCCCACGGTAGGCTCCCTAGGCCCATGAAACCTGCAGGCGGGTCGGCTGCAGCATCTTGTCACGGTCACCGCTGGCTGTGCTCCCCTGTCCTGTGAGCAGAGCTGCGCTGCAGTGGCTCAGGAAGGCCCTTCATCCAGGGCAGCCATGGGGGCGGCTGCAGGGCCTGGGCAGGTGGCTGGGGCTGAGGCAGGCCGACTTGGGGCTGAGGGCCGTGTGCAGGTTGGGCTGTGTTAGGGAAGAGGGGGGACCGGGCCCCCCAGGATCTGGTCCCTCCCTCCTTCCCTGTCCCCCCTCGGAACCCTGTGGGCTGTCGCCTGCCTGTGACCTCTGGGCGGCCCCTGTCACATGACCACAGCCACCCCGCAGCTTTCCGCGCAGTGGAGATGGGCGTAAGTTACTGTTTGCATCAAGAAACCACGTTCCCTGTGTACATTTTAAAAAGAAATGTCTCCAAGTTGTATGGGAATAAACTTGTTTGAAAATTTGGAATAGTGCTGCTGCCAGCTTATTTTTCTGGTACTTGTATTTTCACATGTTAAATGATCTTTATATATGTTGAATTAACAAATATTTTGAGTTTCCTGAGAAAAACAAAAGCATATTAATGGTATTGAAATGTGTTAGTAGTCCGGCCGTGTGCCCAAAATTCTGTTTTGCAGCAAAAGTGGAGAACTGTATGTAAAGAAAGTATAACAGTTATTTCTTGTATTTTAGGGGCTTTAACCAGCACCTCTTCTAGTTGGTGTTAGGAATGTTGGCTTAATTTCCACTTCTTTCTTTAACATGTCGTGGGTTTTTGAGGCTCCAACCTGGTTAGTGCATGGTCAGCCCTCACGAAGGCTGAGGCATCTCTGAAGGAGGTGTTTTTGTTTGGTTTTGTTTTTTAAAATCATGTATTTGCTACCAAGTATTGTACTTGTCTCAATGGGAATGGTGTAAAAAACTGAAAAGGCCTTATGTGAAATGTATCATAGTTAATAAATCAATCTTGTAAAAAACCAAACCCGAGAGAGATGTAGGGGCCTCCTCCCGGGGCCACAGCCCCCCACAGGGCCGGCTGCTTCCGGGTCCCTGTCTTGGGAGCGCCCACTTGGGGACGGCGGAGGCTGCCTGCCGAGGGAGGGCCCGGGCTCTGGAAGCACAGGGACGTGACCAGCGCTGGAGTCCATCTCGCCATCCCCACCACTACCTGGGACTGCCCCTCTGGGAGTGGCTGTGGGCCGCCTCCCCCAGAAGCCCTGCCTCGAGAAAGGGCCCCTTGCTGACCACCGTTGCTGGCCTTGGCTGTAGAGTGCATGTCTAGCATGAGCGGGGTCTTGTGCTCAACCCTCAGCGCGGCCAGGAAGAAATAAAAACTTTTTCTGAAGTCTCGGGGATGGAACCCAGGGCCTTCATATTGTGCTGCATCTCCACCTGTACTTGCGATTCTCCTGCCTCAGCCTCCCGCAGTCCCAGGGTTACAGGCGTGCACCGCGGTGCCCCATCCTGGTGATCTGCCCCTCTCCCTTTCCCTCTTCACGCTCCCCAAAGCCTCCCCACCCTGACCCTAATCCATGTGTGCCCTCACCTGGTCTCCCGGCCCCCTGCCCTTTTGCCCACCCATGGCAGGAGTAGAATCAAGATGCCTTGACCCTGCCCCTGCAGACACGGCAAGTGGCTCAGAACCCACAGCCTGACCTGGCAGTCACTGCCACACAGCGGCCCTGGTGCTGGAGTTGCCTTGGGTGTCAGCTGGGCAGCCGCTCGGGCAGGGCCTGGGCGCCAGACCCGCCGCTTCTTGTCCCCTCCCCGGCTCCTCCCAGCAGGGCTCAGCCTGACCCGACCCTGATCCGTGCTCCACGCTGTCCCCTCGAGGCTCTAGAATCCCCGTGGATTCATCGGCCTCTGACCCCCACCAGCCCACCTCCTGACCCCTCTCTACCCTGCTCTGTCTTCAGTTCACCCACACGCCAGAGACCCTGGGGCGTTCCCTCCCCTGCACGGCCCAGCAGCCCTCCGGGTCCAGCCGCCATCCCGTCCTGCCCCAGCCTTGCCTGGCCTCACCCTAGCCTCTGCTGCCTCCTGCAGCTGCCAGCACACCCTCCTTCCTGCCCTGCTCCCACCTGGGGAACTTTTCACACGCAGCATCTGGGCCTCTGCCCCAGTGCCTCTAGAGGAAGCCCAGGTCTTTCTGCAGGGTCACAGCGCCCTCTCTGCCCTATCGGCCCTCGGCCTGGACCAGGGCCCACCCACCACAGGCCATTTGCACACTGTGACCTCTGGCCACCACACTGTCCTTCACCCATCCCTGGGTCACTCCCTCCTCATCTCTAACCCTGACCCTGACCTCCAGCCTAAGATTCCTTTGCCTTTGAAGGAGGACTTCTCTACTAAAACAACTCTCAGAAATACCTTTTAAAAAATGAAAGTTCAGGCCGGGCATGGTGGTGCATGCCTGTAATCCCAGCACTCGGGAGGCTGAGACAGGAGGATCATGTGAGTTCGAGGCCAGCCTGGGCTACAAAGTGAGCTCAAGGCCAGCCTGAACTGCACAGCAAGACCCTGTCTCAAAAAGACAAAAAAAAAAAGTTCAATCCTCACCTGGTAGTGCATGCCTGTAATCTCAGCACTCGGGAGTCCCAAGCAGGATGATCACTGTGAGTTCAAGGCCAGCCTGGGCAACATAGTGAGTTCAAGGCCAGCCTGAACAAAAAAAATAAAAAAAGTTCAAGCTAGGCGTGGTGGAGCGAACCTGCTATCTCAGTACTCTAGGAGGCTGGGGCAGGAGAGCATGCGAACCCAATGTGGGCACCGTATCAATTTAGCAAGACCCTGTCTCAGACGATAAATAAATAGATAACTAAATACATGATAGGGCTGGGAACGTAGCTCAATGTGAAAGCCCTGGGTTCAATCCCCAGTGTCGGAAGGGGGAAAAAATTCATGGTAAACAAAAATAAAGATTCAACCTACACAAATCAGAAACAGTGCAGCGAGCTGCCCTGGAGCCTTTGGCAGAAGGAAACCAGGAGGCCAGGCTGGATCCCGCCAGAGCGAGTCAGGCCCTGTCGGGGAGAAGGGGTTCTGCGTGGATGTCTTGGAGGTCAAGGCGACGGAATTTCTTTTTGTTTTTTTGTTTGTTTGTTTGTTTGTTTGTTTTTCTCCGGTACCGGACGACCTTGCGCTTGCCAGGCAGGCGCTTTTGCCGCTGAGCTAAACCCCCAGCCCCTGATGGCATTTCTTGACGATCTATTTGCTCCAGGCTGGGAGGAACCAGTTCCAGGCCACTGCCTGGGCAGAGTGCGCTGCGTTCCTCCTTGTGGCCACCAGGGGGAAGCAGAGCTCTGCCCGGCCCGGCCCCGGGCTGTTGCTGGAAGCTGCGGAACCCGGAGCAGCGGGCGCTGGGCGGAGGCGGTAGAAGACAAGAATCCCGGGGGCCGGCCTAGGAGCGGGCAGGACCTACAGTACCCGCCACCTCGTCCGGCCTCCCATCCACCCAGTCTCCGGGGCCTTGCAGGGCAAGAGCATAAGTTCCAAGTCCATCCTTGGGGCACTGGGGAGCCACGGAGGGCTCTCAGCAGCGGGGAGACCTGGCCAGAGCTGGAGGATCTGGAACTAGGAGAAAGGCATTGGAGAGACACGGCGCACGGGAGACTAGCCTCCGTGGCGAGAGGACCGGAGGGTTCCCAGAGATGTAGCATCCCACACACACTGGAGATTGAACCCAGGGCCTTTGCACTGAGGTACATCTCCAGCCGTTTTTATTTTTTGATTTTGATCTAGGGTCTTAAATGTCCCTAAATTGCCCAGCTGGGCTCGAACTTCTAATCCGCCTGCCTCAGCCTCCCTAGGAGCTGGGATTACAGGCCTGTGTGCTAGATTCCCAGTATCTGAAGACAGCTTTGGCCACCAGGCAGGGTATGGCCCCTGAGGTGGGATGAGATCCACCTCCCAGCGGGGGAGGAGGCCTTGGGAAAGCACAGGCAGAGGTGAGGGGAGCTGAGGTGGCCACACGGGTGACTCGGGACATTCTAAAGGCAGAGTCGCTGACTGGTGGCTGGATATGGTATGGCCGAAAGGCAGGCGTGTGGCTTATGCAGGATGGCACTGCCGGCTGGACCCAGAGGCTCACACCTGCAGTCACAGCACTCCGGGAGGCTGAAGCAGGAGGATCACAAGCTCAAGTCCAGCCTGGGCTACTCGGTGACTTAGGCAGTCCCCGTGTCAAACTTTAAAGGTGAGCAGGATGTAGTTCAGTGCAAAGGCCTTGGGTTCAATCTCCAGTACTGCAGAAAATAATTAATAATCAATTAACTAAAGAAGTCCTGTGACCCTCGGCACTTCTCTGTCCCTTGGCAGCTACTCCTAGGGCGCCATAGCAAGGCTGCACACACCAGGCGGTGCCTCCCCTTTGTCTCAGGGTTCCGGAACCCAAAGACCGGGCAGCTTTCTGCCCAAGCTGTGAAGGGCACCTACTTCCGGCCTCACCAGCTTCTGAGCTTCCTGCAGAGCTTGTGTCCCTCGGTCCTTGGCTTGCCGCCACCTCCCGCCCCGGTCCCGGCCCGCCTCTCCCTCTGTGGCAGGCCCGGCCCTGTGTCAGCCTTTCGCCTTCGTGCGTGTCCGTGTGCGTGTGCCGCTGAGGTTGAACCCTGGCCTTTACACTGACCCGCATGCTCACATCCCCAGCCCTTCTTTATTTTCTGTTTTCAGACAAAATCTCACTAAAGTCAGCCAGGCTGGGCTCAAACTTTCAATCTTCCTGCCTCAGCCTCCCTGAATGCCAGGATTATAGGTATGTGTCACCACATCCCGGCTTCCCCTTCTGTAAGGCTATCAGTCAGGTTGCTTTAGGTCCCACCCTAATGATCTCATTTTAACTCTTGTCACTTTTGAGACCACGCCTGTCTCCAAGTAGTCGCCTTCTGGGTCAGGACTGCAAGGCATTGTGGGACAGGCTCGGCTCTGCCCACACCGTGCTCCCCTCCCGCCTTTCCGTTACTATGAACTGCATCCAGCCAGACTGTGCAGAACACATCTGCCTGGTTTAAGTAGTAACAATAACAGTGATGCTTAAGTGGACATCTCTGTACCCACCATATGCATTAAAGTCTATGCTGCAGCCAGACATAGTGATCCCAGCACTTAGGAGGCTGAAATAGGAGGAGCTCAAACTCCGGGTCAGCCTGGACTGTGCAGCAAGACCTTGTCTCAAAAAACAAATAGACAAAAAGATCATTGCTACCAGTTCTTGCTTTGTAGTGCAGGCTGCCCTCAAGCTCACAGTGTAGCCCAGGTCGGCCTCAAACTTGTGGGGATTCTCCTGCCTCGGCCTCCCAAGTGCTGGGTGCTGGGATTATAGGCGTGGGCCACCATGCCCGGCTGACATTCTGTTTTTGAGGTACATGTTGACATGGGCAGAATGCACTCATTTACTTGAGGAGTACTGCTACTTATCTCCATTTCACAGATGAGGACAGTGAGACCCTGAGATGAAGGAAGCTGCCCAAGCTCACAGATGGAGCCAGAGTTTGAACTGGAGCTAGCTGAAGCTAAACCTGTGCTGACCACCCCCAATAGGGGGCGATGAGTACATTTAAGCCAAAGTCATTGCAGCCCTGAAACACACGCACTCAGTGCACACCGAAGTGCTTGTCCTGCTCCCCGCTTCCCCCTTGTGACAGGGAGCTCACTACCGCAAGCGGGGCACACTGTCCTTTTCCCATCGCTTCCATCTGGGCCGCTTCAGGCATAGCGAAGCCCCGTGGTTTGACCAGAGGATGTGAGCACAGCACGGGAAGGACGAGGCGAGCCAAGGGCAGCTGGCGGTGGGGGTGGGAGCTGGGCTGGGGGCCGGGGATCCCTCAGGCCCCTCGGAGGGCTGCACTGCACACCCTGCCCTGATCCCAGTGTACACATCACCCCACCGTTCCTGCCAGCCGGGGCCCTAGAGACAGACATTTGGGGGTGGCTGTCAATCGGCTCAGGCCTGGGTCGCTGTTCTTGCTCCGCCAACCCCGCTGCTGCCCCAGCCCCCTGGAATCCCTAGACTGTGTTAGGAGCCCCTTGTGAGACACCAAGGCTCCCGGGGGTGGGCAGTCTGGTACCCACCCTGGCTGGAAGCTGTCATCAGGCCAGAGATTAGGGGATGGCACCTGGCACCATGGACGGGCCAGAGAGACCCAAAAGTGGGAGGTGTACACGCATGCGCATGTGCATGTGTGTGTGTGCGTGCGCGCATGCGTGCACGCATGTCCACTGTGTTCACCGCCAGGGCAGCAGCACCCCAGGGCCTTGGGTCTTCTTTACACTCCTGTTTGGGGCATGGAAGTTCGTGGGTATAGAACCCTGGAGTCCTGGCCTCTGAGCTCCAGCTCAGCCATTTTTATTTCACTTTGAGACAAAAGCTTGCTAGGTTGCTAAGTAGCTCAGGCTGGGCTCATCAAACTCCATTCTCCCACCTCACCTCCCAGGTGGGTGGGGTTACAGGCCTGCACCACAGCACCTGCCTGGCGTGGGTTTTTTGTTTGTTTAAGAAACAGTCTTGCTGTGTAGGTCAGACTGGCCTTGAACTCACTAGTAGCCTAAACTGGTCTCGTACTCATGGCAGTTCTCCTGCCTCAGCCTCCTGAGTGCTGGGATTACAGATGTGTGCACACCCAGCTTTTTTTTTTTTTTTTTTTTTTTTTTTTTGCTGTACTGTAGATCAAACTCTGGGCCTTGGACATAACTAGGCATGTGCTCTGCAGCTGAGCTACCTCAAAAGCAGGGGCTGATCTTCGTGCTTTCCTTTTACTGTGTTGTAATTTTTTTTTTTTTTTTTTTTTTTTTGTCTTTTTGAGA
>NW_004955574.1:991174-994874 GCF_000276665.1 Chinchilla lanigera
CTTGAGCTCACTTTGTAGCCCAGGCTGGTCTCGAAATCGAAATGATCCTCCTGCCTCAGCCTCCCGAGTGCTGGGATTACAGGCGTGCGCCACCACACCCGGCGCCTGTATTGTAACTTTTATTTTCACTAATATGTGCTCATAGCACATAATGATTCATTCCTTGTGGGGAGCACGGAACACATCTCAGCGCTCACCCCCTCAACCCCCCGTCTCTGGCCCCCTTCCCTTATTGAAAAGACCTACCTCCCTCTTCCCTGTCTTTTATTTTGCTCTTTAAATTATTTATATTTTGGGTTTTTCATATAAGAGAAACCATGCAATAGTGAAGCTTTGTGTGTCTCATTCTTTATGCTGTTAATAAAAGATCCCTAATGCCCAATATGGTGGTACGTGAATGTAATCCCAGCAAAAATTAATACGTAAATCCCTAAAAGCTTTTTTGTTTTATAAGGTATCAAATTTTGCCATATTCAGAATTAAAGCTGAAGGCTGGGGATTTAGCTCAGCAGCACAGCACCTGCCTGGCAAGCGTGAGGTTGTGAGTTCGATTCCCGGTACCAGAAAAAAAAAAGTTTCAGAATTAAAGCTGAAAGGTTTTTTTGTTTGCTTGTTTTGTTGATTTTTTTTTTTTTTTTGGTTAGTTTTTTTTTTTCCTGGTATTGGAAATTGAACTCAGGACCTTGCACTTGCCAGGCAGGCAAGTGTGCCACTGAGCCATATCCCCAGCTGTTTCATAGATTTTTTGAGACAGGGTCTCACTATGTAGTTCAGCCTGGCCTTGAAATCACTACCTAGCCCAGGCTGGCCTTGAACTTGCATCGATTCTCCTGCCTCAGCCTCCTGAATGTTGGGATTACAGGCATGTGCCACCACACCTGGCTAAAGCTGAAAGTTTTTAAAAAATATGTTCATGGCCAGATGTGGTAACAAATGCCTATAATCCCAGCACTCAGGAGGCTGAGACAGGAAGATCATAAACCCAAGTCCAGTTTGGGCAATTTAGGGACTCTGTCTCAAAATAAAAAATGAAAAAGGGCTGGGAATGTAGCTCAATGCAAAAACTTTGGGTTAAGCTTCAACCCCCAGTGCTGACAAAAATAAGCAAATAAATAAAACCATTACAAGATAAAAATTAACATATTTCATGAAAAGTGGATTTTCCAACACAGAAAGAATTCAGTGAGAAGAGAGGCTTTATTTACTTTCTCGAGGTCTCCCTAACGGCCAGCCCTGGAGGCTAGCTCTCCAGGGTGCTTCTGCAGCCAGCTGAGTCCAGGACCATACAACCCGTAGGCTCACAAACCCCACAGGACACAGATGGCAGAATGGAGGGAAAAACACAGAGAACCTCTCCGCATGAAAACATGGCCTGAGCCTGGCATGGCAGGGAATGCCTGTAATACCCACGTTCTGGGAGGCTGAGGCAGGAGAACTGTAAGTTTGAGATCAACCCCCAGACAGTTTAGTGACTTAGGGAGTCCTTGTTTCAAAATAAAAAAATATAAAAAAGGTCTGGGCAAGGCCCTGGGTTCAGCTAATTCAGAGTACCACCACCACCACCTCCACCAAAAAAAAAAAAAAAAAAAAAATGGAAAGGCCTGTGGGAACCCTGTGGAACCGCCCCAGGCCACAGAGCACGCTGCCAGGTGAAATCATTGAATCTTCACAGGATGCTGGTCCCTGAGCACTAGGAGGAGATGTCCTCCTTTTACAGCAGAGAACAGGAGGGCCCAGGAAGGTGATTTCCCTAGTCAGAGTCACACAGCAGTAAGTGGCAGAGCTGGGGTGTGAACCCCAGCAGCCACGCTTTTGCGCTGGAGCAGACGGGAGTGCGCACGGAGCCGGGGTCAGCGCCATGGCTCTGGAGCGCGCCCAGGCTGGCCGGGCACCTGCCAGGCCTCAGCGCCGGCAGGTGGTGTCAGGAGCCCGAGATCGAGGTTTGAGTCCCTCCCCTGACGCCGAATCCCTCTGGGGACACACGGGGCCAGTGCTGGCCGGGAGACCATCGTCACCGGGCTGTGTGGCCTCCCTGTCTGCTTCCCTCACTCTACAACGGGTCCGTGAGGAGCCCAGGCAGACCTTACCGCGGGGCAAAGGGCTCTGGGACGTGAGACCCAGCTCACTGCTAACCGTGCACCGGGTGTTTCTGTGTGACTCGGTTTCCCCACCGGTCCAACCGGGGTGCTGCCCATGCCTGCAGGAGCCCCTGCCAGCCTCCCCCGCCGAGACCCCCCACCCATTTCTGTCCCCACACTGGGGCCCCACAGATTTATCCGTGAGTGCGAGGCAGCTGGGGAACCCCGGGCTCTGTGCCAGGTGCCACACCCCTCGGCCTTGCTTAGGAGCCACTGGGCAGCCCGAGGGGGGGCCCCATTCCCTCGGCGGGCGTGGAGAGGGGCCCCCACGACCCTGGTCCTGGAGCCCCTGAGACCTGGGGGGTGGAAACAGTCCCGCTCCAAACCCTGGCCTTGTAAGCGACGGCGGCTGGCGTGAGAGGTCCGGCCGCATCAGGGAGGCGGCGCTGACCCCGAGTCCTCTTCTGGAGAGCGAGGGTCCCCGAAGCCTGGACCTGCGACCCTGCAGGAGACACCGCGCGGGGCTGGGGTGCAGGGCGCCCTCCTCTGTCGTCCGGGGCTGCTGGGGCGCGGGGTCCCGGGGAAGCCGAGGTTCCAGTTTCCTCCCCAGTGCTCCCATGGCGTCGCAGCTCCGGAGCTCCGACCCCAAGCCTCTCCTGACCCCTGATGCCGCTGTGGGCCGAGCAACTCGGACACCAGATCAGCCGGACTCGGCGTGGGGGCCACGACCCCGGAAAGGCTCGGGCGGGGGCGGAGTCTGGGTGGGCGGGGCTCCGCCAGGCCACGCCCCGGCGCTGTCCGCGGTCTCCAAGTCTGCGGGGCGGCGCTGGGCGCCGAGAGCCGCTCGCCGCCCCGGGTCTATGGCGCGGCACCCCTGCGCCGCCCGGCCGGCCCGGAGCCTGCGCCGCGACCAGGTAGCCGGAGCGGGGTCTCTCGGGAGGGGACGCCCGGAGGCTTGGCAGGAGGCGCAGGGGGACCCCTGGGTGCTGGAGGAGTGGGGAGCCGCAGCTCTGCGTCCTGGGGGCTAAAGTGTGGGGACGCCTGAATTTCCAAGCTGGCAAAGGAGCCCAGACGCCGGCAGTGGAGCATCTATCTGGAACCCTGGCTGGGAGGCTTGGGGTGGCCTGGAGCCCGGGGCTAGGGGGCAGGAAGCAGGGAGCCCCAACTGTCCAATCCCCTGGTTCTAGCGGACCTGGTGCTCGGGTGTAGGGCGCCCTCCTCCAGGTGTGGGGCGCATCCTATGGGCGCCCCGAGCCGAGGCGTCAGGGGCTGGGGTGGGCGCCGAGGTCTGCAGGGAGGAAGTTGGTGGCGGAGATTTGGGGGCCGGGACACGTGGCGTCACCCGGAGTGACTGGGGTGGGGGGTTCCCGGAGGAGGGCGCGCGGCGGACCCCTATGCTCCGCTCTCTCCCACCTCTTGGGTCCCGCGTGGGAAAGGGGTGCCCTTCAGGTCTAGGGGTCGGAGGCCAGGGTGGGCTCGGAGGTGCAGGGCTGGGCCACTGGGCCCTGAGGCACCCGCCCGCCGCCCGCCGGCTTGGCGATGCCTGGCACGCAGCGCGGTGCGATCCGTATGCGCGCCGCGTGCGCCCATTGGTATGCGGGAGCCGGCCCGGCGCGGGCGTG
>NW_004955574.1:994974-1008899 GCF_000276665.1 Chinchilla lanigera
GCTGGAGCCAGCGGTGCCTCGGCGCCCAGCCCCGGCAAGGGGACACTGAGGCACGACCAGCCCTACTCCTCGCTGGACTCCTGGGCCCCACAGGGGCCTCAGTTTCCCCAGAAGGTCTCCCCGAGGCACTGAGCGCCGGCCCGGACTCCTCCCCGCTGCAGGAGTCGCGGGTCCCCGAGCCCGCCTGACCGGGTCCCGGAGATGGCGGCCCCGTTTCCCGGCGGCGAGGTCAAGCGCGGGACCGGCCGCGGCGCCGGCGTCCCGTGGGACTTTCTGCCCGGGCTGATGGTCAAGGCCCCGCCCGGGCCCTGGTGAGCACGGTCCCTCTCCCACGTGGGGACCCCGCGGTTCGGTCCCCGTCCCTGGGGAGGAGAAGGCACCCCCCCCCGAATTGCTGCCCCTCCCCTGGGCTGGGAATTCCCACTCTGACCTGTCCAGATGCTGGTCCCCTCGGACCCCTCGAGCGGGATTCAACCAGCCATTCCGCAAGCCGGGCGTGGTAGCGCACGCCTGTCATCCCGGCTCTCGGGAGGCTGAGACAGGAGGATTGCCTGGAGTTCAAGAACAGGCTGAACTACGTAGCGAGACCCTGTCTCAACAACAACAAAGAATTCACCCTCTATTCCTAACCCAAGGAGGACAAACCCACAGCCCAGGTTCTGTCCTCCCGGCCTGCGGGGGTAGAATCGTCCTCAGATCTGCCCCTATCTCCGGGGCGTCGGAAACACCCGCAGCGCCCCGTCCCCCGCGTCACCGGGCCCCGGAGCTCTGCCCGCCCGCGACGCTTCCTCCGCGCCACCCGCCCAGCCTGCAGGCGCAGCGTAAGGAGAAGTCTCGCAACGCGGCGCGCTCGCGGCGCGGGAAGGAAAACCTGGAGTTCTTCGAGCTGTCCAAGCTGCTCCCGCTGCCCGGAGCCATCTCCAGCCAGCTGGACAAGGCATCCATCGTGCGCCTCAGCGTCACCTACCTCCGCCTGCGCCGCTTCGCCGCGCTCGGGGCGCCGCCCTGGGGGCTGCGGGTCCTGGGGTCCCCGGCCGGGCTCGGTGAGTGCGCATGCGCGGCACCCAGCCCCGCCAGCTGCGGGAGCTGTGTGTAGCTAAGGGTGGTGGCTGCTTTCCGGCGCTCAGTTTACTCATCTGTGAAATGGGCACGAGAGACTGGGGAGATTTCGTGACTGTTCGGTTCCCCAGCAACAGCAGGGATCAGACCACAGGGAAGTGCTACTATTTTACTGGGAAAGATAAATCATTGTTATCACAAATGAAAAAGCTGCAAGGGGAGCTGGACAGAGCCCGCTCAGGCCTCCCTCTCACTAACAAAATTCAGATTTTGGTTTAAATTTTGATTCTCTGAAACTGGGACTCTGTGTAGTCCAGGCTGACCTCAAACTCACAGAGAACGGCTTGGTGGCGAACACCTGTTAAGCCCTACCCCAGCACCCGGGAGGCAGAGGCAGGATTGCCGCAAGTTCAAGGCCAACCTGGGCTACACAGAGAGTTCAAGGCCAGCTAAACTGCACAGCTAGACCCTGTCTCAAAAAACAAACAACAACAAAACATCTCACAGCTACCCTCCTGCCTCAGCCTCCCAGGCGCTAGGAAGACAGGCGTGCACTACCACGCCGGGCCCACTCTCTAAAGGGAGAGAGACACCGCACTCAGGACTTCGCGGCCTCAGAGGGATCGCAAGGATGTTGGATTGTGGAATCCCCGTTTAGGGGTGCGGGAGAGAGAGCAGAGGAAAATACGGGGGCTTTGGAAAGGCTCCCGGGATGTGCGCGGCCTCGGCCACGCGCCAGCTTCGTGACCTCCCCCGGGGGACTGAGCACAGGCGACCTTGGCCGAGCTCAGAGTCACCCGGTGCCTGGTCACCTCGCGAAACCGCTGGGGTCCGCGACTGCGTCTGGCGCGGTCCGATAGCTCGGGATCCGGCAGGAAACACACCACACTCCCTGCCCTGGAGCGGCGGCCCTGCTAGTGGCCAGGACAGTGCGGCGACAGGACAGGGGCATCTGTGCCGGGCAGGGCACGGGCGCTCACAGGGCAGCGGGGCCCTCTGGTTTCCTCGGCGCTCAGACTGGACCCCTGACACCTGCACGTGCGATTGTCACTGTTATTGCTTCTACTTGGTGTCTCCCTGTGCAAGTGTCCATCCCGGTCGCAGGCGACAGGGACGGGGCACCCGGCGCCCCCGGCCGTCCCCAGCGCAGGGAGAGGATGTCCTCAGGGTGGGGTTGGAGGGGTTCCAATTCCCCTCCTGCCCTGTCCCAGGGGAGGGGAGGGGGAGAGAAAATAGCATTGATTAAGCCTGCAATAAATCACCATTTAAATTTAAATAATCCGGCCTCGCAGGCGGTAATTAGGCGAATTGACTGGCGCGGAGAGAATGCCGCATTAGCGCCGCTGATTACTGCCATTACCCGAACAACACGTGCGCCGCGGGGGATAAACATCTTGTCTATTGTCCCCGAGCTGGGGAGGGGCGCCGTGGGAGCCCCGGGACGTCCAGCGCCTACCCCCTTACCTAGCTGGGCTGCTGGTGACACTCGGCCACCTTAGCCAGCCCCGCGTGTCCGCCAGGACACGCAGGATACCTATCTGCAAGGACCTGCGGATCCTCAAATTGGGAAATTGAAGGAGGGAACACCTCCAGTCCTACGGGCTCCCCAAAAGACTGGTCTGCAAGGGAGGGTTCCCCAGTGTTCTCAGCCATAAGAGTTACAATATAGACCAGGAGTGGTGGTGCATGCCTGGAATCCCAGCACTCTGGGACGCTGAGGCAGGAGGGTTGCATATGCAAGCCCAGCCTGGGAGCCTTAGTGACTTAGCAAGACCCTGCCTCAAAATAGAAACATTAAAAGCGTTTGGGGATATAGCTCAGTGTGAAGGCCCCGGATTCAATCCCTAGTACTGAAAAATTAAAAGGAGCAGTGGGTGTTCCAGCCCCTCAGACACTATGCCCGGCGCTTTACACAAGCACCGCTGGGTGTGTGCAGACATTCCAGAGGGAAGGACTGCTCGGTTCCCGTCCAGACTCGGAAAGCTGATGCCCAGCGGGAGAAGCTCTTTGCCTGAGGTCACACGCGGTCTCCGGCCTGCAGGGATGCGCCCAAGCCTAGGTCTCGGGTCCCTCTGGGCCTCAGTACCCACCCACCCGCTAAGCAGGTCAATACCTGCTCAAGTCCAGCCCTAGGCCCCCAAGTTTGCGAGGAGGCAGATTCCATCTCCCGGCGGCTTCCCGTCCCACACCTTCCCCGCGCACTAGCACTGTCAGAGTCCCTGCCCCTCAGGGCGGGGCCCCCGAGCGCCCTACAAACCCCTCCCCCTGCCCACCGCCCCCAGCCGGCCCTCCAGCCCCAGCCTCAGTCCCACTCTGACAAGCGTGTCCCCGCCGAGAGCACCAGGCCTCTTCGCCCCCCACCGGCTCCTCCCCTGCTTGCTTCCCTAGGCGTTCACGTCTTCTGCCAGCCAGTTACTGCCCTTGTTGCCCGCGTCTCTCCCCGCCCACTCCTTCCTCTTGAACTTCGAATGGAGCCTGAGCTCCGGAAATAGCTGCTGGGGGAGTGTGGACCCGGGTCAGGTGACGTCTCAGATCCCAGATCGGGCACCGCCCTCGGAGGGAGTGACCTGTGAGCTGAGATTCCTCTGGGGGTGAACGAGAGGGTGCGGCCTATGCAAAGGCCCTGGGGCCGGTGGGGCCTCTAACTGGGTGCAGCCGCGGCCTGGAGACCTGGAGTCTGCAGGAGTTGGGGGCAGAGGTCAGCGGGGCAGCGTGCAGGGCCGCATGGCATGGCGGGGACATGGCCAGTGACGGCCCCAGGGAGGGGATTCGGGGAGGGGCAGCCAGACCAGGCTGCGGCCAGGCCGGAGCTGGCAGCGGTGGCGATGGGGACACCTCGGCCCCTAGGGCTTGCTGGTGACCCTGCTGTGCGGGAGGTAAAGGGGCCAAGGCGAGCGGGTGTGTGCATGGTGCCCTCCTGAGTCGCAGTGGGTAGTCTCGAAGGCCGAAGCAGGATTCAGGGATTAGGCGCCTACTGTGTGCTGGGGCGTCGCCTTCTGATCTCACTGCGCCCGGGGTCAGACCGCGGGCGGGGCTGGGGACGGCAGAGGCCGCCGCAGGGGACGCCCCGCCCCGCCTCCCCCCCCCCTCCCCTGAGCCCTGGGGCGGGTCCTCAGGTGCCTGAGTGAACCGGGCACCGGGGGATCTGGGCGGGGTGGATTTGGGGGACGCAGAGAGGGTGCCCCGGGGGAGGAGCTGGGAGTTGCGGGCGCAGCCGTCCACAATCGTAGGTACAGCCGGGTCCCTGCCACGCGGGACGGGACGGCGAGTGGGGAGCAGCAGGCCCCGCACCCCAGCCCGCCGAGCCCATTAATGCTGTTAATTGCGGCAGCTCAGTCTGACCCGGGCTGATCCTGGGAGAGGAAAATGAAGGAATTAGCAAAAATGACAGGGGAAAATTGCGACAATTAGCAGGCAGCATTGTTCCCGCCTGTCACCGGGCTGGCTGGAGCTGCATCTCGGGGGAGGGGTCCCCCTCAGCCCCCTCAGTTATTGTTCCCGCAGCTCATGCGAGGAGAGGAGAGGCCGGGACAGCCGGGAGGAAGTGGGGGGCTGCTCCTGGAGGCGGAGGCGCGGGGCTGGCCTGGCGTTTTGAGGTCTGTTTCTGACAATTGCAGCCGCTCTCTTAACCTGTTCCCTGGCTTCGCAACTGGGCCCTTGTCTGCTGAGCTGACTGGAGCTCCTTGCAAACCCGCTTTACAGAGGGGCAAACTGAGGCACGGAGAGCCGGGCTGGGCTGGGTAGGGCAGGGCAGTGCTGGAGCTTGACCTCAGCTTGCTCGCTCGGACCTGCAGGAAGCAGGCGCTCTGGGATCCTGAAGTCTGAGTCCTTTTTCGGCCTCCCAGAGCACCCGATCTCCCTGGGGGGAGGGTCCTCTGCAGGGTCGGGGGCACTGGGCGGGGTCCCGGCTGCAGTCAGGCTCCTTGACCCCCTTGTCCCTGCCAACCTCCTGAGAGGGCGCGGGCCTGTGCCGCCTTCTGTCTCCTTTGCGAGCTCTGTCTGCACGCCCTACTCCTCTGTCTTTGCCTCTGCCGGCTTCTCTGTGTGTATGTGTCTCTATCCCTATCTTTAAAAACATCACTGAGGGAAAACTGCCCACTTTAAGCCAATCATATTGGTGCAGGCCTGTAACCCCAGCACCCTGGGAGGCTGAGGAAGGAAGAGCTCAATTTTGAGCCTGGGCATTTTAGTGACTTATCAAGATATTGTCTTTACAAAAAAAAAAAAAAAAAAAAAAAAAAGGGCTGGGGATATAGCTCTGTGCAAAGTCCAAAATGAACAAGAGTGGCCATTTTGCTCTTTTTTTTGAGAGAGAGAGAGAGAGAAAGGGAAAGAGAATCTTACTCTGCAGTCTAGGCTGGCCTTGAACTTGCTTATATAGCCCAGGCTGACCTCCAATTTATGACAATCCTCCTGCCTCAGCCTCCTGAGTGCTGGGATTACAGGTGTGCACCACCAGGCCTGGCTGAGATTTGCCATTTTAAAGTGCAAATCAGTGGCATTTAGCCTGTCACTGCTCTCTAGTTCCAGAGCATTTCTGTCACCCCAGAAAGTCCCCACGCCTGACAAGCAGCTGCCCCTCATTCCCACTATAGTGATAGGTCTCAGTCCTGGACAGTTCATATATAAGGCAGTGCTGTTTTTTGATACTGGGGACTGAAGGGGGCTGGGGATGTAGCTCGGCGGCACAGTGCCTGCCTGGCAAGCACGAGGTCCTGAGTTCGATTCCTGCTACCCACACACACACAAAAATACACTGGGGCCAGGCGTGGTGACGCACGCCTGTAATCCCAGCTCTAGGGAGGCTGAGGCAGGAGGATCGTTGTGAGTTTGAGACCAGCCTGGGCTACAAAGTGAGCTCAAGGCCAGCCTGAACTGCATAGTGAGACCTTGTCTCAAAAAAGAAAAAAAAAAACAAAAAAAACACTGGGGACTGAACCCAATGCCTTACAGTCCTCCTGCCTCGTTTCCCAGAGTGCTGAGATGACAGCTTGTGCCATGGGGCCCAGCTTCATCCCCCCCAATCCCTTTCTTGGTGGGGCTGGAACCCAAAGCCTCCTGCTCACTGAGCCCCGCTCCCCCACTGAGCTGCACCCCAGCGCTTCCTTCCTTTTTCTGGCCGAAGGGTGCTGGGTTCCACGACCCATCTACTGGTGTGCTGAGGGCCGCTGGGCTTCATTCCCACCTTCGGATGCGCGGTCCTGTCTGCGCCATGTGCAGGGGCCTGCGTTTGTGCCCAGCCTGTCTCTCCCGCTGTGCAGTGGCCTCACAGGTTCCCGTGCTGGCCCCGTGTTTACTTGGTGACTAAACACCCCTCTTCTGCAGCGGCTGCAGTCGGCACCCTGCCCGCCCCCAGGAGCCAGTGAGGATGTGATTCTCTGCTGCATCCGCGTCGGCACTAGTGTGTCTTTTTTCCCCATCCATGGCCATCGCAGTGGGTGTTAGGCGGCAGCTCACTGTGGTTGGGATTTGCAGGTCCCTGGTGACTGGTGAGGTTGAGCATCTGTCGCTGTGTTTATTGGGGTTTTTTGGGGGGGCGTGGTTGCCGGTTGCCGGTACTGGGAACCGAACTCACGACCTTGCGCTCGCCAGGGAGGCGCTGTGCCGCTGAGCTAAATCCCCAGCCCCCTGGCTGTGCTTATTGGCTGTTTGCATGTCTTCTTTGGAAAAATGTTCATTCAAAGTTGTTTATCAGTGTTTGCCTTTTCCCCCCTTTTTGGGGGTGGGTACTAAACTGAACCCAAGATCTTCACACTGAACGACTTCCCCAGCTGTTTGTGTATTTATTTAGTTGGGGTTTTTGTTTTGCTTTTGAGACAGAGTCTTGCTATGTAGTTCAGGCTGGCCTCAAACTCATAGCGATCCTCCTGCCTCAGCCTCCCAAGTGTTGAATTACAGGCTGCAGGCTGTCAGTCTCTTTCATGCTACCTGACCTTCACGACCCCGGACGCAGACTAATTCTGTGTGTGTTCGTTTCTTACTTGGTGCTCACCTACCCTGGGCCCGGAGCCAGGCGGCGGAGCTGAATTGTGCTAGTGCCTGCTGTGTCCCCAGCATAGGACAGGGACAGCAGGGCTCAGGCAGCCTGTGGGCAGCCCTCTGCGCCCTCCTCTGTGTCTGCATCTTAGTCACTCTGTCCCTGGACCCCGCACCTCAGGCCCTCCCCACACCCCGGGACTCCAAGGTGGCCACAGGCCTGGAGGGACGCGGGAGGTCTGTAGAGCAGCTCCTCGGGGTCGCCCGGGGCTGGGTCCGCCAGACCAACCGGCCCGCGCACCCTTCCCTCTGCCCGCAGCCCCCGGCCGCCGGGGCCCCGCGGCGCTGGTCACCGAGATCTTCGAGCAGCACCTGGGAGGACACATCCTGCAGGTGAGGCCCCGGCGCCGCTCTCTACTGCCACCTGGTGGCCACGCGCGGAACTGCGTCCTCTTTCACCTATGCACTGCGTCGCGAGGGGACCCCAAGGCGAACGCTCGCGCGCCCCCTGCCGCCTGCCAGCCCCGGTTCCCTGCACCCCTAGCGGAGACCCAGACTTCAGACGCGGTCTTCCCCTGCCGGCGGAATCCGCCCTACTCCGCCCCTCCTGTTTTCCCTGACTGCAGTCCCTGGATGGCTTCGTGTTTGCCTTGAACCAGGAAGGAAAATTCCTGTACATCTCCGAAACCGTTTCCATCTACCTGGGTCTCTCACAGGTAAGGTCCCCAGTGGGCCGCCGTTCCTAGTACACGCCCCGCCGGTGCATGCCTTGCTCTCTCCTGGTACTCCCATCCCTGCATGGAATGGGGGGGAGGGAAAGGACTGGATCTGTGGTTCCCAAAGTCTGTTCCCTGGAACCCCACATGGCACCCAGGTGGCTCGTGTGGAACCGCGCACAATCGTGGAGGAGGTTGATAGAGTAGTAGGTCAATCTGAGGAAAGCAAATGAGCTGAAGGATGAGTTCGTCAACAACTGGATGGCAAGACGCATGATATTTGCCAACACTTGTTCTTTTTTCAAAAGTTTACAAGTTTTGTTTTCTTTGCCGTCCTGGGGGTTGAACCCAGGACCTTCACCTGAGCTATGTAGTCATCAGACCATCCGTCCATCCATCCGTCCACTTGTTTGTTTGCTTAAGATAGGGTCTACTAAATTGCTAATTGTCCAGGTTGAACTCCATATCCTCCTGCCTCAGCCACCCAAGTGCTGGGATCACAAGTGTGCGCTACCATGCCCAGCTGGTTTATAGGACTTTTTATGGGGAGACGCTGCATGGTGGTTGAGGGTTTATCTCTGGGTGCAGTTTCTGCCCCAGCTCCTGCCTCTGAGCACTGGGAGAGGCTTTGGCCTCCTGCAGCACCCCGGCCTTGCCGATTCGTTCATACAAATCACTCTCACCTTTCATCGTTTTCCCAAACATTTTAGCAAATGAGAAATTGGGAGAACTCAATGCATTTGGTGACTTGGTCCTTGGGAGCAGTTTTCGGTGAGTTGTTAGAGATTCCTGAAAGAAGACCCCAAAGGACGGGGGACTTGCGTGTGCGTGTTTGAGACAGGGTCTTGCTTTGTGGTTCAGGCTGGCCTTAAACTCCTAGCAATCCTCCTGCCTCAGCCTCCCAATTGCTGGGATTACAGGTGTGCGCCATCACTTCCGGCTAAGGAAGGGGATTTGGACAAAGAGGAAGGGGAAGGAAGGCAGTTTGTAGGGGGAACAGTGCGAAGGGCGTGAGTTCAGCCCTTAGTACCAAAAACAAACAAGCAAATGATGAAAAACAAAATTAGCATGATGGGCGCCTACGCTGGGTTGCAAGTCTGAGTGGCTGCGCGCGCACCTCAGCCGCCCCTGCACTCCCTCCCACCGCCGGCAGGTGGAGCTGACGGGCAGCAGCGTCTTCGACTACATCCACCCTGGGGACCACTCCGAGGTGCTGGAGCAACTGGGGCTGCGGACCCCCGCGACCCCCGGACCCCCCACTCCGCCTTCCATGTCCTCCTCCTCCTCCTCTTCCTCCTCGCTGGCAGATACCCCTGAGATCGGTAATTCCAAGGGTCCCCCAAAGTATGAAACCTGAGTGTAGACTGGGGATGCCGGTTACTCTGTACAGAGCGAAGCCAGGTTTGTACAAACCCCTCTCGTTGAGTTGCGAGAAGCAAGGCTTTGTGCGATGAGCCGGAATCGAGAAGACTTGGCTCCCTAAAATTGCCTGAGCTCCCTAGAATGCCAGGGTCCCCAAGATGTGAGCCTTAGAAAGACCCCTCTGGCTGCTGAGGTGGCGGTGGCCAGGCTTCTCAGGCATCCGCTATGCGCTGTGCCTGCACGCGCACTCCTGCCCTGGACCCTGACCCCATCCCGCAGCGCGAGTCTGCCCCATTTTAGAGGAGAACACAAGGCGTGGCACGGAGAAGCCAGGTTAACTGCCCGGATCACACAGCTGTGGCCCGTTCACCTGGTCCAGGACCCGCGCTCCTAAGCCTTCCCCCCAGTGGAAATTTCCACTCCCCTGGTGGTGGAGGCGGTGGTAGTGATGACAGCGCCTTCTAGTTTAATGTTGCGGGCCGTCGAGGCTCGCCATTCTGCAGACAGGGTTTTTCTTCATTGGCTTTGCTTAGCATCGAAACCATCTAGACTTCAGCAGTGTCTGGGGAGGGGTCCGGAACCCCTCGGCTGCCTGTGACCGTTTGAGGCACGGGGTCGTCTGTGAGCACTGCTATTACACCACATGGTGGGGCTCGCAGAATAATACAGATCTGGGAGTTTCATGTGTTGCGCAGAGCCTCTGTTCTGTCCCAAGCCCGCTGCTGCGGACACGGGGTGGTGACCAGGACGGCCCCGTCCTTCCCCTCTCCTGGGGCTCACAGTCCCAGTGGGGAGACTGACCTGTGCCCAGACAGGCCCCCGAACCCGGGGGAGGAAGTTAGCGCAAGTGTCAGTGGGCCAGCAGAGCCGGGAGCGGCGCCTCCATGCGTCTGCCGGCGGATGTGGCGGGGACCCCGTCGGGACCCCGGCTCGCGCTCAGGGGCGGGCGGGGGCGCGGGGGCGCGGGGGCGGCTTCTCCTCTCCTCTTCGGAGCGCGTAACTGCGTAACTGCGTCCCTCGCCCCAGATGCCAGCCCCGCCGAGGCGCCCCCTTCCGCCCGGGCCCAGGAGCGCTCCTTCTTCGTCCGCATGAAATCCACCCTCACCAAGAGGGGGCTGCACGTCAAGGCCTCGGGGTACAAGGTGGGCGCTCGGCTTTGAGAGAGCTCTAAAGTTCCTGCCAGCTCCGTCCCAGCCCGGGGAGTGTGGCCAAGGGAACCAGACTGGCGGCTCCACTGGGTGCGGTGGTTTCGGGAACCAAGGCTGGGAACTGGGAGCCACATGCCGGCCCCTGTGCCCCACGCCTGCACGTGATGCCCAGAGCCTGGCAAGGTGGCCTGGTGTGGTCCTTGCCCTCAGGCCCAGCTTGCCCCTCCTCCAACCATGCCGCCACCGCCCGCGGGCTTCCCCAGCCACGCCCACCAGCGTGCGGCCCCGCCTCCACTGGCCACGCCCATTGGCCATGTGGCCCCGCCTTCCAAAGCCACGCCCCTCCTCGGTGGCTCCACCTTCCCCAAACCAGACCCTCCCACCCCCACCCCACCTTGCTCCTCCACCAACCTCGCCCCCCCAGCAGGTCATCCACGTGACAGGGCGCCTGCGTGCCCGCGCCCTGGGCCTTGTGGCCCTGGGCCACACGTTGCCCCCAGCCCCTCTGGCAGAGCTGCCTCTACACGGACACATGATCGTCTTCCGCCTCAGCCTGGGTCTCACCATCCTTGCTTGTGAGAGCAGGTACTGGGGTTGGGGGCTGAGGCAGGTGAGGGGGGCACTCAGGAGAGCTTGGCTTGGGAAGGCACGGCCAGCATGGGGCTGCAGGCCCTGCGCGATGGGAAGCCGCAGCGGAGGAGCCGGCGGCAGGTGAAGAGGCGAGGAAGGTGGCTGTGTCATGCAGGGGTCCCTGCGGGTCTGCAGGGCCTGCCCGTGCCGACCTGTCTCTCATCTCCCCTCTCTCCTGGGGCTTCTCCTGCACCAGGCAGTGGGCACTTAAACAATGAACTTGGCCAGCCCCGAGCTTTGGGGTGCCTGGGCCCTGCGCGTGCTCACAGACGCCCTAGGAGGCCGCTGTTACTCCCGCTGCACAGAGCGCTGTGGAGCAAGGGTCTGGGCGCCGGGTGCCCCGAAGCCAGCTCAGGCTCTTGCCCTCTCCTGTCACCTCCAGAGTCAGTGACCACATGGACCTGGGGCCCTCGGAGCTGGTGGGCCGCAGCTGCTATCAGTTTGTGCATGGACAGGATGCCACCAGGATCCGCCAAAGCCACCTGGACCGTGAGGCCCATCTCTGACACTCGTCCCTGCTGCCCCTGTCCCCAGCAGTCCTTCTTCCAAGCTGGCCACGGTCCCTCCCGCTGCACCTACAGCTCGAGGGGCCTGGTCAGCACTGGAAGACGTCCGTGGACACTGAGCCCTGGCTCAGCGTGGGGGCGGCCGTGGGGTCTCTGTCACCTGCCCTTAACCTCCGGAGCCCATGGCCACCAAGCTCTGCCCCCTCTGACTCGCTGTCTGTCTCCCTCCCTGCACCTCTCCTCCCTCCCCGGCCTCCCCTCCGCTGGTCTCCCCGGCCCCTCCTGTCTCTGCCGCCGGACTGGGCCCAGTGCTGGACAAGGGCCAGGTGATGACCGGTTACTACCGCTGGCTGCAGCGCGCAGGCGGCTTCGTGTGGCTGCAGTCGGTAGCCACCGTGGCCGGGAGCGGGAAGAGCCCCGGGGAGCACCACGTGCTCTGGGTCAGCCACGTGCTCAGGTGACAGCCAGAGGCCCTGCCCCTCCTGCAGGGCTAGGAGCCTCTGTGCCCCATCTTGGGGCGGGTGCCCTCCGGGGATGGGACAAATGGACAGGAAGGGAGCAGGAAGTGAAAGCAAAGGCCTAGATGTGCAGGGGACAGGGACAGTTACTGAAGCGAGGACAGTGTCTGAGAGAGGCAGGGCAGGTTCACAGCAGCCTCTGGCCCCGCATGAGGGTCTGGACTCGACTCTGGGCCACTCGGAGGTAAGGGAAGCTCTTCCTATGGAGGCCCAAAGCAGACCAACTCAAGGAGAGAAGCCGAAGCTTTCTGGGAGGCTGAGGCAGGAGGGTCACTAAGCTGGAGTCCAGCATGGAAAGGGCATTGCCAGCAGGAGGCCCAGCAAAGTCAAAGAACCAAGAGCCTGAGCTGGCTACAGGAGAAAAGGGAGCGTACAGGGCTGGAGGTTAAAGTCACCAGAGAAAAGAGGCTGCAAATGACTGTTCCATGGCACTGGGGAGCCATGGAAGGCTATAGAGCTGGAGTCTTGCTTGTTGGAAAGAGTCTCCTTGCTGCTACGGGTCGGGGGCCAGGGAGAAGGCTGGGGCAGGTCTTGGGAAATGCCAGGCTCCAAGGCTGCAGGAAAGGGACAAGGGTATCTTCTGCCCAGCCTCTGGCTTTGCAGAGCCTAGAGCGGAGCTTTGAGGGGAGCAGTAGCTGAGAAGGAAGATGCTGAGGTGAGTGAGCCCGGGGCATCTTGGGGAAACTCAGGTGGTGGCAGCCTGGTGGACAGTGGCTCTGTGGGTCTGGCCTCAGGAGAGAGCTGAGCTGGGCTGGAAAGCAGCTTTGGAATGGGGCAGCGTCGGTGTGGGGGCGCCTGCGCTCAGTGAGGGAGCTATGCTTACTGCCGGCGTCACGTGGGACAGGAGGGACACCAGAGGCTGGGTGGCTGGGACCCCATGGCTCTCAACGTCATCCTCTTCTCCCCAGCCACGCCGAGGGTGGCCAGACACCTCTGGACACCTTCCAGCTCCCAGCCGGCACAGCCTGTAAGGACGCGCCCAGCCCTGTGCCAGAGCCCACCGGTAAGCTCACCTCCCTGCCCCCACTGTCCCTGGTAACCCCAGAAGGCCCTTTGGGAGCTTGGTCCAGTTGTGAAGCCACCAACCTGTGTGGCTAATGCATATGAACATTAAAATTAAAAGTCCATTACCAGCTTGGCGGCGCACACCTGTAATCCCAGCACTAGGGAGGCTGAGGCAGGAGGATCCCCATGAGTTCAAGGCCAATCTGAACTTGCCTTACAAGGCTTTTCAATCCCTGCCTACCTGACAGTTCAGGCTGATAGTTCTGGGCTGTGGGCCCAGTCCTATGCAGCCCCCTGGTCTCTACCTTCTGGATACCAGTGGCAGCTTCCCCTACCTGTGACAATCAAGAATGTTCCCAGCCACTGCCTAGTGTTTCCTGGGGGACAGTCCCTGTTGCTGACAACCCTGAGTCTGCCTGCAAGCACAGCTGCAGTCCGGGAAACAGGCCTGGGCCAACCACCAGCCCTTCCTGATCTTCCTCTTCCAGAGAGTGGGACTCCCGCGGAAGGGAAGCAGGCTGCACCCCCAGACCACGATGACGCCCCCCAGGCCCGGGGTAAGCGCATCAAAGTGGAGCCGCATGCGCAGGAAGCCAGGGGCTCAGAGGACAGCGGGGACGAGGAAGCCGCCGAGCAGCCCCACGCAAAGCGGCCTGGGTTCACGTCGGTCATCCGGGGTGCGCTGCGGCCATGGGGCCCAGAGCCGCCACGCGACCCACCGCCGCTGCCACCACCACTGCCACCGTCACTGCCACCCGCCCTGCTGCCTGCGGGCTTCCTGCCGCCCATGGTGCGCGGCCTCTGCACACCCGGCGCCATCCGCTACGCGCCCGCTGAACTGGGCCTCGTGTGCCCGCGCCTGCCTGGCGCACTCTGCCCTGCGCTCGGCCTGCCCTGCCCTGGGCTCGCGCTCGCGGGGCCCAGGGCGCAGCACAAGGGGGACTGAGGACCGGGATTAGAGCTGCGCCCCT
Organism: Chinchilla lanigera; assembly: GCF_000276665.1. Lineage (NCBI taxonomy): Eukaryota > Metazoa > Chordata > Mammalia > Rodentia > Chinchillidae > Chinchilla > Chinchilla lanigera. Next base: position 1,008,866 of record NW_004955574.1, read on the forward strand.
TGCCTGGTGTCCCTGCGCAGGCCCCGCTCGTCCA
>NW_004955574.1:1009439-1014883 GCF_000276665.1 Chinchilla lanigera
CCCCAGGGACAGCTGCATGGGCCCGCGCAGCGAGGCCAGGCCCACGGCATAGGAGGCGCCGCCCCACACCACGCACAGGCCGCCCAGCAGGAAGAAGCCTGCGGAGAGGGAGAGGAGGCCATCAGCCCGGGCAGGGAGGCCAGGGGACAGCCCCGGGGCGGCAGGCACGGCCGGACGGGGTCTCTGAGAGGTGGAGCTGGACCCGCGCCCTGGGCCACCATGGCAGGCGGACGACGTCGGGGTCCACACTTACCGTGGGGCCCAGAGCACCCTCGCTCCTTCGTGGGGGTCGGCACTCACCGTAGGCAGCTTCCCGTCCCATGTCACTTTGCATGAAAGAGATGACCCCGATGCCTGAAGCCAGGAGGCCATTGCGGAACCAGGACAGGAAGGCTGCATCGAGAGGAAGACGCTCAGCCCAAGCCCTGCGCCCCGAGGCCCCTCTGCCCGGGCAACCTGAGGGGCCTTCCGCCTCCCGCCATCACGCGTCCAGCCACGAGGCCAGCGCCCCCAATCCCCAGCTCTTCCAGGAAGCCCCCGCCAAACCCCCTTCCCCGTCATCTCATCCAGGCCTCTGAGCCCTCGCCCTAAATTCTGCAACACCAAAGATTGGAGATGGCCTCAGTGCAGCCTGGAGGGCGATCTAGAACCAAAAGCGAAGACCCTCGATGTCCAGACGGGAAGCCGCCAGGGGCCCACCTCGGCCAGGCCCTCCGCCAAGTGCAGCCCCGGCCGCCGCCTTGCTCAGACCCCGGGACAGACCTCTCACGCCGGCCTCTCGCAGGCGTGCCCCTCGACCTCCTGCAAACGCCACCCTCTCCTACCACGTAGGGCCGACTTAAAGCATCCACACTTCCGCAGCTCAACTCCCTGGGGGAACAGGCTGGTCAGGGCAGGCCTGAGGCCAAGGGCACCAGAAGCCGCCAGGGTGGCCCCATCACAAGTCCCCTGTCCCATCCAGAATCCAACGCCCCATCCACTCGGACCTGTCACCCTTCCACTTGAGGCTCCTCCCCCAGCAGCTAGATCGCCCCTTCCTCCTATCAGCAGAGAGCTTTGCCCCCATTGGCTGCGCCCTCCTCCAATCCGGAGCTCCCGCATCTTCTGCGGGGAGCTGCGCTCTGCTGTTTGCAGAGTGGTCCCCTCGGCCGCCTGTGCGATCCCTGTGGCAGGGGGTCCCCACCCTTAGCTGCCCGGGGACGCCCCCTCGCCGCAGGCGCAATTCTGCCGGCCCCTCTCCCAGCCGGGCCCCTCCCCGATCCCTACTGCGCCCCGCTGGCCCGGACCCCGGCACCCCTCGCGCAAGCCCCTGCCCTAAGCGCGCAGCCTGTGCCCCTGCAGCCAGCGTCTCGGCGCGCATGCGGAAGCTCCCGTCGCCGCCGAGCATGGGGCCCAGCTTCCAGCCGCGGCTGCAGCCCGCACACGCGCTCGCGCCGGCTCGACCCGGCCCCTGCCGCGAACCTGTCTCGTGAGCCTTCCGGAGGAGCCAGGCGTCCGCGCGGTCCAGCTCAGACACTGCGGGCGGCGAAGCCCCGGCGCGGGGACCGTGGCCCGGGGCGAAGGATCCCCGGGCGCCCCCGCTCCGGGGCCGCTGAGGAGGCAGCAGCGACCCCCGGAAGCGGAGTCGGGCCAGGCGAGCCACCCGAGCCCACCACCAGCTGCCTCCCATGGTTCCCATTACGGCCGCCGCGCGCCGCTCCGCCCCGTGGGGCGCCCGTAGGCCACGGCTCACGTCACTCAGGCGGAGCGGCTCCCTATTGGATGCTCTTCCGCTACTCAGACCCAGCAAACGTCGTCCACTGGTCGAGGTGGCGGTGGTTCCCTCCTCTGTCATCTATGCCGGTAGTGCGCATCCCGCCTCGCTTTCGCCTCCCGACTACAAGTCCCGGCTATCAGCGCCTCCGGGGAAGGCGGGCTTCCAAGTCCCGGCGCGAGGTCTGCGGGACTTGTAGTTTTGTTTTGTTTGGAATTGTAATTTTAAAAATAACTTTAGTTCCAATGGCTATCAAAACAAAAACTCTAAGTTCTTAATGTGCAGTCTGAAAAACCCCGGGGAGCCCAGACAGGAAAGTAAAACCCAGCAGTAATCTCATCAATGAGCGGTTACTATTTTGTTGTATTACTGTACAATTCTATGCAGATATACAATAAAACACTGTTTGACAAATTATTTTTTCATATAACTTTAACTTTATTGGGAACATTGACTTGTGTCATTGAATATTTCACCATGAACTTTATTTTTATTTTTATTTATTTATTTTTCAGTACCGGGAATCGAACTCAGGACCTCGTGCTTGCCAGGCAGGCGCTGTGCCGCTGAGCTAAATCCCCAGCCCGAACTTTTTTTTTTTTTTTTAATTTAAAAAATTAACCTGGCGTGGTGGCGCACTCCTGTAGTCCCAGTCCTCGTGAGGCTGAGGCAGGAGGATCATTGCGAGTTCGAGACCAGCCTGGGCTGCAAAGTGAGCTCAAGTCCAGCCTGAACTTCATAGCAAGACCCTGTCTCAAATAAATAAATGAATGAATGAATGAATGAATGAATGAATAAATAAATAAATAAATAAATAAATAATTAATAAATGTGATGCCAGGCATGGTGGCGCGGGCCTGTAATCCCAGCACTCAGGAGGCTGAGGTAGGAAAACAACTTTGAGTTCGAGGCCAGCCTGACCTAAGCGGGAGGGGAGGCAGCGGAGGAGGGGGAGCAGCAGCGCTGATGGGAAACAGGCTCAGCAGGCAGAGGTTCTAAATAAATCCCTGCGGTCTTTCCCTAGTTTAAGCCCTCTGGGGACAGGGAGAGTTGAGAGCAGAGCGCCTCTATCGCCCTGGGGCCTTGGTAGCCTTGCACTAGGCCGGCGGCTCTCAGGCTCTGCGCCTCTGTCTCCGCTGAGAAGGTGGGAAGGGCTGTCTGGCGGGACAGGGAGAGATGGCCCTGAGGGGCAAGTCGCATGGGCCAGGACAGGCCTGTGGCTGACAACCGTGCACCGAGGTAGCTTCAGTGAGAACTGGAAATACTTGTGACAGACACATTCTTCACATTCTTGGCTAAGGAAATGCTTTCTGCTGTTGAGAAAGAGAAATAAACAGTTGAATACCAGAAAGGGTCAGAACAGAGGAAACAAATCCTTACAGAAGTCGATCTTCTTGTTCTTTTTTTTTTTTTAATATTTATTTTCATTTAATTTGGGGGTTTCTGCTGGGCGTGGTGGCGCACGACTATAATCCCAGCACTGGGGAGGCTGAGGCAGGAGGATCATTGGGAGTTCCAGGCCAGCCTGGGCCACAAAGTGAGCTCAAGGCCAGCCTGAACTGCATAGCCAGACCCTGTCTCAAAAAGATTTTTTAAAAAAGGCGGGGAGGGGTTCTTTTGCGGGGGAAACAGGGTCTCCCTATGTAGCCCAGACTGACCTTGAACTTGTAGAAAACCTCCTGGCTCAGCCTCCTGAGTGCTGGGATTACAGGTGTGCACTGCTTTTATTTTTAGATTTTATTTTTAAAAATTTTAGGGAGTTAAGCAAGGTTTTTTGTTTTTGTTTAATTTTATTGGTACATTTTAGACGTATACAATGATAACATTCATCAGGGAATTTGTACTTGTACATGATGGATCATGCTTCTTTTTTCCCATTCCTTTCCCCTCCCTATTTACAAAAGCTTTGTTTCCATTTTCCCTTCTTTTCTCATTTGCCCCTTCCCTTCCCTCCTTTCTCCCTCCCCATCCCTGGTTCCCCTTCCCATTTGAACACTTCCTTTCTGTTTCACAGTAACACATACATGTTGGTCCCTATTGACACTTCTGGTTTCTCATACCAGTAAGTATTGTAGTTTTCAAATAAAGGTCTTTTCCTTCATTAGATTGGTTCCTAGGTATTTCTTTCTTTCTTTCTTTCTTTTTGATGCTACTCTGAAAGGTTTTTTTTTTTTTTTTCTTTTTTTCAAAAAAAGGGGGGGCTGGGGATTTAGCCCAGGGGCACAGCACCTCCTACCTGGCAAGTGCAAGGTCGTGAGTTCAATTCCCAGTACAGGAAAAAAAAAAAAAAAAGTGTGTTTCCCTGATTCCTCTTTCAGTGTTTTTTGGTATTTTTGGGGTTTTTTGTGCTGGGAATGGAACTCACGACCTCACGCTTGCTGGGTTTCAGTGTTATTTGGGTACAGGAATGCTACTGATTTCTGAGTGTTGACTTTGTACCCAGCTAAATGACTCAGTTTGGTTATTACATCTAGAAGTCTTTTGGGGGAGTTTTTGGGGTCTCCCATGTAGAGTATCCTGTCATCCACAAATAATGGTAATCAATTTCTTCCTTTCCTTTCCTTGTTCTTTTTATTTCTCTCTCTTTCTAATTGCTCTGGCTAAAGTTTCCAGAGCTATACTGAGTAAGCGTGGTGACGGTGGACATCCTTGTCTTGTTCCTGAATTTAGAGTGAAAGCTGTCAGTGTTTGTCCATTTAGCAGGATGTTGGCTGTTGGTTCGTCATAGATGGGCTTTATCAGACTGAGATAAAGACCTTCTACTGCAATTTTCTGTAGGGTTTTCACCGTGAATAGGTGTTGGACTTTGTCAAATGCTTTTTCTGCATCTACTGAGATGATCATATGTTTTTGTCTTTGGCTCTGTTAATATGGTATATTACATTTATTGATTTGTGTGTGTTGAACCATCCCCGCATCCCTGGGATGAATCCTAGTTGGTCATGGTGTACAATCTTCTTCATAATTTGCTGCATTCTGTTTGCCAATATCTTATTGGAGACTGTTTCGTATCTTCGCATATTCATTACGGAGACTGGCCTGTAGTTCTCCTTTTTGGTTGGATCCTTCTCTGGTGTTGGTATGAGGGTAACGCTTGCTTCCAGGAATAAATTTGGGAGTATGGCTTCCCTTTCAATTTCATTAAAGAGTTTGAGAAGTAGCAGCATTACGTCTTCTCTAAAATTCTTGCAGAATTCAGCAGTGACTCCATCAGGGCCTGGTGTTTTCTTTGTTGGTAGGTGTGGTGGATTAATTAGCTAGTGGTCAACTTGTAACACCCAGCTGAACTGAATCAATGTGGTTCTAGAGGGTGGAAGGCCCACCTGAGAATTGTTACCAACAGCATAAAAAGAGACCTGGAGGGGAAAATGGTGCTGTTGCTTCTCCTGGAGAAGCTTGTCACCCTGCTTTTCCTGATATGAACTCAGCTGTTCTCATCAGAGGAGCTTGGGACCTCCCTGTTGCTGAGGACAGCTGCAGTTCTTTTCAGGGGAGCTCTGGTCCTACCTTGAGCATCGCTTCCTGGCTCCAGTGCAGATCCCTCAGCCTGCTGGCACAGATCCTTTATCTCACTAGCACAGACTTTCTGGCTTCCAGCACTGACCTTTTAGCCTCCCGATGCAAATTCTTGATACAGTTGCATGAGACACTGCCACGGGATCCAGGCCCTCAGCTGGATTCTTGGGTCTCT
>NW_004955574.1:1015268-1016325 GCF_000276665.1 Chinchilla lanigera
ACTGACCTTGAGCTCACTTTGTAACACAGGCTGGTCTCAAACTCCCAACAATCCTCCTGCCTCAGCCTCCCAAGTGCTGGGATTATAGGCGTGCACCACCATGCCTGGCTAGAGTACGGATTCTTTTTTTGTTGTTGTTGTTGTTGTTTCTGGTACCAGGAATCGAACTCATGAACTCATGACCTTGTGCTTGATGGGCAGGTGTTGTGCCATTGAGCTAAATCCCCAGACCCCTAGAGTACGGATTCTTGAAGTAGGTATTGATTATATTCTGAATTTTTGCAGGATCTTTTGTGATTTTACCCTTTTCATTCCTAATTGCATTGATTTGGGTCTGTTTTCTATTTGAGTCCTTTCTTTCCTTTTTTTTTTGATCAGGTTGGCTAAGGTTTATTTGATTTTATTTAATCATTCAAAGAACCAACTCTTTGATTCATTGATTGTTTGTATTGTTTTCTTAGTCTCTGTTGCATTATTTTCTCCTTTGATCATTACAATTTCCCCCCTTGTATGAACTTTGGGCTTGACTTGCTCTTCTTCTTCTAGAAGATTGAGGTTCAGCATTAGGTTATTTGACCTCACTTTGTTTCTCTGATATGGGAATTCACTGCGATAAATTTCCCTTGTAGAAGTGCTTTCATGCATCCTGCAAGTTCCAGTATGTTGTATTGGCATTATCATTTAATTTGAGAAGCTTTCTAATTCCTTCTTTGATTTCATCTGTGACCCACTGGTTATTTAGGAGGACGTTATTTAATTTCCATGTGTTCATAAAGTTCTTGTGGGTTTTTTTTGCCATGGATTTCCAATTTCACTGCACTATGACCTGATAATATACATGGGATACTTTCAATTCCTGTGCATTTACTTAAGCATGTTCTATGAGCTAATATGTGGTCTATTTTGGAGAACAAGAATGTGTATCCTGATGTTGTGTGGTAGAATACTCTGTAGATATCTACTAAGTCCATACGTTCAAAAGTGTGTTTCACATCTGATATTTCATTGTTGAATTTTGTCTAGTTGATCTATTTGTGACAGTGTGGTATTGAGGTGC
>NW_004955574.1:1016775-1021665 GCF_000276665.1 Chinchilla lanigera
AAGACTAAAAAAAGAGACAAATGAAATGATTTCAGGGCTCTAGGAGGATCAAAACCCTCTCAGAGAATTTGAATTCTCTCAGGGCTAAGACCAAGACCTTGTCTGGGTGGCCTGTATTTATTCATTGATCAGGAGATAACGAAATACTCAAGAAGGGAAATACTCAAGAAGTGAGGGCACTGCTCCGACTTCTCCAAGTAAGGTATTAAGTTGAACCACCCAGGAGTGAGACGCCTGAAGCTACAGTCTTTATCTAGTTGAGGTTGGATCCAGGTGACCTTGTCTTATCCTTTTAGGCTTCACAGCTTCACCCACCATTACAGGCCTCAATAGGGATCAGTGACTCACAAAGGTTCGTTTACTGTGAGTCCACCACCATCTCCAGACAAGGAGCCTAGGCCTTGGACAGACTCACAGGAAAACATGGAGGGGCTGGGGATACAGCTCAGTGGCATAAGGTCCTGCCTGGCAAGCGCAAGGTCGTGAGTTCAATCCCCGGCACCACAAAAAAAAAAAAAAAGAAAGAAAAGAAAAGAAAGAAAACATAGAAAGCCAGTTGATTAAGTCCTGCTCAGAGCTGCTTCGTAGTGGTCTCCATCATGAGGTGGGCACAAGGCAGGACAGAACTATGAGCAAGCGATAAGATTACAGGCTTACCCAGTTAGGTAATACTGATCTAAGGGGGAAGCAGGTGACGAAGCACGTGTACATGGGAAGAACAAGGACCATTTTAGGAAGAGATGAACCAGGGGGCGCTGGCCACCCACCCAGGCAACTGATGTTAACCTTAGTGCTCTGCTTGTCCCGCGGGTGTGTGAGCCTGGTCATTTTGTCTTTATCTCGAGGCCGGCCCTCTCACCGATGCGCCTCTGGCCGCAGTTATCGTGTGTTTTCATCTGCTGTACTGACTCCCTCCAGGGCCCAGCCCTGTGTGACTGTCTAGAATATTTCTACCTAACTTAGCTGTCCATACGACTACTCCCTTACTAGGAAAAAATTGACTGGTAAAACTGGGGACAGTTCTCCAGTTCCAGCAAAGGCCAAAGCAGATTTTACCTGTTGAGACTGCACCAGGCCTCCTTGACCTAATTAGTCAGCAGGTGGATCCTGCTGCGTGGTATAATCAAATACCCGGAAGGGCAAATTCGGCCGTGCTGGGTTTATAAAACTAAAAGATCCATGCCAATTTCCTGAGTACCCATTGAAGGCTCATAAAGGCCTCCAGCCTGTCACGGATAGGTTTCTCAAATATGGCGTTCTATGGTCTTGCCAGTCCCTTGCAATACAAACCTTCAGATGATGTAGGATGGTGCAAGACCTCCAGCTCGCCAGGCATAGTGGCACACACCTAGGCTACATAGACAGTTTAAGGTCAACCTGGACTACATAGCAAGACCCTGTCTCAAAAAACAAAACAAAACAAAACTTTCACTTCATCAAGGAAGCTGTAACCCAATCCACCAACCTATAAATATAATACTTTCCCAAATTCAAGGAGAGACAAGTAGGTTCTCAGTCTTAAACTCAAAAAAGCTTTCTTTTCTATTTCTCTCCATCTAGATTCCCAGTTCTGTTTACCTTTGAATGGAAGAAATCCCAATTCGAAGGAAAAAAATATATATATGAACAGTTCTCCCACACGTCTTACTTTTTTGCTCTGGCACTGGGAAAAGTATTAAGGAATCTGGAGTTTAAGCAGGGAACTATCCTACGTTATATAGATGATATTCTCTTTTATTTTTTTATTTTTATTTGTCTTTTTGAAACAGGGTCTCCTTATGCAATTCAGGCTGGCCTTGAGCTCACTTTGTAGCCTAGGCTGATCTCGAATTTGCAACAATCCTCCTGCCTCAGCCTCCCAAGTGCTGGGATTACAGGTGTGCACCACCATGCCTGGCATTTTTTTGGTTTATTTTTAAGACAGGGCCTTGCTATATAGTTCAGGCTGGTCTTGAACTTAGTATGTCGTCCAGGCTGGTCTGGAACTCATAGCAATCCTCCTGCCTCAGCCTCCTGAGTGCTGGGATTACCAGTGTGTATCAACACACCCAGCTAGTAGATGATATTCCAACCTGCAGCCCAACTTGGGAGCTATTCAACTATGATATTATCCATACTTTCAATCTAGCTAAGAAGGGATATAAAGTCCTTTTTTTTTTTTTTTTTTTTTTTGAGACACGGTCTCAGGAGCTGGGGATTTAGCTCAGCGGCAAAGCGCCTGCCTGGTATGCACAAGGTCGTGAGTTCGGTTCCCGGTACCGGAGAAAAACCAAAAAAAAAAAAAATAATAATAGACAGGGTCTCACTATGTGGTTCAGGCTGGCCTGGAACTTGCTATGCAGCTGAGGGTGGCCTCAAACTTGCTTCAGTCCTCCTGCCTCAGCCTCCACAGTGCTAGGATCACAGGCATGTGCCACCATGCCTGGCTGATTGTTGCAAGTTTGAGGCCAGCCTGGGCTACATAGAGAGTTCAAGGCCAGCCTGCACTACAAAGTGAGATCCTGTCTCAAAACAACAACAAACCAAAACCAAAACACTCTTCTTCCTCTGTGTATTAGAACAGAAAGGAATTGCTTTGGGTAGCTTAAGTGGAAGGCTGGGACAGGAACTCCACCCACTGGCACACTTATCAAGAAAGTTAGATGGAGTTGCCTCCTGCACGGCCACCATGCCTGAGGGCAATAGCAGCTATAGCTATGCTAACAGAAGAAGCCAGAAAACTAACTTTGGGGCAAAAACTAGAAGTCCTGACTCCCCAGGGCTACTCTTGAGACTAAAGGTCATTTGCGGTTGACAGGGAAACAACTTACTGGGCCATGCTCTTAGACACCTCTGAGGTTACCAGAAAGATCTGTAGTACTCTTAATCCTGCCTCACTCATGCCTACAGGCTCAGAAATTAGCCACTCGTGTGAACAGGTGATTTCCCAGGCCTATGCAAGCAGGCAGGACATCCGTGACCTGCTTCCCCAAGCCCCTGAGGAGGAGTGGTTCACTGGAAATAGCTTTGTCTGAGGACATAAAAAGGCAGCTATGCAGTTGTCAGCCTACAGCAGGTCCCTAAGGCCAAACCCTTAGGGACCTTAAGTCCTTTAAGTCCCTTAACCCTTAAGTCCCCAGGGACTTCTGCTCAAAGTGCAGAACTCATAGCTCTTACTCAGGCATGGATATCAGGAAAAGGCCAAAAGGTAATTTTTTTTTATCTTTTCAATTTTTCTTTATTATTTAATGGACAGATAATAAGTGTACATCTCAGTGAGACACAAGGTTATCTTACATTCACCCACAGTGGAATGATCAATTCAATATATTAAACATATTAAAAATCTCAGACTTTTATCATTTAAGGAGGTATATATTTATATGGATTCCAAATATGCCTTTCTGGTGCTACATGCCCTTCTAAAAAAATTGTGGGGAGCTTGGTAACTAATAAACAATTATCCAGGGCTGGGGATATAGCTCAAGGGCTGGGGATATAGCTCAGCGGTACAAGCGCCTGCCCGGCAAGCGTAAGCTTGTGAGTTTGATCCCTGGTACCAAAAAAAAAAAAAAAGAAAAGAAAAGAAATATCTACAAAGCACAAGAAAAAAATTCAACAACTCCCGAGACAGTCCATCTTCCCAGGCAGGTCACTGCCATTCATTGCAAGGGACACGTCTAAAGTCCCCTTGGGAAGTCAAAAGGCGGATAGGGAGACACAAAGGGCAGCATTACAGTCCCTTGTGACCCTAGCAATTAGGGACTCGCCCACAGGCCACCATATGGGGGATTTAACAGATGCTGGTTCTGACTGACACCTTTACAGGCTGGACTGAGGCCTTTCCTACCTGCTCAGAAAAGGCTACAGGGGTAGTAGGGTTCTGCACTCAGAGATCATTCCTGGGTTTGAACTACCCCAGTCCCTCCAGAGGCAGTGGGCCTTCTTTCACCTCTCCAGTAACTCAGCAGGTGGCAGAGGCTTCAGGAACAAAATTCCATCTCCATTCTGCATGGAGACCTCAGCCCTCTGGAAAGGCAAGAGCACCGAGCCGTCCCTACAGGGAGCTCTGGCAAAATGTTGCCTAAAGCCAGGTGTGGTGGCGCACACCTGTGATCCCAGCACTCAGGAGGCTGAGGCAGGAGGGCAACTGTGAGTTCGAGGCCAGCCTGAGCTACATAGTGAGACCCTGTCTCAAATAACCACAACAAAAAACCAACCAAAATAAACCCACTTTGCCAAGGGCCTTCCGAGTCTTGGCTCTGTTTATTGCCAACAGCCCTCATGAGGGTTTGAAACACCCCACACCCGCTAACTGTGGGTCCATTTGAGACGCGCACGGGAGGCCTTCCCTACCTTCTGAGGCGGGAGAGGACCCGGCGCCCACAGGGCTCTTACAGTATCTTATCAGTCTGGGCCATGAAAGACAAGCTGGAAACAGAGACCTGCCGGCTCCTGGCCCGGGGACCCCCAGGGTCTGCTGTGGAGCCCAAGTGCCCATTAAATCTTGGCAAGAAAGGGATCCTGCAGGCCAGTTAACACCAAAGTGAAAGAGCCCCATCTTGAGGACCCCTGCACCCCCTCTGCAGCAAGATGGCAGAGGCAGAGCTGGACCAGCTTTCTAGGATCAGGCCAGCCCCACCTGAATTGTCTGAGGGCAACGACCACCCCAAAGAAGACGCTCCTCCTGTGAACCTCTGGGAGATCCCAGAGTCCTCTGCAGAAAGCCAGACGCTGGCGCTGCCCTGGGTGCAGGTAAGTAGAGTCACGAATGACCCCGCTCCACCACAGCTTCAATGGGCACCGGCACCAGGACTCCTGCTTGTAACTGGACCCAGACTGTGGGTGACCTTGCTGGGCGATGGCTCTCAGGCTCATGGTGGTTTATTTAATTTCCCTCTTCACAGGAAG
>NW_004955574.1:1021900-1035606 GCF_000276665.1 Chinchilla lanigera
CTACATAGGGAGACCCTGTCTCAAAACACCAAAATAAATAAAATAAAATAAAAACGTTAACCAGTCAGTAAAGTAGATGAACACATTAGAAAAAAAACTCTAGCTGAGTCTTTGCCCTTTACCTCTCCATGTATATTACTGGGGATTAAGCTCAGGGCGACACCCCAGGCCTCCCAGTAGAATTTATTGTATATTACAAGTTATTTATACATATTTCCAATGGATTCATGGATTCTGTTCAGGACCCTCGTCCATTTTTTTTACTTTTAATTTTGAGACAGGTTCTCCCTGAGTTGTCCAGGCTGGGTTGAAATTTGCAATCCTCCTGCCTCAGCTCCCAGACTGCTGGGATTATAGATGTGCACCACCCTGCGGTGGCCCACCACCTTGCTGGCCCTTTACTTTTCCATCTTGCACACAGAAGTACAGCTAAGGGCTGGTTTCATCTGGGAATCTGGCAGAAGCACCTTGATTCACCTATAGATGTCAGTTGTAACATGGTGATGGTGCAATGGATTGTCATGATCACTAAAGTGACACAATTAGTTCAAGGGATACAGTGGTTCCCCTACCATTGGGGGATATGTCCAAAGGCCCCTAGTGTGTCCCTGAAACTGGGGAAATCAAGTGTCAAACACTACACATAGCAGTGCCAGTGGAGCGAGATAGCTCTTGAGCTTGCTGGTAACAGGCAGGTAGCATATACAGTGTGGATACATTGCACAGATGGATGATTCCCTGTCCCTGGTAGGACAGAACCAGGACACCATGAGATTTTATCAGGATGATGTGCCATTACAATTTAGGAATTGTTTATTTTTGGAATTTTCCATTTGATATTTTTGGATTGTGGCTGACAGCAGGTAACAAACTGTGGCCAGTAAAACTGGGGATCAGAGGGGACCATAGCACTTCCTCTCAACAAGCCATGACCCATGGGGTTTGAGCTTATATGACAGCTGGCTTGGGGCACTGGCTATCTGTCCTAACACAGCTTTTGGAAAGACAACAGCATACCTGGGAGATAAAGGAGGAGCTGCAGGCTAAAGGCAGAGTGAAGAGGTCTGTGAGGGCGAGGACGGAGGAAGGGGCACCTTCTAGGAAAGGCAGCAGGTCCTGTTCCTCCAGCTCCCGAGGTACACAAAGTTAAGCAGGGATACCTGGGACAGGGTCATCTCCTTCACCTTTCTCTGCCCCGCAGAGCGGTACTATGTCCTCGTCACCAGGGACTGTCCTCCACATTGGGCTGAAACGCTAAGGATCGTGCAGGATGAGGGCTGTGTCCTTTACAAGGCTGCGACCTTTCCAGGGGCTCCTAAAGAGCATGGTTGCCTGGACGCAGCCAAGACAGTCCTCTGTCACTCAGTCTCCTGAGCCTTCCCCTGCAGCTGAGGCTAGAAGCCTGCAAACTACGATTCACATTTTCCTCCAGCTCCCACGGCTCTGGGGACTGTAGCAGCTTCCTACACCTGCTAATCTTTGGTGGCCTGATCATCCCTCTTTTGTCCCTCCAAACCTTCCAATTCTTTGGGTCCAATGCCCTGCACTACATTTCTTCTTCTGGTCTAAGAAGGGAGAGTGATTTGTTTCCCTGATCACGTGTTGACTGAGTGAACGGGAAAAGAAAGGCCTCTCTGGATTCCTCTGACCACCACTAGCCTGGGAAATTCTGCACCCTAGAAAGACAAGTCTGGAGCCAGGCTGTTTGAAGCCCTACTTTGCCACTGAGCAGCTATTGACCTAAATGGGTTACTTAGTCTCTTTCTGCCTCGATTTGCTCAGCTGTGAAATGGGGAACATGATGACACTTGCATGGTGGTTTAGTAAGAGTTAGGCAGTTCATGCAAAGCCTGTCATGGTGACACACACCTGTAATCCCCAGCACCTGGGCAGGAGGCTGAGGCAGGAGAATCATAAATTCACACCCAGCCTTGGGTAATTTAGAGACTTAAATAGATCTTGTCTCAAAATACAAAATAAATGGGCTGGGGATATATCTCAGCAGCACAGCACCTGCGTGGCAAGCACAAGGTCCTGAGTTCGATTCCTGGTACCAAAAAAAAAAAAAAAAGAAAACACAAGAACAAAAAAAAAAAGTAAATGAAGCTGGGGATGTAGCTCAGCAGGAAGTCCCTGGAGGTGGAGTGGGGAGGGGAGCTCGATGCCTGTCCCAGATTTACCTAGGTGCCCTAGCTGAGATACCGCTGTCTGCTCTTCCTTCCCATTAAACGTGAGCTCCCCAGACTGGCAGAACGGAATTGAGGCATACAGCTTTCTGCTGCTACCTCTCCTCTTCTTCTCAGGGGCCGGAAGGGCACCGTCCTCCCATTTTAGCTTGGATCGAGCATCAGAAGCACCCTTGCTTGTCTGGATGGTGACTGAGAAGGGAGATCACTGTCCTTATGGAATCCTGACGCTGTCTAGCCAGTGCAGTAGTGTGTGCACCTGCACTCCCACACTCTGGGAAGCTGAGGCAGGAGGATTACAAACTTGAGCCCAGCTTTGGCAATTCAGTGACTTAGTGAGGCCCTGTTTCAAAACTGAAAAAGATCAGTACCACAAAAACAAGACAAAATCAAACAAAAACAAATCTTTTCCTCCTGCTCTTCCTAATACTAGAGACTGAACCGAGGGCCTTTGCACTGAGCTATATTCCCAGCTCTCTTTCTCTCTCTTTTTTTCTATTATTTTACTTTGAGACAGACTCTCTTTAAGTTACTAAATTGCCCAGGCAGGGCTTGAATTTGTGATCTTCCTGCCTCAGCTTCCCTGAATGCTGGGATTACAGGGGTGTTCCACACGCCCAGCTGCAAAACAAAACAACAAAAAGCATCCCTTCTACACATTGTTTGAAGCCAGGACTTTGTTAGGGTGGCAACAAGAAACAGTTGCACCTGCCAAGACTGACAAGGAGGCAGTCGCCGGGCAGTGAGGTCTGCGGAGGGGACTCGCCAGACATAAAGGGCTACAGTCAGGAGGTCCATGGCTATTTAAACATCACTTAAAAATAAAGTCAGTGCTGTGTTGTATCCGTCACAGTGCAGGTGCTCAGTAGCCACGCACGGCTGTGACCTTCGTATGGGACAGCGAGGACAGAGAGCACCTGCACCGCTGCGGAACACCCCTACATTCCTGCAGAGGACAGGGCATCCCATTATTAAGGTTACAGAAGTGGCTGAAGACCAGGCGTGCTGGCACAGGCCTGTAATCCCAGCACTCCAGGAGGCTGAAGCAGGAGGATCACAAGCTCAAGTCCAGCCTGGGCAATTTAGCCATTTAGTGAGCTCCTGCCTCGAAGGAAAAAAAAAAAAGCTAAAAGGTGGAGGGCAGGGAAGGGGAGTTGATACAGTATCTAAAGTCCACACATAGTTTAAAACAGTAATTGTCAGAAAAATTATAAAACGATGTGTAAAAGCTTTTACCCTTTAACTGGGCGATCGGGGATGGGGCCGTGTGTGTCCACTCCATGCACGCTGAAGCCAGCCGGTGATGGTGTCTGGTGACAGTGGCTGCAGAGGCACACCGCACGGCAGGGGTCTTGGTGTGCCATCTCTCCACCACTGAGCTACACCCAGCTTTTTTTTGGTTGTACTTGGGATTGAATCTGGGGCCTTTGCACTGAACTATATCCCCAACACCTTTTTATTTTGAGGCAGGGTCTCGCTGAGACCTGGACTTCGAATTGCGATCCCCCTGCCTCAGCCTCCCAGAGTGCCGGGATTACACAAGCGTAACACTAACCTGTCTCTGCAACCCGAGACAGACAAGTCCTCCTTTGCCTTCCGTGTGTTCTGCGGAGGTGACAGGTGTGCCCTCTTGCCCCAGATTAAGCTCTTGCGTGTCCTGAGCAGCGGAGTCATCATTCTGAGTCACCCTGCTTTCGACGGCCTCATGACTAAGGTGCAGGTGTAAGGTGAAGGGGGTGGCATGGTGACTGCGTGCCGAGGGGCCTCTGAGAGGGCACCCACTTTAATGCTTGCTCCCCAGTGCCTCTCCGGCCTGCTAACGGGTGTGGGCAACTGCGCTCAGGTAATGAGGCGTGGGGGCGGCTCCCCTCCGTGGTGGTTGTTGATGGTTAACGCTGCGTTAATGTGGCTGGCCCACCGGAAGCAGCCGTCTGGCCAAACATCAGTCTGCACAGTTCTGTGAGGTGTTCTAATGAGACCGACATCTAAATCTGATTTTGTGGGAAGATTCCCCTCCAGAGCGTGGGACAGCCTCATTCAATCAGTTGCAGGTCAGGCCAAAGGGCTGGGGCCAGGCCCTGCCCTCCACCCCCCGCCCCCGTACAGGAAAACAAAACAAAAGAAAGCCATGCAATAAATCAAAGCCACATGTGGTGGTGCACACTCCTAATCCCAGCTACTCAGGAGGCTGAAGCAGGACTGCAGGTTTGAGACCAGCCTGAGGAATGCAGCCAGACCGTCTCAGGAAGAACAGAAAACCCATCTGGCTGGGCCTGCGGCTGCACGCTTGTCATCCCAGCACTCAGTAGGCTGAGGCAGGAGGATGGCTGTGAGTTCAAGGCCAGCCTGGGCTACACAGTTGAGTCCAAGGCCAGTGTGACACCCTCCACAGGGAAACCCCCCACTTCTGTTCAACTCAGGACAGTGTCACTTCCTCATAACCTACGAAGTGAAGAATGTGTTGAGCACCACAGCTCTGCCTTAAAGTGCTCAGAACACTTACTACTTACAGCTGCCGCTGATTAGCACTATTCTCCAACTTCAGGCCTCTTTATTTGATGTATTGTGACTGAACTCAGGGCCTTTGCCCTGAGCTACATTCCTGGTCTTTTTTTTTTTTTTTTTTTTTTTTTTTTGAGACATGATCTATACAGTTAAGGCTGGCCTTTAACTCACTATGTAGCCCAGGCTGGCTTCGTACTTGGCAGTGAACCTCCTGCCTCAGCCTCCAAACTGCTGGATTAGTTGTATACCACCATGCCTTCTCAAAACCTATTTCGGAACAAAGCGTTCAGCACCTTATTTTTTTTCGAAACAGGGTCTCGCTATGTAGTTCAGGCTGTCCTCACACTTGTGGATATCCCCTTGCCTCTGAATCCCGAGTGCTGGGGCTATAGGACTGTTCCACCACACCCAGCCAGGTACGTGTGCTGACTGGCAGCCGCAGCTCACTGCCCCCTCTCAGCAACCCAAGCATGATCAGATCACACATCACCAGCCAAGGAAAAGATCACAGTTCAAAATTCAAATTCTGAAGTACAGTTTCTAACAATACTGCTTTTGCTCCACCATAAAGTCAAAATATCCCAAGTCAAACCATTGCACAGCAAGGAAAAGAACAAAGCAGCAGTGGTCTGCAGAGGACCCTCAGCCTCCTCCCACCTCCCGCCACTGTGGGAGCAGGAACGGTGCGGGCAGCGAGGAGAAACCCACAGGCTGTTTAAAATAACTGCCTCCTCGGGCCGGGGATATAGCTCAGCGGCACAAGCGCCTGCCTGGCAAACGCAAGGTCCTGAGTTCAATTCCTGGTATCAAAAAAACAAAAAAAAACCCATAAAAATAAAATAACTGCATCCTTTAATGGCAGTAATACAATTATCAGATTAAGAGACACAGGAGAAAAGGCAGGAGAGGTTTCTGGAAGACAGATATGGAGTACAAAAGGGGGTGGGGTAGTCATGCGACGATCATTGTAAAAATACAGTACATTATATACATATTTGCACCATCGACTTTCGACTCTGAAATAGTATGTACACTTTTGTTACAATCCTGGTTAGAGAACAATTTTTCTTTAAAAGCTCGGCCTGATGGCGAAAGGGAATTCTGGATGAATTCATAGTCCCATGAGGCTCGGACGCTGAATGTTCCAAGAGGAGCATTTCAGCTTCTATTTCATCCACAGATTTCGGTTTTAAAAAAGCATTTACTTTCTCAGAGGAGGGGGAAATAAGCCAAACCCCAAACACCGCCAAGCTGTGTCCTTCCTCGTCTTACACACGCCTGAGCCTCCGCCCTCCAGTCCACGGCCAGCTCTTGTGGCTGAAGACAAATCTCACTGATGATTGCTTTGGAAAACAACACAAACGGCTGCCGGCTGGCCGGCCCGCCCTCACCTCAGCCCGCGACCCCACAGTGCGCTCTCGCCCTGTAGGTCGCCCAGCCCAGCTGCACCCACCCTGGCTTCTAGCCCCAAATTAATGAGTTATTTCTCTCTGGGGTGGGCGTGGCCCAGGAGCCTTGTAAGGCTCTCGTCATGGGGCAGGAGGGGGCTCCCTCAGCTGGGTGACCAGGTCTCACTGGAACAGAAGAGACCAGGCCTTCAGTGGGCCCAGGAAGAGGGACCCCCAAGTAACCAGACCTTCTGGGGCCAGAGAAGCCCAGGCCTTGCCTGGGCCCCCCAAGCCAGTCGTCTAGCCGTGTTTATGGGCCAGGCCTCCCCAGGGCCCCTGGGACAAGGCCAGTCCTCAGACAGGGTGGGAGAATTAGGCTTCTGTGACAGCTCTGGTCTGTCCCAGTTCAGCTGAACCTTCGGTCCTCTCCGCCCCCAGTGGGGTCCTGGGCCCTCCTCCCTGTTCCAGCTGTAGTCTCCCACCCCATCTTCCTTCCAGAAGTGCATAAAACCTTAAACCATGATGTCTACAGGCCCGGGAGAGGAAAACCAAACACCAGTACCTCGCCCCTACAGACACCATGGTTTAAGGAGCAAAGAAAGCAGAGCTTGCGAACACTGTGCCAAAGGCCACCTGGGATTCCCAGGGGAGCCTGCGGAGTGGCCAGCACGGATCCTTGAGCTGTTGCCAGGGCGGAGGCCGGCAGTGCAGGCACACAGGGTGCTGCGGCTTCTGAGGGCCGGGCCAGACCCCGGCGTGCAGGGCGGGACGGTAATACTGACAGACGCGTGCTCCCGGGCAGCTCTTCGGGGCCACGGCCCCACGGCCCCTTCACCCGCAGGCTCCTGCACAGGCTGGAGGGCCCTGGTTGGGGCGGGAGCTGGGGGCTGGGGACAAGGGGGCAGGAGTGGGAGTTCAGAAATGATAGGAGGCCTGGGGAGCGCCCGCCAGGGTGCCTCTGAGGGCTCCCGGCCACCTCCTCTGATACCTCCACTTTCCCCGGCAGGAGCAGCGGGCACTGGCCTCACGCTGGAGAGCCACGGCTGCTCACGGGCCCTCGAGGACGGGTTCCAGTCTCTACTTGCCCAGCAGAGCGGGGGAGTGACCCTCAGTGCCTTTGCAGGCACCCCTGCTCCCTTTGTCCCGAGGGGGCCCGAGCTTTGCCCGGAGGCCCCCCACCGGCGCCCAGCGACCACCTGGCCGCTGCGGCCCAGGCCCGGCACCGCGGGCAGCCGTGGGCCCTGCAGCACTGACGGGACCCACCCAGGATGGTTCTGTACAATTTATGTCTCAAAGGAAATACTATTTGAGGAAAAAAAAAAGGGAAAAAAGAGGAGAAAAAAGAAAAGAAAGAACACCCGGTCCCTCCCCATCTCCCCCCAATCCCAACTCAGACTGCTGCCCTTAAATATCACCGTGGAAGAGGCGGGGTTGCAGGAGCACCGGCTCCGGCCAACACTACTGGCAGAAGGGGGAGGCGGTGGGGTCGAAGCCTTTAAAAACGTCTTTCAGGGACCCTGCATCCTGCTCGCCCTCGCGGGCCGGGCTGTTGCCAGCAAACGGGCTTCCCGAGCCTGTCTTGGGTGCGGGCTTCGCGGTCCCGAAGAGGGCGGGCACGGGCAGGTTGTGCACCCCGGGCTGCGGCGGGGCGCCCTCCGCAGGCGCGGCGACGGTGGCTGTGGCGGAGGCGGCGGCTGCCTTGGGCCGGGGCCGGTTGTAGCTGTTGTATCTGTCTGTGGCCGCGGCAGAGGCCCCATCCGTGCCAGCTTTCCCTGCTTCTGGCTGCTCCAGTGCAGACTTGCGGACAAAAGGGGGCTCCTTGGTCTTAGAGGCCGAGCTCTTGCCGTTTCCCTCAGGCCCCTTGGGCTGGGCCCCTGCGTCAGTAGCTGGCTCCCCAGCTTTGCTGCCCGCGTTGGGAGTCCTCGGGTCATAGAGGCTGATGCCACTCAGCACACTGCTCTGCCCACTGCCGCTGCCCTGGCCCAGCCCGCCGGCGGCCAGGACTCTGGGGTCGTAGGGAGCCGTGGCCGGTGGGGAGGACCCTCCACTGGGGCTGGAGGCTGGAGAGGACCCTTCGGGAGGGCTGGGCTTGGCAGCACGCGAGGCGACCGTGTCTGCTGGCTTCTGCAGTCGAGGATCAGTGGGGGCCTTCCGCACCCTGGGGTCACTGGGCTTGTCGCTTGGGCTGGGGGCTGCGGAGGGGCCAGTAACGTTAACAGTCTTGAGGATGCGAGAGAGGAGCTCAAAGTCAGGCAGGTTGGAGCCGGAGGTGCTGGGGTCTGTGGAGGCGCCTTGGCGCTGGCGGGCACCGGGGGCCCCTGTGGGGTTGGACCGGTGCAGCCTGGGGTCCAAGGCAGGCAGGGACTGCAGGGCAGCGGGTACGGGGGGGACCATGTCCTGCTTGGGGACGGGCAGAGGGATCAGGTCCTCGGGGTTCCAGAGCACGGTACGGGCAAAGCTGGGCTTGCTCAGGGTCACGTCCTTCTTGATGTGGCTGAACTGCTGCAGCTGCGACCTGGGGTCCCGCAGCGGGTGCCCAGGCAGGGGGTCCAGGGGGATGCTCACGGCCTTCTCCCGCAGCGCCCGCTCCCCCTCCTCCTCTTCCTGAGCGGGAGCCCCGGAGCCCTTGGAGCTGCTGGGGCCGACGGGGCTGGAATGAAGGCTGCCCTCCGGCTTCGAGGTGGGCAGGGAGCGAGCCAGCCGGGGGTCAGAGGGCCCGGTGTCTCCCAGGCCGGATCCGCCAGAAGCCTCAGCATGGCGGGAGAGTCTGGGGTCCCGGCTGAGGCGGGGGTCAGCCAGTCGGCCTCCAGTGGTGTGCACCTTTTGGAGGCGGGGGTCTCCCAGCCCACTGCTGCTCAGCTCCCCAACTGAAGCTGGGGGTCGGCTGGATGTCTGCTGCCGCAGTGTCTTGAGGATGGAGGTGACACTGCTCCCCCCTTCGTCCTCATCACTTGAGTACCAGTTTCCGGTATCACCTGAGAGAGGGCAGACAGGCAGGGAGGGTGAGTGGTCGCACAGCCGCCACCGGCCCTCCAGATCCCCAGGAAGCCCACAGGGCCAGTGCCGCCCTGCCCCGGCACACAGAACCGCAGGGCCTCCTCCCAAGGCGTCCCGTGGGGGTGGGAGGAGACCCTGGAGGCCTCGGTGCCCAGCTCGGGCCTAGCACCTGGGGCTGCCACCCATGGAGCTTTCCACTGTGCCAGCCCTGCCCTAAGTGGTCTGTGGTATTTAAACGGCTCATCAGCCACCTAGAAGGTCAGGTCATTGACATGCCCATCGGACACAGAGCCAAGAGCGAGCCAGGACACCTAGTGCGGGCTCCATTGCCCCTTCCCACCCCCCGGGCTGGGAGGTCCCGGCGGCTCTCAGGCACGTGTCCTCAGCCCCCTTGCAACGCGACAGTGCCCCCCAGGAGGTCAGGGGCCAAACGTCCACTGGAGCTGGCGCAAGCAAAACCTTCAAGGGGGAACCTGCGCCAGCTGGCCCGCCCTCCTCCCCAGCGGTCCCCAGGCCCCTCCAAGGCCCCCTGTGGTCCCTGCCCACCGCTCCCACACGCCTCCTGCACACTGCTCCTCTCTCGCAGACAGGACAGGCCCCAAGCCTCCTCTGAAGGAGTGGGCAGCCCGTCCTGCTGGCTGTCGTGTCGGCAGGAACCAGCCCACCACGCTCCTCGATGGGATCGGGTCACTCCCACGTCTTGCAACACAGGAGGGCGGCCCCGGCACTCGTCTCCTCAGGGACACGCAATAGCAGTTGCCTGGCCTGACCCTGTGACCCTGACAGAGGTGCTCCCGCTGGGTGCAGGCCGCTACCTGCCAGGACCCCCGAGCGCGTCCCCACCGAGCCCCGCACAGCACGGGGGCCGAGCCCTGCCCTGCGAGACACGTGCCTTCCTCATTCTCCCGGTCCTGCTTGCTGCTCTCAGCCAGCCTCCTCGCTCTCTCCTCCTCCTCCTGCTGCTTCTGCTGGATCCTCAGGTACAGGGCCCTCTGGGTTGAGGGCAGGAAGTCGGGGACACCGGCACCCGGCTTCGGCCGGCCTGGGGGCCCTCCCTCAGAGAAGCTGTCTGGCTCCAGAGGATGCTCGGGGAAGAGGGGCTCCCCAGGCTGCCCCGGTAGCTCTTCGTAGTGCCCGTAGTCCTCTGTGGCAGGGAAGAACCGAGGGCTCAGGTTGGGAAGGGCCTCACAGCCCCAACTCCGTCCCAGCCCTTCCCTGCGGAAGCCACCTGCAGGGCGCTAAGTGCAGCCGTCCGTGCCGCCCTCCCCTGCCTGGTACCCACAAGAACCCAAGGCAGGCAGCCATGGGGCATTCCTGTCTGCAAGAGGAGGGGTATAGTGACACAGACCAGCGCTCACAGATGGAAACAGGACGGCCGGACAGGCGCTGGCCATGTGTGAAGGTGGGAGAAAGCTCTGAGGACAGACGGAAGGCGTCCTCCTAAGGACGGGCGGGGAGGCCTCGGGGAAGCTTTCGCCTTCCCCATCCTCTCCTGACCTGCGCTGTGATGAGCTGTGGTTTGCTTCTGGGACAAGGTAACAAGAAGCACCACTGAGTCTCCAGGTGCGCTCACAGTCTGAGCTCAACCATGTTTGCCCCCCAAAAAGAAAAACACAGGAGAACGAAAACTGCACAGCACCCCAGAGCTGGGGGCGATCTCTCCTGCTCCTCCCGTGCAGGCCCTGAACTCCCCGCCCAGCACTGCTCCCCGCAGGAGCCAAGGGCTGCAGGGCCGAGTCACTGTCACTCAGGGCCCCTCTCAGGACGCGGCGCTGAGCGTGTGCACAATGCTGAGCAACGAGGAGCTCGAGGACTGAGGACAGTGTGTCCAGAGTCAGTGCCAGCTGGGAATACAGCTCAGCGGCACAAGCACCTGCCTTGCAAGTGCAAGGTCCTGAGTTCAATTCCTGCTACAAAAACAAAACAAAAAAAAAACAACAAAACTCCAGAGTCAGTGCTGACCTTTCCACAGCCTCTACCCTGCCTGGACTAAGGATTGGAAACGTGGGGATAGTGGATCACATCTCATCACACGGTTTTTATTGAGACAGGGTCTCACTGTAGTTCAAGCTGGCCTTGAACTCACTATGTAGCTCAAGCTGGTCTTGAACTCTCAGCAATCTTTCTGCCTCAGTCTCCTGTGCTGGGATCACATGTGAGTGCCACCAGGTCCAGCACATCTCAGTTTTTTAAAAAAGCAAGTTCCCCTAGAGCAGTGACAGTCGGTGTCTTAGACTTTTCAATGCTAGCAAGCAGCCTGCTGCAGCACACACCACAGGTTCACCCTGTGAATGTGGAGACCAGAGTTACTTTTTTTGTCTTTGAGACAAGGTCTCACTATGCAGGTCAGGATGGCCTTGAACCCACGACGGAGCCCAGGCTGGCCTCAAACTCACAGCAATCCTCCTGCCTCAGCCTCCCGAGTGCTGAGATCACAGGTGTGCACCACCACGCCTGGCTTAGAGTTACTGTTAAAGGCTGACTGACCCCTGGTCTTCCAGCAGAGCCTTCTCCACATGCGTCTCCACACATTGAGCAGTTCTGGCGGCGCCTCTGCCCCCTCTGCCTTCTCACCGCACACAAGCCGAAGCCACTCACTTTCCCATCCCACCCTGCAGGGCTCCGTAGCACCCCTCGAGCACCCTTCAGAATCCCCAGGTGGCGAAAGCAGAAGGGTTGCTCTCGAGCCACCTGCTCCACAGGCCTAGCTCATCAGGCGACTGCCCCCCCACCCTGCCCTCTGCACCACCTGCCCAAGACAGCCGGGGCTGTGACTGTGAAGCCTGACCCTGCTGCTGTGCGCCGGCTCACTTCCGCTGTGGGGCCCTCCACAGCAGCCCAGGTGCTCCCTCAACTCCCACCCAGGGCCCATCTACTGCCAGCCCTCTTCAAGGCTACAGGGCCACCTCTGCCACACCGACACGGTCCTCTCACAGGGACCCGCTCGCCCTTCCTTTGTAGGCTGGGCCCATCTGACAGGCTGCTGCTGGACACAGAGCTCCGCCCCACACCTCTTTTACGCCCAGCCAACACCCGAGCTTCCCGGAAAGGCAGGCCAGGCCTCTGCTGGCCATCCCTGCCAAGGCCGTCAGGCTCTAGCTGTCACTCCCTACTTTCCTCTGTCTTAACAACAGTCAGCGCTGAAGGGAGCCGAGTCACCTCACAGCCTCCTCGGCCACTAAAACAGCCGAGGCCACGCCTGGCTGCAGGTACATCTCTGCTCTGAGGGCGTCACTGCTGTGCATGTCATCTAGCCCTTGCTGATTGTGGCACAAGGACTTTACCAAGACAGACACAAAGGAAGGAAAGAAAACGGCCAGTCATAGGGATGGGACAAGCAGAGTCACAGGTCAGCACTGGTAGCTCTAAGCCCAGAACTTTTCTGGCAGGGTCATGCTCCCAATTCTAGGCACACTGAAAAAATGCCTTTTTTTTTTTTTTTGGTCTTTTTGAGACAGGGTCTCACTATGTAATCCAAGCTGGCCTTGAGCTCACTTTGTAGCCCAGGCTGGTCTTGAACTTGCAACGTTCCTGCTGCCTCAGCCTCCCCAGTGCTGGGATCACAGGCATGCGCCACCATGCCTGGCAAAATCTTAAAAATCAAACAAAGGCATGGTAGACATGACTATCAGTCCCAGACACTCAGGAGGCTGAGGCAGGAGGACTGCCAAGTTTAAGGCCAGCCTGGGCAAATTAGCGAAAGCCTGTCTGAAAATAAAGGGCTGGGGTGTAATTCAGTATACAGTGCTTGCCCAGCATGTGTGAGGCCCTGTGTTCCATCCCCAGCACCACAAAGAAACAAGTAAAATAAGCCATACTGACAACATAAAACTCCTTTTGATCTCAACAAAGAATGAGCCTAATGTCACAGCAAACACTCGACTACTAAATGTGATGAAGATGGGAGCCGGATCCCCAACTCCAGAGACTTGGAGCACCTTCAGTCCCTTCTAGGCCGCCAAACCCAGCCCCCGGCCTCCCCGGCCGCCCCACGCACCTGCATCCCCGATGAGGCCTGGTTCCATCTCCATGCCCTCCTGCTGCTGGTAGAAGTTTTCATAGAAGTTCTGGGCTGGTGGGATGGGGGGCATCATTCCGGAATGTGGGGAGTCTCCAGGACCATAGGGCATCATGGGAGGACCGCCAGGACCCACAGGAGGGCCAGGGTTCATGCCAGGGCCCATCGGCATATCGGGGTGCATGTCAGGATGCATATCAGGGTGCATGTCTGGGTGCATGTCCGGATGCATGTCAGGGTGCATGGGGCCCCCCATTGGCCCTGGGGGTCCCATGTTGGGCCCAGGACCCATTGGCCCTGGGGGTCCACCAGGTCCAGGAAACCTAGAGGAGGAAATGGTGCCTGTGAAAGCTGCAGCTGAGGAGTGGTGGCCCCCACCCCAGGCGGTGTGGAGAGCGCCAACTGGCGAAGGGCTCAGAGCCCATGGCCATGGGTCCCAGGCAGAAACCCCAACATCTTCGGAGAGGCAGGTACCCCAGGGGCTCACCTCACGCCCAGCTTCTCAGCCAGCTGCCCCGTGGGCCGCACAACGATCTCAAACAGGGAGGGGATCTTCTTGTTGTACATGTCCTGCTGCTGCTGCAGCTGCTGTGGGGACAGTGGCTCGTGCAC
>NW_004955574.1:1036588-1057233 GCF_000276665.1 Chinchilla lanigera
GCATTTTGGGAGGCTGAAGCAGGAGGATCACCCCAAGTTTGAGGCCAGTCTAAGCTACATAGCCGGGCATGGTGGCACACACCTGTAATCCTAGCACGTGGGAGGCTGAGGCAGGAGGATCACTGTGAGTTCGAGACCAGCCTGGGCTATGGGCTACAAAGTGAGCTCACAGCCAGCCTGAACTGCACAGTGAGACCCTGTCTCAAAAACACAAAAAACAAACAAACAAAAAAACACTGAAAAGCAGTTAAAATGCTACATGTGATTTGGATTTTGCCACAGGACAGGAATGGCTCCCTCTGCTTGCTGATCCCAGAGGTCAGCTGCAGAGTAGCATCTAATGAGGATTTTTCTTTTGTTTGTGTGTGGTGGTGGTTTGTGTGGGGTTTTGTTTCTGTTTTTTTGAGTTTTGAGACAGGGTCTCTCTATATAGTTAAGGCTGGCCAGGCACTGCGCGCTCCTCAAAGCACTGCCCACACCTGACAAGACCAGGTACTCGGCCGTTCCCCTACTGACCCCTGGCTTGCACGTCCTGTCCATCCCAGGAGGGTGGGGACTACTGCCTCTCCTGCTGCTTTCCCAGCTGCCAGCACAGACCTGACACAGGGGAAGGGGATCCCCAGCGAGATACCGAGAAACACCCATATCCACTGGGACACGTCTCAGCAACAGGGACCCTATGTAGAAGGGAACACTGCAGGCCTGAGCACCCTCCATACGATGCCCACTGTCTTGGTCCTGGTCCTGGTCCTGGCCTCCCTCGACTCTCCCAGCGTCCTCTGCACACCACACAGCAAAATTCAAGGTCACAAACACGGCCACGCCACTGCCCTCTCAATCTTTTCAACACAGCCTCAATGCTTTCAAGTCAAAGGCCAGAATTAATAAAGTTATACCCTATTAAACAGGAACACACTTCACCCCGGCTTCCTTCCTGCCCTCTCCTCACAGGCCCCTGCAGAGCCTGGCCCTGGCCGGACATGCACCCCTCACCTCCCTGGCCTCCGCCCGCTCACCTGTTCCCCCACTGTGACACCTGGCACTGCTCTCACTTCCGGAGTTGCCCTACCCCGAGCCCTCACAGAGGCCTCCTCACGCCCCAGACGAGGTTGTTCCTTTGAGGCCACAGAACGCACGCTGCACCTCCCTCTCCCGCTCATCAGATGTGAAAAGCTGGCCGCCACCTTTCTTCATCAGACTGCTGGCTCCAGGGACTGACTGCCACTCGGCAGCTCAAACACAGCGGCCACACCCAGGAGTGCCTGAGGCACCCCTGGTCAAATGACTGGAGTGAGGTGCTCCACAAAGGCACCCCAAAGCTGGGGAGTCGGGCTCCTGCTCCGCCTCCCCGGGGCCTGCCTGCACCCCGCACAGAAGCGTCTCAGCTGTGCTTCCGCTGCCTGTCTGCCGAGAACAAGAGCTCCTCACCCGGATCTGAGCCGCACACAAGCCTCCCTGACCACGCGGCCCGTGGGACATGCAGGAGGGACGCTGCTCAAGACACTGATGGGCCCCCTGCGCCCCGCACCCAGCGCTGAGCGCATCTGAGCCCAGGACACAGACACGTCGATTACCTAAGAGAAAACAGGCAGAAGGACCTCGCCCAAACTACTGACTGGTCCTTCAGCACAGACATGTGGCAGGAGACACTGCACTCCAAGCACTCCCCGGCCTCTCCTCTGCAGGGCCACTGTCCCTGGTACATCTCATTGGACAGGGCCATCAGCACCCCGCTGAGTCCTGAAACTCCCCGCTAGGACTGATGCTCAGTGACCTATCCGTTTCAAGTCAAAGGTACCGCCTCAACCCTAACAAAGGCCACATTTGCACAGACGGAAAGCCGGGGACCCGGTTTTGCCATGTGAATGCGCTGAAGGCAGTTAGCTGGTCACAAACTCTGGAACTGTTGTCCCCAAGTGGGAACAACACAAATGTTCTTCAACCAATGCTTGGCTAAACAAACTCAGCCGTCCACACAGTGGCGAACAGCCTAGCAACCAACAGCAAAGAACCTGAACAACTGGGTGAATCTCAAATGCAGTATCCCCAGGGTGAGAGGCCACAGTCCCACCCCCCAGACACACAAGGGCAACTTACAGCACACCATTTATGCTGCTCTTTTCCTCTATCTGCACTGTGTGATGCTGACAATGACTCTACATGTTGGTCAAGTCACAGAACTGTAGACTACACAGGGGAATTTTCTGGATCCCAACTATACTTTGAAACCTGACTGTAAAACAACTACCACCAGGCATGACGGCACACACTGGAAATGCCAGCATTCAGGAGGCCAAGGCAGGGTAACTGCCGATAGTTGAAGCCAGCCTCAGCTGCACAGTGAGTTCGTCGTCAGCCTGAACTATACAGTGAGCGCTCTGTCTCAAAAACACAAATGGAAAAAGCAAACCTATCTGTTACTGAAGTATGAGCAGTGAAGGACCAAGGCATACACACCTTATTCTCAAACACTCAGGAAAAAGGCAGTGCACACATACACATCTACAGCAAAGCCAGAGCGCCGAATAAAGGAAATGGGACAGAGGACCCCTTGCAGATGAACCTGGGTGGAGGACTTCTTGTTATTCTTGCTGCTTACTTCCAAATAAGCCTCATCACTAAGCCCCAATGGAGGCCAGTTTCCAAACACAGACCAGAAGGCAGAGCCTGGCATGGTGGTACACGCCTGTAATCCCAGCACTCAGGAGGCTGAGGCAGGAGGATCACTGTGAGTTCGAGACCAGCCTGGACTACAAAGTGAGCTCAAGGTCAGCCTGAACCGCATAGCGAGACTCTGTCTCAGAAAGACAAAAAAACTGGGGCTGGGGATTTAGCTCAGTGGCGCCTGGCAAGCGCAAGGTCGTGAGTTCAATTCCCGGTACCGGAAAGAAAAAAATACAAAAAAACAAAAACAAAAAAACCCCAAACAAAAACAAAAGGCAGGAAACTCGCATTTCTCAATGGACAGAAACGGCACCAAGTGGGAAGATAAAACTGAAAGGGACAGGTGGAGAGGGCAGAAAAGCAGACCCCTGTAATCCCAGCACTTAGGGACCCCGGGGTAGGAGGATTGCAAGTTTGACACCAGCCTGGAAAACTTAGTGCAAACTGTCTCAAAATACAAAAACAAAGCCTGAGGATGCTCAGTGTGAAGGCTTTCGGTTCAATCAACACCGCCAAAAAAGAAATAAGGCAGACATTTTGGGAGAGGGTGGCTGGGCCTCGTCCTGAGTGGCACCACAGCTCTGACTACCAACAGGCTGCCAGGAGAGCCCAGGCTTTCCTCGGGTTCAGCGAGGCCTCCTAAGAGGGGTAGTGCGGGTTTTATTCTCTGATCATCCCAGTCCTAGCATGCTTTTTCCTGGTTTGCCAGTCTTTAAACCCACAGACTTTAGACAGGGGACAATGGTGACACCTTAACAGGTATGTGGCCAGGAGCTGAAATATGCCGCTTTGTTTACAGGAGGGCCTCTGGGGTAACGCTGTCCACGGTGGAGGCGGAGGCCACCTGCAGCCAGCAAGTGCTGCAGACAGGCTGATCCAAGTGGAGGCTGGTAAGCAGAAAACACAACTCTCTCTTTTTTTTTTTTGGTACCAGGAATCAAAATCACTTCGCACTTGCCAGGCAAGCGCTGTGCCGCTGAGCTAAATCCCCGGCCCCTAGAAAATACAACTCTCCATGGCTGGGGACGCAGCTTGCCTAGCATGCTTGAGTCCCCAGGTTCAATTTCCAGTGCCAAGAAAAAGAAAATTAAAAAAACTCAATTTTCTTAATTATTCATTGATTGCTAAAATAGTATTCTGAAATGGAGTACTACACTGCCATAAAGAAAGATAAACTTGCTGGGCATGGTGGCGCATGCCTGTAATCCCAGCACTTGGGAGGCTGAGGCAGGAGGATTGCTGCGAGTTCAAGGCCAGCCTGGGCTACAAAGTGAGCTTAAGGCCAGCCTGAACTGCATAGAGAGACCCTGTCTGAAAAAGACAAAAAAAAAAAGAAAGAAAGAAAGATAAGCTTGAGACAATTCTAGCTAAACGCCTATACCTTGAGACCATACTCTTAAGTGAAATAAACTTGACATATGTTTAAATACGGCATTGTTTCTCTGGTGTGAGAAACCGGAAGTGTAAATTAGAATCAGAGTATGAAAGAGATATTGGAAAATGGGAAGAAAATGTTCAAATGAGAAGAGGTACAAGGGAGCGGAGGGGAAAGGAAGGGACAAGAAAAAAATGAAAATAAAGCTTTTGTAAATAAGGAGAAGAGGGGTTGGAATGAGGAAAAAGTTAAGCTGTATTATATGCAAGTACTCACTCCCTACGATGAATGTTACCATTATGTTTATCTAAAATGTACTAATAAAAAAAATACAGCGGAGCAGGGGTTGGCCAGCTAGTGACTATGGGCCAAGTCAAACCCCTACCTGTTTCTTGAAAATAAAGTTTTCTTGGAAAAAAAATGAAATAGTATTCTGGATTAAATAAAAAAATTGATACAAGCGCTGGCTCTGGTGTTGCATGCCTGTAATTCCAACTTTTGGGAGGCTGAGGCAGGAAGACTGCTCTGAGTTCAAGGTCAGCTTGGAAAGGCCAGGTGTGGTGGTGCACACCTGTCATCCCGGCACTCGGGAGGCTGAGATAGGAAGATCGCTGAGTTTGAGGCCAGCCTGGGCAACATAATGAGTTCAAGGCCTGCCTGAACTACATGGCAAGATCTCTTCTCAAAAAACCAAAAGTAGACCCTGCCCCAAAACAAGAACAAAAAAAGGGGGAGAAGGTAAAAAAATTAAAAATAAAAATGTGGACTAAAAATACTAAAACGAACTGAATCACAAGGCTTATTTGTTCCTATTGAAGCAAAACTCTAAACTTCCAGCAGGGGGCAGCAGCCAGTTAGCGATCACCTAGTTCTCCAAATGAGAAAAGGGGCCACCATTACTTGTTCCACGGCATCCTACATGAGAATAACTGAACTCTGGGTATATACTGATTACACAACTCTGGGGTGACAGATTCCACAAAGGAAATGGCAAGAGCAAGCGCTGTTCCCACAGACACCTTGGGAGGTATGGAGGTTCTCTAACTTTTGCTTCTCCAGGCTTCTCCCTGTGGCCCGAGGTCCTGACGGACAGATTCTCGAAGCTAGCTGATGTACTGATGGTCTCAGTCCTTCCTGTCTCAAAAACTAGCCAATCCCCTTCAATCTCTGTGCACTAGGAGGGCAAGCATCACGCGGGTGTCTGTTCCTCCCCCTTTATTCCCTACACGGATCCCTGTGTCAAAAAAGCAACAAGAAGCCCTAATTGCCCCAACAGCTCCCTGAGGAAGTCTCCCTCTCTGAGACCTGAGGAGTCAACACACGCCTCACTCGTGCAGCGCCTTGTCTCTAGACATCACAAGGTGCGTGTGGAGACCCACCAAGCAGCATTCCTCACCTCATGCCCCCAGTGCACTCACTCACAGCCTCACAGCCGCCTGCCCCAGCTGCTGGAGATAAGATACACTTGTGACCCTCTGCACCCCCACCCCCGCCCAGGCCCTACAGGAATGACAGTCGCCTTTCCTGTGAGAGGGCCCAGCCCCAGATCACAGACTGGGAGCTCTGCTCCTGCAGAGGATGGAGGGGCCGCAGCAGCACCAAGGCCGTGGCAGGCGGACGTCCTGGTTCTTGTGAGCGTGACCCTGCGCCCCTACCTTGTCCAGGAGCTCGCGCGTCTCCTCGGTCAGAGGGTCGTGGGAGAACATGCAGTCATCCCCATTGATGCAGTTCCCAGTCGTGTGGTACAACTTACAGGGAAAGTCGCGTGCACAGAGCGTTAAGGCAAAAGCTTCACCCTCGTGGGTGCTACCCGTACAGAACCCAACCTCTTCTGTTCTGGAACTGAGAGTGAAGGCCAGACGCGAAGTGACATGCTCAGGTTGCCCACTCGGTTGGCAGCAGACCCCAGAAGAGGAACGGCCCCAAAGACTCCTATTCCAGAACAATTCTGCCCCACTGAGCTGGCCCTGGGGCTGTGTCCTCAAACTCTCGGTGGAGGGGGATGTTAAGAGATTTGCCCAAGGTCACAGAGCCAGTTGGAAAAAACTAAGGCCGCGCGGAGGCCAGCGCAGAGCACATGCGCTGAGAGGACACATGGCAGACAGGTCCCTGCTCATTCATCTGCAGAGCGGAAGGGCAGGCCCACCCCGGGGCAGAGTGAGGGCGAACGGAGACCCCTGCTTTGCCTGCAGGAGCGGCCGCAGCTGCTGGCAGTAGCAAAGGATATCATGCATGTAGGGGCAGTTCTCGGCGCGGGCGCAGAACCCCGTGATGTAGAACTTGCACAGCTCTCGCTTCTTTGGCAGTTCAATGTCATGGCTAAAATTACAGTGGTCTCCCTGGAAGAGAAGCACAAAAACGGTCAGGTGGCGGTGCCAGGGCACCATCTACGGAGGAAAGCACTGTTGCCCTGCTGGCGCTGAGGGGCTCCGGACAGAACCGAGGCCCCCAGAAGGGCAGCTCAGGAAAGGCAGGTTTCCCACCCCTGACGCCTCTGCCCAGTAGGGCCGCCCCAGCCCCAGCACCTGCCCGTGTCTTCCCCTTGGGCCCCCTCTCCCCCCACCGCCCCCTCCTCCGGGCCATGGCCTCCGTGGCTGCTTTCCAGCTCTCCTCCAGCTCCCTCTCCTTTCCCACCCGCCTTCTCACTACTGCTTCTTTACCGTTTGCTGAGCGGCAGCCAGGGCTCATCACCCCCCGTGCACCTCAGCCCCACGCCCTCCTGCCTAACAGCACCCTCCTCACTTGGTCTGGGCAAGAATGTGCGCAGCTCAAAATACCCCATTTCCCAGCCTCCTCTGCAGACCCTGCCAATGAGACACAGGCGAAAGCTCCTGAAGGGAGAAATTCCTGAATAAAGAGCATTCCTTCACCCATTTTTCTTCCTCCTAGCACTTGGATGTGATGTCTAGAGGCACAGCAGCCACTGTGCAAACACAAGGACCGAAGAAAGCCACGTACTTAAAGACAGCGGGGGGGTAGAAGGAGCCCAGGTACCCAAGTGCCACTAAGCACTGTACCGCCCTGTGCTGCCCGCCCACCCTCAGATTCCTGGCTCTGAGATCACGGCCTACGTGCTAAAGCCAGGGCCCCCCATTTTCAGCAAGCGCAGCCGAACAATCCAAGCACCACACCCCCACACCTTGGTGGGATCACGGCTGTGTTCTCCATCTCTCATAGGAATCACTTCCATCCCTAAAGACGGAAGCTGCTCTCTACCCGCTTCCCCCTATCCTTCAGAACGGCCTCTGGCTTTTCTCTGCTTACACATACAAACTTCTAAAGAAAAAGAACTTGTGACTACAATAGGGAATATGCCAAGTACAACGTATTCGTCTGAAATATTGTGTAACTTCTTCCCTAGACAGATGCATGGGAGCAGCAGTGCCTGAGCCACTTGTGTTTGCTGGACAAACACGGGTGGGACAAACTGGCTCAGCTACACTTGGTTCCCACAGAACTCTGTGGTCACCGGTCCATCTCCTGGCACTGACCTGGTCTTACATCTATGGCCCAACCTGACTCCTACTGGAAAGGTTAATAATTCCCTCCCTACCGCTCAAGTTCAGTAACTTAAGCAGGATACATAACATCTTTGCATAAGCATCAACTCATAAATGTACTGGAGGCCGTACGGATGAGACGAGAAATTTGGCCAAAAAACCCCCTAAAACCAAGATAA
The DNA here is from genome assembly GCF_000276665.1 of Chinchilla lanigera. Taxonomy (NCBI): domain Eukaryota; kingdom Metazoa; phylum Chordata; class Mammalia; order Rodentia; family Chinchillidae; genus Chinchilla; species Chinchilla lanigera. Next base: position 1,044,307 of record NW_004955574.1, read on the forward strand.
TCTGCATGTTGTCTTGCTCTTGGTCGTCCTTACTCTGAGAAGTGAACTGAGTCTGTTCCAGGCCCGTCCGGGCACCTCAATACCAACGCATGCCCTGGGACCTCAGACCACCGCACCATCGCGCCCACCTGCCCCCAGTCGGGCTCGCCCCGTGCATTCACTTCCCGGAGGCCACGCGTGCTCTGAGGGTGGCTGCACAGCTCCTTACCCACGTGCACCGCCCTTCCACGAAGTACTTGCAGATGACTTTGCCCTTCTTGTCAGATTGCTGGTGGGGCTTGTCGTGGTCACCTCTCCGGTAGCTGCCCCCGCCACCGTCCTGTACGGAACACAGCGTGGTGTCAGGGGACACAGAGAAAGGGGGGGAGATAGGTTCTGGCTGGGTGAGTAACCGACGGCAAAAGGGAATGAGCATGTGCAAGGGCACGGACACTCCAGGGCTGTGGGCGGGCTGGGCCTGAGCGCTGAGTATGGGGCACAGGAAAGGCGCTGGCACCCGGAGCTGTGGGGGATGGAGATCCTGATTCCACACACCTGACAGGAACACCCACCCCTGGAGGACGGGCCACAGCCTTGTTGTGAGGCCCTCCCAGGCTAATCGACTGAGTTGCTAGAAGCTTCCAAAGCACAGACTCACTGAGAAGGCTGCAAGCTGCTAACCAGTGGGCCCGTAAACACAGAGGGCTCCGCTAGCAGAGCGACCTCGAGAGATGATCCACACCCGGCAGCCCCCGGGGAAGGGCTCATGGGAGCAGGGTGACAGGACAAACCTCACAGAATGACTCATTAAAGAAAAAAAACTCCAGTAATTCCCAGAGGGTGCCCTGGCCAGAACCATCAGATCAGAATGAGGAGGCACTCACGCCCATGTCATCATCGTAGAAGTCTTCGTCATCGTTCATTCCGCCCTTGTTCATCCCGCCTCGGCTGCCACCTCGGCCGCGGCCCCGGCCCATCCCTTTCCCTCGGCCCCGGGAACCCCGGCCCCGGCCTCGACTTAACCCTGCAGAGGACAGAGAGGGCGCCGCTGTTAGCCTGCAGGCCCTTCCTGGGTCCTGCACCCCCCAGGCCACCTCCAGGGCCCCTGCCCACCTCGGCCTCGGCCGTCCTTGGACCGGCGGTACTGGTTCAGCTCCTTGGAGTACTCATCGTAGTCGTCATCCCCCATTGGCTCCTCGCTTTCTCCATACTGGAATTCCAGAGAGAAGTGCAGGACAGGAAGCGTGAGGAAGGACACAAGGGACACTGCCCACAACCGCGCTCTGCCCTCCAGGAGGCAGCGCACCAACCCTAGGGACTGGACGTGCCGCCTGAATGACGGGCCCTGGCAGAGCCAGCCCAGCAGTGCTGCACACAGCGGCCACCTTGTCGGGCGCTGGCACGGAAGGGAGGGGAGATGAGCACCTGTACGCGTCCTCCTCGGGGGAGGAGGTACACAGGTGCAACTAGAAATGCATAAAACAATTCCAAAAGATATTCAGGAACCTGTCTCTAAGGACAGGATTTTTTCGCAGCCCACCATTAGATGCCTTTTCTATCTCACTCCATGGGAAGAGTTCCGCTATCCCGGAGTAAACACGCTAGGCACAGGGACCTGCCGTCCGAGGCCTCCTTTCCCTCAGCGCGGCCCGTGTCCCCTTACAGCCTCCTCCCACAGTGCCTGCAGCCCAGACTGCACCCCTGCTGCACTCCCCTCTCCCCGGGGCTGCAGGAAGCTCACCTCCATCTCCTCCTCATAGAAGTCCTCCTCGTCCTCCGGGTGCTCTCCTCCCAAGGAGCCTCGGCCCCGGCCCCGGCCGCCCCGGCCCATGCCTCGGCCTCGAGATCCTCCACGACTTCCTCGGCCTCTGTATCCTCTGCCCCGGCCTCGGCTGCCTGCGTGGGGATTTACAGCGAGCCTTGGGGGGGTGGTCTCTTTCTTGCTGGAGGGGCCACCCCCACCCCTGCCCTCCTGAAGCCTGACCCTGCACCTCAGCGTTCTGGACAGAAGAATACTACAGCCCTTGTGCCTGCTTGAAGGTGCCTGTCCCTTTAGAGCTGCAGGGCCCAACAGCAGCCACCAGCCACACACCTCATCAGCACTTGGCACATGGCTGCTCCACCCTGAGAGATGTGAGTACGAGACACACACCGATTTCAAAGACTTATCCAAAAAGAGAATAGAAATCATTGCACTTGTCTATTTTGATTTCACGTTGAAATAAGATTTGGAATAGATCAGTTACTGAAATCGGGTATTAAAGTTTGTTTAATCTGTTTCCTCTCACTTTGTCAGCGTGGTTCTGCAACACGTAACATGACACGGCGGTGGCACCACCTGACAGCACTGCTCTAGGGTCTCCCCCAAACACAGGGCCTGTCAAAGGACACGTCCAAAGAAAGACAAACGCATGGCCACTAGCAACAGGCAAGGGTCACAAGTCTGAAAAACACTATCAATTAGAAAACCTGCGGCCAGGGATATAGCTCAGTGGCACAGCGCCTGCCTGGCAAGCATGAGGTTGTGAGTTCAATTCCCATTACTAAAAAAAATAAAATAAAATAAAATAAAATAAAATAGTAAAATAAAATAAAATAAAATAAAATAAAATGAAATAAAAGAGAAAATTCTTGCTGGGCCTTGTGACCCATGTGCCTCTGGAGGCTGAGGTAGGAGTATCACAGAGTTTGAGGACAATCTAAACTATACTGGGCGACCCTGTATGAAAAAAACAAACAAAAAAGTATGCCAGGTGTGGTGGTGCATGCCTATAATCCCAGCACCCAAGAGGCTGAGGAAGGAGGATGGCTGCGAGTTCTAGGCCAGCCTGGGCTCTACAGTGAGTCCAAGGCCAGCCTAAAGTACACAGTGAGGCCTTGTCTCAAAAAAAGGAAAAGAAAAAAAGATTTCAAAAGGCCCCCTGGGCCAGGCTGTCCGGAAGGAGACAGTTCCAAGGCTCCAGGCTGGGGTGCTGTCTGGTGCTCACCCGCCCCCACCACCCATCCTTCCAAGACTGCAGGCCAGGGGTTCAAGGTTTAGAGGTGTGGCAGAGGCCTGGGCTGCAGCCACACCTGGTCAGATGGTGAGCGCCAGGGATGAGGAAGGGAGTGGGCAGCTGGTATCCTAGCACAGAGGAGAGAGAAGCTGTCCCTTCTCTCTCCGCACAGCTCACCAGGAAGTGAACTTTAAAAATCACGCTTCAGCCAGCATGGCCTTTCCCCTGCCTCCTACCAGCCTGGCGCCATCCCAACCTCAGCCTGGCCAGGGATCTTCCTCCTAACACCCTCGGGCGGCTCCCCTCCGCCCTTCACACGCTTCCCCCTCCTAATGGCCGCCTTGTCTCCTCCCAGACCTGAGCCTATGGAGGGCTGGGTTCCAGGGTCTGCCCGGCTCCGGCCCTGGAGGAGACGCTGCTGGGCCAGCTCACCTCGGCCTCGGCTGCTGCCCTCCTTGGAGCGGCGGTACTGGTTCAGCTCTTTGGTGAAGTCGTCATAGTCATCCTTGCCCATGTCCTCTTCCTCGTCCCCCTCGTACTCTCCGTACTGTTCGTTCTCGTAGTCTTCGTACATGCTGTAGCCCTTGCTGTCCATCTTGGAGTAGGACTTCTTGGGTAGGGATGTGGTGTGTGAGGGCGGGTACTGCTGGTGGGACTGAGTCCCAGAGAGAGGGGAGACGTGAGTTGGCCTCATGGCTGGGGGTCATGGGCCACCCATGTCCCCACAGTTCCCCCAAGAGACTCTGGGGCCTGGTGCTCCCCTGTAAGGCTGGGGTAGCAAGGTGTCGGCCGTTCAGAAAGGGCAGCCGCGCAAAGAAAGCAGAAACACAGGTCCTGTAATCCCCGGTAAGCCAAGGACAAGAGAAGAGGCACGCCCCAGGGATGCAGGGCAACCACATGGAGGGCGGGGGACGTCGGCAGGAAGCACGCTGCACCCAAAATCACTCTAGAGCCCCAGAGTTCAGTTACTGCCCTGCTTGGCAATCACACTTGGGAGCAGTTTTGGATGATGCTTTCCAAGGTGGGCCAGCGCCAAGTGGTGCTGGATAAGAGGAAAACACGCATACACAGAAGGAACAAGACATCCTTCAGTGAGAAAACAGACAGGTCTGGGGATGTGGCTCAGGAGTACAGCATTTGCCTAGCACGTGCAAAGACCTGGGTTCAATTCTTGGATGGACACACACACACACACACACACACACACACGGACACGGACACACACGGACACGGACACACACGAAGTGAATGGAAGACTAACTGTTATGCATTCAGACAACACAGCAATGAAAAAACATGGACAAACCCTAAGGGCATGTTGCTAAGGCAGGGTGCCATGGTATATGCTTGCAGTCCCAGCTACTGGGAAGGCTGAGGCAGGAGAATCACTTGAGCCTATGGGTTCAAGGGAAAGAAGCCAGTTCCAAAATACTACAGACTGTGTGGTTCCAACTAAGAAATTCCAGAAAAGCCAAAATTATGGCGATAGTAAAAGATTGGGAGTTGACAGCGGGAAGAAGGTAAGGGTGAACAGGAAGAGCACAGGCAGAAACTACTGTGTGATACTGCAACAAAACCCAGAACTGCAACCTAAGTGACAGCCACCAATGAACACTACTGTATCAGCACGGAGTTCCCCATTGTAACTCTGAATCATGCTAGTACAAGTGTTAATTACAGGGGAAACCGTGGCGTCAGATGGGATAAGGAGACTGTACTATCTGTCCAGTTTCCTATGTACCTAAAACTACTCTAAAAAAAAGAAGTTCATTAACTTTTTTGTTGTTGTTGTTGTCTTTTTGAGACAGGGTCTCACTGTGCAGTTCAGGCTGTTCGCCACACCAGCTCACTTTGTACCCCAGGCTGGTCTCAAACTAGCAACAATCCTCCTGACTTAGCCTCCTGAGTGCTGGGACTGCAGGCGTGCACCACCAGGCCCAGCTCAAAGTATATTAATTTAATTTAATTTTTTTTTGGTTTCGATTTTTTTTTGGGGGGGGGCTGCGGAGGTTGGGTACCAGAACTTAACTCAGCATGTTGCACTTACCAGGCAGGTGCTGTGCCCCTGAGCTATATCCCCAGCCCTATTAATTTTAAAATATCCAATTATAGAAAAATTCAAAATACAGACATCCAGACACACACACACACACACATACACACACACACACACACACAGTACTTTCACAGACTGCAAACCACCTTAAGCTCTCATTCACCATCACAGCAAGCCACACCCTCCACTCCCATGCTTCCTCAGGTTCTAGGCCTGAGCCTTAACAGTACATCAGTCTCAACTACAACATTTGACACAAGCCGGGCGCGGTGGTGCATGCCTGTAATCCCAGCACGTGGGAGGCTGAGGCAGGAGGATCGTTGCAAGTTCGAGACCAGCCTGGGCTACAAAGTGAGCTCACAGCCAGCCTGAACTGCACAGAGAGACCCTGTCTCAAAAAGACAAAAAAAAAGAACATTTGACACAAATCATCCCTTATGACAGATATCACTGAATGACAGGGCAATACCGTCCCTCCAGCTTGAAAAATAGCCATCAACTTTTCTTACCACAATCTAAAATTCCAAGTGTATTTTTATTTTGGGGTTTTTTGTTTGTTTGGGTTTTCTGTTTTTTTGTCTTTTTGAGATAGGATCTCGCTATGCAGTTCAGGCTGGTCTTGAACTCACTTTGTAGCCTACCCTGGCCTCAAATTTGCAACGATTCTCCTGCCTCAGCCTCTCAAATGCTGGGATTACAAGTGTGTGCCACCATGCCCGGCTCTTGCTTTGTTTTTTGAGACAGGGTCTCTCTAGGTAGTTCCAGCTGGCCTTCAACTCCCTATGTAACCCAGACTGCTCTCAAACTTGTGGTGATCCTCTTGCCTCAGCCTCCCAAGTGCTGGGACACAGCTGCCCACCACCGTATCTGGCTAGTGATTTCTTCTTTATGGGTTTTTCTAGGGTAAAAAAATGTACACAAACAAAAAATAATGTAAAAGTAGGAGATGTAATGGAGTACTTGACCTCTGACTATAAAACCTTTAAGGAAAATAAAACCTTTAAGATAATTTATGCCCCTGACTACTTCCTTCTCTTGCCATAAAAGCCACCTTTGGATAGCAGAACACATTCAGCTGTGACCCGGGCCAGTGAGACATACTGAGTCCTGCCAAGGCTTCAGGGTAGGCCTGGCCTGAGAAGGCTCAAGAGCAAGATCTGTCGCTGGGTCCAAGTCCTAGCTCCTCCACTTCAGAGCTGGTGACCCTGTTTGAGATTTTCTAAATCCCAGTTTCCTCACCTATGAAACGGATGAAAAGAACACCTAATATTGTAGGGTTCAAATCCATGTAAAGCTCATGCAAGAAAGCCCAAATGTATAAAGAATTCAGTAAACACAGGCCCTGTAGCACTCCTGGCCCCTAGCCCTTGGCCCCCAGGGTCCCAGGCAGTCACTCACCGGGGCGTACGGGGGGCTGTACTCCCGGTACTTGCGGTGCCCCTTCTCGTTGGGGCTGAAATCTGACTCATCTGAGAAGTCTGAGAAGTCGTCGCTGGAAGAAGCATGGCGCTGCAGGGACAGGGGAGGTGGGTTAGTGACTGCTGCAGGCCGCTACCCTGCAATCAGCCCCAGGACGAGCAATGCTGGACTATGCCCAAGGGCACTGTGCTCCACCTGCATCGCCTCACCTGGGGGCACTCAGTAGCAGTGGAGCATAAGCTGCCAGCTCATTAAGAAAGTCTTTACCCACACAGGGGCAGGTAGGCCAGCGAGAAGAGTGCCCTCCGGGGGAACAGAGCAGGCCCCATGCCAGCAGTGCAGCAACGCCAACCTTCCTGGACCTACTTTGTGCTTGGATTTCCTCCTCTTCTTCGACCTCCTCTTCTCCTTTTCCCGCTCTTTCTTCCGTTTCCGCTTCAGCCTCCTGTGAGACTTCTCCTCGTCCGAGTCACTATGGTGTTTTTCCCCCTTTTCCTTCCGGCTTCTCTCTTGCCCTCCTGGGGTGTCTTGGGTCTCCTCCGCCCCATCGTCTTCCAGTTCACCTTCCTCCAACTCACCATCTTCCCTAAAAGCAACCCCAGAGTCAGCGTGAAGCGGGGGAGTCAACAGGAGAACCCAAGAGGCTCAGGGCTGGGGAAGCCCATAGGAGCAGAGGCAAGCGCTGTGACCTCCGGGGCAGGCTGGGGGAGGACGTGAGGACCAGCTCTCATCCCACGCTGAAAGCACTGTGCCTGTGAGTATAACTGGCTGGACAGGTGGAGGCAGAAAAAGCCAATGAAACGGAAAAGCACCGCTGCTACAGGCCGGGGCTGGAGTTTAGCTCAGTGACAGAGCATTGCCCTAGCATACAAAAGGCTGTGAGCTCAAGTCCCAGAACCATGAAAAACAAAAAAATACAGGGACACTCCCAGCAAGGTTGTGGACAAACCCAAGCTAGGATTTCCCCAAATGTCCCTTGGGACCAGCGCAGGTTCTGTGGTCACGAGTGCAGGAAAGGTGAGCCCCACTTGGGGCTGGCCAGGGGCCTCGGAGAACCTCAATGTGAAAATCCACTTGACCACAGAAGTGCCTGGCCCACGGAAGCACACTTGCAACCCCTCCTGCAACACAGTGACCTGGCAGCTGGAGGCTGTGGCCCCGGAAACACTCAGCTAGGGGAGAGATGGTGGCCACGGACAGTGGTGGGGAGCCCTGGGTCTGCACCAGGTGTGACCTGCAGCTCCCCGTGCTCCCCAGAGACAGGCCTGGGGTACTGAAGGTCTCCACAGTGGCCCCCTAACAACCACTGGTAAAGACGATCTTGGCCCTTGGCTTCTGGGTCTGATCTACCCATCACTGAGCAGGGGATAGGGACACAGATGGAGAGGGGTGCTGGGCAACTAGAGGAGGGGGAACTCTCCCAGGCCAAGGCCAAGCCACTTCTAAGGTCCTCGCTTGATGGCTGATGCTATTTTTCCCCTTCCCCTCTCTAACTTGATTCACCTCCACGGCTCCCTTGTGGCTCCTGTTCTCCCCGCCACCTCTCCCCTGTCGCTCGGTGCCCAACACTGTAAAAAGTTAAAGCGCTCTCCAAACACGACAGACTGCCAGCAGCACGCTGGGGGGGCGGGGGGCGGTGAGGAAGTGGTCAGGGAGGACAGCAGATAGGAAAGGAATCCAGTGTTCAAGCCAAACCCACAGACACGGTTTCACAAGTGCAAAAGGTGGTAGAGGAAAAAAAAATAATAATTTCAAAAGTTCCTCATGAATGACTACAGCAAGTTTTGTGTGTGAGCATAAAAAAAATCCCATTCATCTCAGTTAACTAGGACACAAAAAGAGATGAAGATAACTTCACGAGTAATGAAGCTGGGCACGGGGGTGCATGCCTGTAATCCCAGCTACAAAGAGGACGGAGGTAGGAAAATTGCAAATTCAAAGCCAACCTAGCAATTTAGTAAGACTCTGTCTCAAAAAGGAGAGGGTGTAGCTCACTTGCACAACAACTGCCCAGTACATATGAGGCTCTGGGTTCAGTCCTCATTACCTTCCCCAAAAAACTAACAAAACAAGCCCCAAACAGAGAGGCCTCCGGACCAGAACAGCTAGGCAGGAGCCCCAAAAGGTCTAGGGGCTTTGTGGGGAGAAACAAACCACCACCTCCTGAGGACCTCCACAGCCCTTTCACTAACATCACTCCTTTGTCCATCCTGGGATTCTGCCCCAAAACAAGGAGCTCCTGGAGAGGAGCTTTTCTATTAATCTTCTGCCCAGTTCAAATGGGAAGGGTCTGACTTAAACCCCAAATGGCCCAGCCTCACGGATCCCAGAGACACAGGTCCAGGGCAGCTCTGGAAACAGAATTCAGGACACGAAACTCTTTCTGTCATTTCAAAGGAAAGGACAGGGGAGGTAACAATGTGCTCCTCCTGTTGTTTCTTCCCAACCTGCCAGGCTGTCTGGGAGCCCTCAGGGAGACACCCAGCAACCTCTGGACAGGAGGGGTGGCATTCCTGACAAGTGAAGCACCTTCCAGCTAAGCAGGTGCCACAAAACCAGCAGGATGGCCTCACCCACTCTAAGAGCACCACCTGACTGGGGAAACTGCTTTGTTCCCCAGGGAAAGGCTGTTACTCGGTGACACACACGGCAAACTTCCTGTTGTGTAGTCACTGGAGGTGGTGACTGCCGCAGAGGGGACTGAATGTGCCCATGGGAATACTGTGGGCGGGCCAGGACCACGCCCCAGAGAAACTCAGGGGCACAAACACAAGGAGAGGCAGATAGGGCCCAGCCCCAGCCCGGAGAGGTAACAGGCTGGAACCCATAAAGAAAAAATGACCAGAGCACAGCGTTCCACACGGTACTCTGAATGGGCAAGGCTGAGGAGGTGGCCGCCTCCTCCTCCTCCTGAACAGTGATAAACACTGTTCAGGCCACAAACATTTTTGAGTCCCTGCACAGTACCAGCTACCGAACTACCTGCCTTTTGCATTTTTCTTATAGAAAACTGATACAAGTGATGAGAAACTCAGTTCACAAGGCAGCCTCCATGACACAGAGGGTGGGGTGAGCCAGAGCTGGCAGGCAGCCCCAGGGTGCGCCCCGCCAGGCACAGCACTTGTCCAGGGTCCTCAGAGGCCCCCACACAGTCCCCCGGCCATACTGGGCCCTGAAAACATGCCGCTGTGCTAACCTAACACGCAGGGACGTTAGGGCACTACAGCAAAGGACCACCACGGAACTCAAGAGCTTTAACCCTCATCCAGAATGATTCAAAAGCAGCCTCTTTTTTCTCAAGGATGTTTACCAAGGTGGGCAAGTACAGCATTCAGACCCTCCTGCAGGCTTCAGCCAAAGATGGATTCTCCACGCTACTTCCACCAACACCCCCAGGCACGTCTGGGCTCAGGGAGGTTCACCCGCACAACTTTCTACCCAGTGGGCACTGAAAACTCAGAACTGTCTTTACCTACAGTGCAGCTGACACATGGGAATTCTACAAAGATCACTGAGGATTCATGGAGGACCGAGCTGGTGACACTGGCTGGCTGGGCATTGCCAGTGCTAGGGCTCAAGCCAACTCTGCTGCGGGTCACAGGGGCCATGCCATGCCAGCTAAAAGGCCTGCAAGAATATTAGGTCTAACTATTTCCTTCAGACTCTGTTCAACAGAAAGAAAAAGAAAGAGAGGAAATCAAGCCCACTGGGAGAGCGGGTAGAAATCCTGAGGGCCATTCACACGACTGCACAAAGGCAGTCTCCACAAAACGGCAACCAGGTTTAAGCGGTGCCACTTAACAGGCTGCCAGCAAAATCCATGTCAGAGTGGGATTAAATACCGAGGGAGCACGCTTAATAGACTGTGACATAATCCCCCAAGAAAAGTGGGGGAAGCCCCACTGCGCTAATCATTTCAATCTAGACCTGCCAAATCCTCTTGAGACCAGCTTGCGGGAGCAAACCCTGCAGGGCCGGCTTGTGTGGAGGCCGCTTTATTCCCGGAGCCTACACCGGCAGTGCCTGGCCATGGCTGCAGCCGAGGCGGCCGCCAGAGCCAGGAGCGTCGGGAGACCATCCACACTGTGAGACACCTTGGAAAGGCCCCCAGGAGGAAATGGGAAGAAGCCAACCCCTGCCCAGAGGCAGCTCTCTGTCCTGAACCTCCAGGACAAAGCTTCCTGAGCTTCCAAGTTTCCATTTTCAGAGCTGGCAGACCTCGTCTTGGGTCAAAAAATAGATCTGGACTCCTGCCCTAAGTAATACCTGCCGGGCCAACTCCACAGGGCACAGAAGCGTGTGGAGTTAATCACATACCATGGGCTCGGCAAAAACAGCACTGCACTTGGAGAAGAGACCTGCTATGCTAAGTCACCTCCTGCAGACCAAGTAACTCAACCAGCTCTGCCTTCTCTCTAGCAAGCACTCTTGCTCTATAACCTGAGCCTTGGTGCTCTCATCTTTGGAACGGGTAACGTTAGTACCTATCTCAAGGGGCATTAGGGTCAAACGAGACAATATGGATGAAGCATCTGACATGGGAGGTAAGGACACAGTGAGAAGCAGACAAGCAGAAGCTACAGATTTGAAGAACCAGCCAGCAGGAGCGCACCTGAACACAGACAACCCTAGACTGGCTGATGGTGAAGCACATTCTCTATAGGGAAGGGAGACACTGCCGACTGCCGCCATCCCCTCCCAACCAAACCAGCTGGAAAAACCGATGAAATCAGAGCTGGGCGTGGTGGTGCACGCCTGTAATCCCAGCACTCTGGGAGGCTGAGGCAGGAGGATCACTGCAAGTTCCAGGCCAGGCTGGATTACAAAGTGAGTTCAAGGCCAGCCTGAACTGCACACTGCACTTTGTCTCAAAAAGACAAAAAAAAAAAAAAACAAAACAAAAAAACCTGACGAAATCAGCATCTCCCCTTCCTCAGCTCTCACCTATGCTATGCTAGAAAGCAACCAGGTGGGAGACAGGGAGAGGCAAGACCCAGGAGGAAGGGACAAAAAGCCCCTGGGAGAACAAACCCTGCAGCATAGCAACTGCCTAGACAAGAGAGCTGGAGAGCAGGGCGTGGTGGCGTACGCCTGACATCCCAGCACTCCGCTGATATCCCAGCACTTGAGAGCTTGAGGCAGGAGAATCACTACAAGTTTGACGCCAGCCTGGGCTATATGGTGAGTTCAAGGGCAGGCTGCACTACAAAATAAGCAGCTGTCTCAAAAAGTAAAAAAATAAAGAGTTGGACAAAGTTGAAAGGGGCCGGGGGCTTATGGCTCCACCTGGTTTATGAGAGAAAAGAGGCAAAACACAAAAAGACGGAAACTCATGGGAACAGTGGCTGTTACCTGCAGCTCATGCGGCAGCTAGGTTAATGTGAAGGTCAGGGTTATGATCAGTAACTGCTCAGCCTCTCAACAGACTGCCGGGGTAGGCTCTGAGTGACCCACTAACTAGGGATAAAATTACAAAAATTACAAGAAGGCTCAGCCTCTTCAAATGTTTAACCCCTGGCTTAAGCACAGAAATCCAAGATCTAGGGCTATCTCTGCTGGACGCAGAGGTGAAGGCTCAGGTTTTCCTTCACTTTTAGAATATCAGATCAGGCTGCACACCTAAGAAAAGGCCCCCAGGACCTTCCCTTGAATTAGTAAGTGTAGAGCAGCCACAGGGGAACCTCACTGAGGCTTTTCAGAGCCAGGAAATCCTTGAGCTAAATCTCTGGGCTCTGGACGTGTTTTTCAGTGTCCTTACTACCCAGTTCATCGACCAGAAATTGAGGGCAACAGAGCTGTGTGTCTCCCTTCACCTCAGCATTCTCCTATGTGGTCACAACCCACTCTGTGATGTCACCCCTTTCCATGGTAACATGCTAGCATCACAGCAACCAGCTGAGCAGCAGCCACAGGCGAACCATGGGAAAGGAGAATCCCCACTACTAGCACCAGGCATTTCACTTCTGTACAAGCAAGATGGCGCGCCACACGGGCGTCTGAACCTGACCCACCTCCTGGCAGCTGCAACAAGGGACGCTGGAGCATTCGGAACCTAGACTGGGTAACTGAGACATTAACTACTTATTTTAATTTTGTTAGGAAAGATGGGAGAGTTTTCTTGCCATATAAAAAATAAATCCTGCCAGACAGAGTGATGCTTACCTGTAATTCCAGCACTCTGGGAAGCTGAGGCAGGAAGATCGAAAGTTTGAGCCCAGCCTAAGTAACATAGCTACACCCTTTCTCAAGTAAAAAAAAAAAAAAATATTAAATGGTCTGTGGATGCAGCTCAGTGTGGAGATCATGGGTTCATCCCTCAGATTGGCAGGGCGAGGTGGCGCATGCCTGTAATCCCAGCACTTGGGAGGCTAAGGCAGGAGGATCATTGCGAGTTCGAAGCCTGCCTGGGCTACAAAGTGAGTTCAAGGCCAGCCTGACCTACATAGTGAAACCCTGTCTCAAGAAGGAAAAAAAAAA
>NW_004955574.1:1057963-1070463 GCF_000276665.1 Chinchilla lanigera
AAAAAAAAAAAAAAATTGAACACAGGGCCTCATTTATGCCAGGCAAGAGCTCTACCACTGAATTACACACCCACAGACCTTTTTTATTCTAAGATAGGATCTTGCTAAATTACCCAACCTGATCTTGAATTTGTGATCCTCCTGCTTCAGCCTTTGAAGACCCTGGGATCACCCAGTTATACCACCAGGACCCTCTGACCCCAAGCTCCAGCTCTTAACTATTAGAAACTATTTGTTTATCTTATTTTACTTTATTTTATTTTGTTTTCTTTGAGACAGGGTCTCGCTTGCAGTTCAGGCTGGCCTTAAGCTCACTTTGTAACCCAGGCTAGTCTTGAACTCGCAACAATCCTCCTGCCTCAGCCTCCCGAATGCTAGGATAATAGGCATAAGCCACCATGACCAGCTAGATACTATCTGAAAATGAGTAATGTACTAAACAGGCCAACTGGCAAACAACCCTCACCCTGAAGTTTATAACTTGAGTGCACAAACATAAGACATATGTGTATAAAACAACAGAGACAGGGATACATTGCCTGCCTATCAAGCACAAGGTCCTGACTTTGATTCCTGGTACCAAAAAACCCAAAAACAGAATACGTGAAAAAGTAGTGTGGTTTCTTGGTACTCATTGTTGACTGGTTCCAAAAGGCATGATGAGTACCAAGCAGTTTTGGCTGGAAAGGGCCAGGAGTCACAAGGCAATTGATTCTGGTAAATTCTAGCTGGCGTGCATATCAAAGAAATGCCAATTATAAGGACAAACTCTTCACATCAAATCCTGCCGAGTATCAAATGCAGTTTCATGGCATCGGGTCCTTAGGTATGACTGCATTTCAAGAGCTTGCAAAATGCACTAAGACACTGCTCAAGTTTCTTAAACACCCCAGGTTCCCCAGTTTCTTCAACTGTGAGAAGAAAGCAAGGATGGAACCTCCAGGATGAGGTCATGTGTACACAAACCCAGCTCACCAAATGCTTAGGAGTAAAAAACTACAGAAATGCAGATATATCCAAGATCAGTACAGCCCTAAAGAGAACGATGGCATTCAAAAAATGACCAAGGATGTTCGGATGGTTTAGGAAATAAGGAGTGCACTGAACAATCTAAGGAATCCTAGTAAAAAATAGGACTGACCCCAAGGCAGAAAGCAATGCACAGGTAAACTGCAAAGGCCAGTAACAAGAAGCAGAACACCTTCACCTCCAGTGTGCAGTGTTCCCACAACTGGAACTCCTGCAGGCACATAAACCTCATGGGCAGAACATTTGTGTAGTCTAAAAAAACAGACACAAACCTGTAACCCCAATACTCAGGAGACTGAAGCAGGAGGATTGCTGCAAATTCCAAGCCAGATGGGGCTACGTGGTGAGACCAGCTCAAAAACACAAAAGGAACAAAAACCCACCCTGAACTTGATAAAGGAGCCTCATGGAGACAGAGTTGCCATTTCCTTTGCCCCAGCAGCTTTCCTTTCACTCCCACAGCCTTGAACACAGCCCTGTCCAATCAGCAACACAGGTCTCAGACCCAAGTTTCTCCTGGCAGATCAACCTCTGGAATTGGCTTCTCAGGAATCAAGTTCTCTAACCACCTTCTCATGCCAACAGAGCTGCCGATGGCTGAAAGTTGCAAAGGTGCTGGATCTCACCCAAGGCAGCCCAGTATCTACTTCTCCCAAGAGCAAAGTCTAAGTATTTAGCTATGAATAGAGACTGCATCCTGTTTATAATTTTTTAGGAGAATCAATTTGGTTCCATTCAACACACTTTGGCCAAGACAAAATACTATTTTCCTTTTAACAGACCTGGCCCCAGGACTTGCAATTTGTGGCTCCCAACATAATTTCTCCTAAAAGCTGCAATTATCTGTATAAGATAATGTCGATTTCCAGTCGCCTATGGACCCCATAAAGGAAGACAAAGAAGCTCAGAGTCACCCTAAGTTTGCAAAGCCCAGCACAGGGTCAGATCCAGTCTAGGCAAGTGCTCAGGACACACTGCGCACGAATGGAGTATCTGTCTCAGCTACCCGAACCGTTCAGATAATTTCCTAAGAACCCCCTCAACAACCCAAAGCACTTAAAGCTCTAATGAGGTCCCCCAGGGGCTATCGTCTGTCACAAACTCATTCTCTGAGCGGTTACCAAGGGCTTCCTGATTGGCCAGAAAGTAAGAGACACACTGGTTGAGGAGGAGATGAACAGAGATGAACGGGGCCTCCCAGGGAAGTGGCCTGCAACGTTGTGCACCTGCTTGGGTTACTGTGACTGCTCTGGTGCCTGGCAGCAGCAGGGCCTGCTTAGAATCCCAAGGAAACCTAAACCCTGGTGTCTGTTAGGAAAATGAGGAGGGCACCAATCCAAGCCAGCTGCACTGGTCATTTAGCCAAGGGACACTAGTATCAAGATCCAGATCCTTAGGTTGGCCCCACAGCAGGATGCGTTAACTGTGATCCACTTCCACACTGGGCCTCAATTGGTCTCCAGTTTCTAGTTCTAATGAACAGAAATCCTTTCCATTTAGGGGTTCAACAGCCCAGACTTGAGCTTCTACATTCCATGGAAAAAGGACAAAGCAGGGATGCAGGAGTTGCTGCAGACTGGGGACAGGTGGTTAGCGGGTGGGGGGGATGTGGGTGGACCACAGCAGAGTGGAGGCCAGCAAGGCCTAAAGAGCAACACTGTCAGCTTTCCAGCCAAGGGTCTAGATCCTAGGGACTCCTTGCTGCCTGACAGGTGCCACTGCAGATAAAACAAGTGGGTGTGGCTGTCTGCAGATCCACTTTCACTACAAAAACAGGCCAGTAAGGATGGCTCAAAGCCACTCCTATCCTGGGTGCAGTGACTTTCAAGCTTTTTGACCTTGACCCATACCTCCTCCTCTACATTCCTCTCAAACCAAAGTTTGAAGAAGCCACATTTAACTGCATCCTCTCGTGTTGCTTTGTTTTACAACTGCAGAGACAAATCAATAAACAGACTTCATATCCTACTAATGATTACAACCTGCAGCTTGAAAAACCGTACCAAATCCGAGACAGTATAATGGGGGGAGAGATGTGGCTTCCAGCAGACTAGTTCTGTGACCTGAGATAAATGACTCCCCCCCCTCTGTTGCGATTTCTCTGCCTCCGTGGAGGTTAAATGAGCTAATGTGAGACATACTCAGCAGGCTCCTGGTGGGTAATCTTCGACCTTCCCATCCATAGTACACAAGTGGCACTGTCCCCCTTGGGGAGACTAAGTTTGGCTTTTAGGAGTGGACAAACACAGAAGTCACATCCAATGTACCAGCCGCACACGGCTCTCAACATCTATCAGCAGAGGGCACTGCATGGAAGGAGTGGAGCAGCATGCAGGCTGGCTACTCAGCCTTAGGGCTGTGAAGCATTCTAGGTGACCACCCGAGTCCTAACTGGGACAAGGAAACCAGCCTCAGCCAGCTGCTGGGCCAGTATGTGTCCTGATGACTCTGCTGGGATCAGGCCACCAGAGCATCCCTTCAATTTGCTTTGTTTTGGTTTTTTGAGACGTCTCACTATGTTGCCCAGGCTGGTCTCAAACTCCTCAAACTCCTCCTGGCCTTAGGGCCCCAGTGCTGGGATTACAGGTGCGTGCCACCACACCAGGTTCTTAACCTTACAGCTTTTAAGGCATTTGCTTTGCACCTGGGGAGTCAGTAAACTGTAGCAGCAAGTTTTTTTGGAGGCCAGAAACTGCAGAAGGTAAGTCTGACAGAATACGAAGCTGATAAAGATGACAACCTTAGCCCAACTCTATAAACAAAGTCCTCAGCACAGATGGGGGCTTTGCACGTTGTACACTCAAACAAAAGCGTTCCTGTACTGGGAAAAGCGTGGGACAAGCCTGGCTGCTTAATGAACAAAACCTCCACCGACTCTGAAGTACTCAGGGGTGTGGGATCCCGGTGCCAGGACAGACCATGACCACAGAGACTCTGGAGAGGGTCAAGGGACTAAGTGAGGGGGCATCACTAACTGGTGGTAGGGTGAGGCTCTGGTTCCCTGGTTTCCCAGTTCTCAGGAGCCCTACCATGGCTGTAGCACTGATTCAGATTCTAAGTGCAAAAGATACTTGACAGCCAGGTATGCTGTCCTACAAGTGTAGTCAGTCCCAGGTGCTTGGGAGGCTGAGACAGGCGGGTCACAAGCTCACGGATGGCCTGGGCCACTTAGGGACACCCTATCTCAAAACAAAAAATAAAAGGGGTGGAGGTGGTAGAGTGCTTGCCTAGCATATGCCAAGGCCTGAGTTCTACCCCCACTACAGAAAAAAACAAGAAGACAGTTAACAATACAGGCAGTATTAGCTCAAGACAATAGGACTATTTTAGCAGCTAGAATATGGACACTGGGCAAGCAGGAAACGCTGTAAGATGGCTTCTACTTATTTTCAAGCCCAATCAGTAATTCTATGCAATTAAACAAGCTGACCAGAACCCTGAGGGGTGAAAGATAAATCAACTTCCTTCAAAAATACAGATGCCATCCTTACTTGTTTACCCAGGAGAGTGTAAACATTCTATTTAGAACCTTTACATAGTTGGGAGAGATTCACTGAACGCTGGTAATTGTGGGCATGTCGCCCTTGTATCCATCTGGCCACAAGGACCCTGAGGAGTGGGTGCTATGCTCAAGGCCCACTGCACACTGCCGGGGAGGGGCCAGGCCTGGACACTCTTTTCTGGCTCCAAAACCCACAGTCTTCCTCCACATCCTGTTGCCACCTCCAGGGCTCAAAATGTCACCACCTGCCTGACAAACGAGGAGCTGAGTCACCAATTCACTCAGATGCAACGTAGCAAAAAAAACTTAAAAACCAGAAAGAACCTTTATCCAGAGCAATATGAACAGGAAAAGTAAAAGTAAACTGTGCTCCCAGCAAATTTCCTGTGTTCTGCTGTAACATAGCAACTGTATCTATCACTAACCAAGGGGCCCCATCTTCATTTTTGCCATCAACTGGTAACAATGACCTCAGTGAGCAATACACCAATAATCTTAAACCTGCCCCCCTCACATTACTAAGCCAGTGCATAAAACCTCAGCTCGAAGTCACTGAGACTGCATCTGCATTACTATCAAAAGCAAAGAGCTCTACAAGGAAGTCTTGGCCAAGCAATTTGGGAAGCCAAATCCATGAAGATTGGCTCCCCTCAATCTCATTTTTACCTCTTCTCACCAGTTCTCACAGAACTGGCAGCTTCTCCATATTAGGTTCTAAGTATGAAACTGGCCCCAAACCATTTATTCCAACAGGATTCCCTCCAGCAATGAGCAGATTGTTCTTAGGGTCCTTCAATCAGCCTAATAATATACACCAATTGCCAGGAAGCACAGAACCTCCCTTTCTCTCTCCTGCTATATTAGCAGCTTTGCTGCCAGCCATGCTCCAGGGTCAGAATCAATTGCTCTGGCACTAGAAGATATTGTCCACAGACACCACAGATAGGTTCTCTGGAACTATGGTTTGGCTTAAAGCTATCCAGAGAAAGTTTCAGTAGCAATTTTCACCAGAGGTATTTATTGTAACTAGATCTGGCCCTTATAAAGAGATGTTTCTAAGGACTCCAGAGCCACAAAAATAAAATACAAGTGAACAGCTTAAGGCAACCTTGAGATAGCCATTTCTTTCCATTAGGAAGGGTAAAAGATCTAACAGCATGGAGCGGAGATGAAGGTATTATTAGAGGGGGAGGCATTATTAGATGAATTTGCTGACCAGGCTCAATGCAACTGTTCCCCATTTAACTGTATGGAAATTTACAAATGTAGGAGCCAAACGTTCAACTGATCGGGCAGTAAACAGCCAAGAAGGTCTTCATTTCCACAGGTGAAAAACACTTTTCCCATGGGATCAGCCTTCCTGGATAATACCAAACCACAGCAGTGGTTTTCTAGAACAGCCAGCTCTGCTTAAACTTCTAGCTTGATTTCTCTAACGAAGTATGTCTAGAATCAAAAATTTAAACCTTCAGAGCAAACTGAAACCCTGACTCAGGGTCAGGAAGACAGGACAGACTGGGATTAGAAAGCCCTTTTGGGAATCCTACTTTTTTTCCTATAGATGAGCAAACTTGAGACAATAAATTAAAAAAGGATTTTGACTATAACATCCGTATTTTCATGGTCACAACTGCTTTCATTTCAAATGGGAGATCCAGATTTGCTTTGAAATAAATCCTCTCTCCCAAGGTAACAAAAATTTGAAAGTTTTTTTACATGTTTACAATTTGCTGTTAAATCAGGCATTCTGAGTGACACCCTTTTCTTTTTCTTTTGCAACATCCATTAATTTCATTTTTAACTACTACTGGTACATCAGTTTAGGGGAGAAAAAAGGTAGTACTGTGACATTTTAAAAACAAGGTTTACCAAAATGCAAATGCAGTCTGACTGAATTATTGGGGCTTCTAAAACTTGGATAAGATTCCTTTGAGAAAACAACAGAAAAACAAAAAACAAAAAAGCCTTTGTGTTGATATGCCTGAGGAGGTCTTAGTTTGGGGAAATTATTTTCAGATTCAGCTGATTGCTAAAATTGTCACTTACAAACCATATTCTATTTCCTTAAAATTGCATTTTAAAAAGTAAACTTAAATAAGCACTCTTCAACAATTCAGTAATCCTATTAACTTGAGAGTCATCAGTTAACATCCAGTTTCTGCTTTTAGTTCCTGGAGGAGGAATTTTTATCAAGGATGGGAAACTTCAAGTAAGTGCAATTCCTGTTCAGCCTGGACAGTGTGTTCATTTCGTGCTTCGGACATTTTTCATAGGACACTACTCATTCTGAGGATTTCTTCCTCCAATAACTGAGTTTATACACTGAAGATCACCACTGTACCTTAAGGTGTGAACACATTAAGAACAAAGTGGCCTAACGAACTGCAGTTCATGTTTCATCTAAACGTGAGTGAACACGTTTCTCCTAAGAATGGAAAAAAAAAGAAACTATCTTTCGGAGAATGCTAGGTTGGTGTGTTAGAAAGATTTCTCTAACGAAGTATGTCAGGGACCAAAGTGGGCCAGAATGAAAATGGAACTCCAACATGTTTTTGTCTTTTAACTCAAAAACTTATGCTTGTAAAACACATCAGAAGCAGTGTTTGGTTCTGCAAGTCATTTGTTTGTTTTCTTCCTTTGTACGTGTACGATAGGGGACCGGAGGTGTTCTCTCCAACATGACTGGGCGTGTAACACATTTTGCATCAACTTTTCACGGTCAGGCATGTGCTTTCCAACAAAGAGCAGTGGAGACAGGCAGAGATTGGGGCTTGACACCGTTTACACATTTTGTGCTTCGACAGTACTTTACAAATGACTTGCTCAATTTAAACGTCCATCACCACAAGAGACATTGGAATAAAATGAGGAAACTGGATCTACTTGAACCACAATCTTTTTGGTGGAGAGGAGGGGAGAACTTTAACTTGAATGCAAGTATCATAAACCAAATTCAGTAAACTTGTCTCCTACACGTGGCTGGATAAAGTAATGGATATGGAAAGAGGGTCCCCAAGAGGGTCTGAAAACATGGGCCTGTTACCCAGATTTTTGTCATGTGACAGTAATACTTTTTTTTGAGAAAACTGTGTACGTCAAATCTTAAAAATTAAACATTGAAAGGATGTGCAAGTCTAAAAGGGCTCAACAGGGTTAGAAACCTGATTTGAACATATAAATTCATTCTCTCAAACATCACTTTGGTCTAAAGGCGAGGAGGAAGGCAGGCAGGAAAAGGGACAAAGAGGGAGATAATTGAATTACTCAATAAAAGAGGCTACTTACCATCCCAACCCATTGTAAGACACACACTTCTGACATAAGAGAACTCCTTAGAGGTCGAATAAAGCGTGTGAGCACCTTTGAGTAATGCACCTGCCCCCAGAGAGGGGCCCCGGAAGCCCAACGTGGGCTTAGCGAACAGACCTTTGCTAATCTGTTTATTTCCTTGAACTGGAGTCGGGCTGCGAAGGGCTGCGAGTCCCAGGACGATACATTTAATTAAAACAAAACAGGAAAAAAAAAAAAAAAAAAACCACCAAAGGAAAATAAAAAAATTTTGTAAACGCTCACCAAACTGCTGCACTTGTGTCTCTGAATGTGGGTGGCATTTCTTTTAAAAAGCAAAGTATGGTCTGTGAAGGAGAAAGGGAAACGGGGAGGTGGGAGAAGGGGCCGTGGAGTCTGAAGGGGAAGCCCTGGCTAAGACCCCCGACTGCGCTGCACCCTAACAGCCATCCGTCCGGCGCGTTCTCTTCCCCTCCCCACCCCCACCCTGCCTCGCTTTCCTGCCGGCTGAACCCCACCTTTCTTTCTCAGATGCTCTCTCCAGCCTCTCCCGCTAACCCGCCAGGAAGGGTGAGCGAACCCTGCACCCCAACGCCATCTGCTCTAGCAAGGAAACCGGGTCCCAAACTCATCCTGAAAGGCGCGGGGCTGGCCCCATTATCACGCGCCAGGGAAGGGCGTGGGGACCCATTTGGAACTGAATTAAAGGGGCAAGGGGCGTCCCTTTCCACCCGCTGCCAACCTTTTCTTTCCGGGAAGGGAGGGCGCCCCCTTTTACCCTGAGGGGCGAAGCCCAGGAGAAAGCTAAGGGCAACTTCCTCTCCCTTCTAAGCTAAAAAAACCAAACACACACACACACACAAACCCAAACACCCCCTAAAATATACGGCCGAGGACCCTCCCTCAGGTCACCTACCCACGAAAAAGGAGGGACCCCTCCCTCTAAGGGGAAAGGGCTTCTCCCCCCAAAAGAGGGTTTCATCAAAAAGGCTAAAGATGCACCTCACGGTTCGGCTTTCTAGGGTGTAGCTAGAAAACACATCCCGCCAAAAAAGTGCGAAGGAGCCGCCATCAAAGGTCCCCCATTAGAAAGATTAAGACTGGGCGAGCCCCCACTTTCTGCCTCCTAAGAAACCTCGGGTGCCTATCCAAAAAGGGCAGGGCGCGCCTCCCCCAGGAGAAAGGATACTGCCGGGGGCTGGAAGACCCCCCTCAACTCCAAGCCCCTAAGAGCGGGGCTGTGGCTCGCGATCCCCCCAAAAAGGGTCCGGGAGCCCCTCCCCCACCCCGCCCCGAAGCCAGGCGGCGGGCGGGCCGGTGGCTGCCAGCTCCGGGCGCAGGGGCAGCGCGGACCCCGCGGGCCTCCACAGCGCCCCCCGGCGCCCCCTCCCCAGGGCGGGCTCGGGGGGTCCGGGGGGCGCCTCCTCACCTTCCCCTCAGCATGGCGCCCAAAAAAGACAGAGCAAGAGCGAGGGAGAGCGGGCGAGCGCCGCGAGGGGGGGGAAACGCATGAGGCCGGGAGAGAAAGCAAGCGAGAAAGAGCGAGGAGCAAGAGACACCCACCGACCCCGCCCTTCCTCCTCCTCCTCCTCCTCCTCCTCCTCCGCCGCCGCGGCCCGGCCCAACATGGCGGCCGCCCTTCCTCCTCCTCCTCCTCCTCCTCCCCCCGGGGGCGCTGCCCCGGCCCGGCCGGGGGCCTGACCTGTCGTCAGGGAGCGGGAGGCGGTGGTGGAGGAGGTGCGGGGAGCTCGGGCGGGCGTCGGGGGAACACGGAGGAGGCGAAGGCGATGATGGCGGCGGCGGCGATGGCGACGGCGGCGACTCTGATGGCGGCGGCGGGGGGGTCCCGGGCGCGGCCTCCATGGATCCTTGGGGGGGAGGGGACGTGAATGCACGAAAAAGGACTGCTTGGGCGTGGCGGGAGGGGCACACTTCGGCTCTGAGGGCTCCTGGTGGGAGCTGGGTCTGTATTTTTTCGGTTTCGGAATCACCTCGGCGCCGACTTCCGCGTAGGCCGCGCGGCCTAGGCCCCGGCGGGCCGCCCGCCCCGCTTTCTCCGCGGCCCGCGCCTGCGGCCGATCGCTCGCTCACGGGCGCGGGGCCCTCATCGCAGCGAGCGCCCCCACACACACTGCCCACGGGCCCGGGGCGGGGTACCCGACGACACGGACACTAGTGGGTTGGTTGGGTGTGATTAGCGCGGACCGCGCGATGGAGCAAGCGAGGGGGGAGGGGAGGAGAGGTGAGCGAGCGAAGGAAGATTTTAAAAAAGAAAAAAAAAGGATTTTAGGAAGAGAGGAAACGGGCTGGAGAGGTCGGCCGACTGTCTTGTCTGCCCGCCCTAGGTGCCCGGCCCCCGCCGCAGTCAGGAATTCACACAAAATGGCGGCACGACCGGGACGAGCCTAGATACTGAGGCGGGAGGAAGGGCGTAGAGGGAGGGGGAACTGAGAGGTGGAGGCCCGGGATGCGTCACGCGGCCGAGACTGCTTGCCGGAAGGCCGGCGGAAACAGCCGAAAGGAAAGGGCGAGGCCGAGGAGAGGCGGAAAAAGCCGAAAGCGGCTGAACCGGCAATAGCAGGAGGCTGGGGTAAGCCGGAAAAAAGCTAAAGGTGATCTGGGCCACCGAGGTAAGAGAAGCCAAAAGAAGACGGAAACAGCCGAAGACGATGATAGGTATAGGGCCAGAGAAAGAATAGGGCGCCGGAAAGAGCCGAAGTGGATGGGTACTGGGCCGAAGAGGGCGGAATCAGTCCGAAAAGAGCCGAAGATAGATAGTTGTAGGAGGCGGAAATAGCCGAAAGAGACCGAGCCTGGGTAATGTGACTGAGAATAAGTCGAACGGGTAGGGACTGAAAGGCGACTGACTGAGAGCAGATGACTTTGAGGAACTCGCCAGATAGCAAGCGAGAAGAACTGGAAACTGCCAGCTTGAAGGAAGGCGGAAAAAGTGGAAGATTTTAGGTAGAAGAATGGGAAGGAAGAAAAATTAACCGAAAGGCGGAGGTCGGTCCCAGGAGTCGTAGGTTTCCGGAGAACAGGGGCTGGAGTAGGGATTGGCGGAGATGGCGTCACTAGATACCTCGGTCGGTGACGTCATGGAGGGCAGAGACGGGCGGGGCTTGCACTATGGAACCTTCCACCCGGAAGCTTGACTTGTTCCAAAACTAGTAGTTTTATCAGGGTCGCGCTGCCCTACGGACAGCTGCTGTTATTCCCCTTCCCAGAGCTAGGCGCGGTGGCGCACACTACTTAGGAGGTTGACAGGGGAGGATTGTAAGATCCGGCCTAGCGTGAGCAATTTAGCGAGACCCTGTCACCAAATCAAAATAAGAAGGAGCTAGAGATACAGCTCATTGCAAAGGCTCTGGTTTCAGTGTTCAGTACAGGGGGGTAAAAAAGACTGAAGGATGAAGTAGCTCCAGGTCAGAGGATCACGACGAGATTTTTAATCAAACCTGTCATTCTGCTGCCTCCTGCAAAACTTGTTTAGTCCCATTTGCCTCCTGTTGTCACCGGGAAGTCAGGTGCTGACACCGCAAGGAACAGGCACTGGCAGATCTCCTTGGTCCTTTTGTGCCCTTGAACCAATTCAGTCAAAACGCACAGGCTGCCAGCAGAAATACACGTAGAATTTGTAGTAAACCAGGCATGGTGGCGTGCTTGTAATCTCAGCACTCGAGAGGCTGAGGCAGGAGGATCACCTTGAGTTTGAGGTCAGCCTAGCTACATAGTGAGTTCAAAACCATCCTGAACTAAATAGCAAGACCTGCTCCCCGCCCCCCACCCCCGCAAAAAGAGAAAGGTACTGCAGTGACAAGGTAGGCAATGCCACAAAGCGCTGTTCCCGAGTTCGAGCACAAAGCGCTGTGCCCGAGTTTATCTTTTTGTACACAGAAGTAACTTCTGAGGGCCAAGGAACTAAAATAATTGTTACTTATTGACCTTTTCTTAGAAGTTACTTTAGAGTTACAAAATGTTTTCCTGCCCTTTTCAAATGGCCAGTGTTCCCTCAGGGGCCTTCATTATGTAACAACCTCAGGAAAAATAGCCTGGCATGGTGGCTCTCTCCTGTAATCCCAACACTCGGGAGGCTGACGCAGGAGGATTGTTGCATGTTCAAGGCCAGCCTGAGCTACAAAGTGAGCTCAAGCCCAGGCTCAACTGCATAGCGAGACCCTGTCTCAAAAAGACAGAAAAAAAAAAAAAAAAGGAAAGAAATTTATGGAAGATGTTTCTTAATGTAAACTAGATCCCAGGGACTGGGGATTTAGCTCAGCGGCACAGTGCCTGCCTGGCAAGTGCAAGGTTGTGAGTTCGATTCCTGGTACCGGAAAAAAAATCAAAAACCAAAAAAAGACTACATCCCAGCCCAAGGCAGGAGGCTCTTCAAAGACCATTTCTTTTCTTTATATCGCTGGGATATAAGTTATGGCGGCCAGGACTAATGTGTGCCTTGTTCTAGAAGAGAACCTGTGTCTAAGGGTCTGAGAGGTAGTAAATAATCAGAAGTATATTATACATTGAGGTCTTTGCTCCTTTACTTGACTATAACTGGCACATCATATTATTATTATTTTTCTCTTGAGACAGGGTCTCACTATGCAGTTCAGGCTGGCCTTGAGCTCCCAATGATCCTTCTACCTCAGCCTCCTGAGTGCTGGGATTACAGGTGTGCGCC
>NW_004955574.1:1072691-1077276 GCF_000276665.1 Chinchilla lanigera
TTTTTTTTTTTTTTGGTTTTGATTTTTTGCAGTACTTGGGATTGAACCTAGGGCCTTTACCCTGACCTACGTACAAAGTATTTTCTTTTTTTTTGAGACAGTATCGTGCTATATAGGCTGGACTTGAACTCAATATGTAACCCAGGCTGGCCTGGAACTTGCAGTGATCACCCTGTCTCAGCCTCCTAATTGCTGGGATTAGAGGTGTGTGCACCTCATTCCGGGCTCCAAATTCTTGATTTAAATGCGGGCTACATGGTGTACACACTTTGTGTATGTGTATCAAGCCGTGTGTCTACAGTTACATAATTTTCTTGTTGTATGTTATTCTTCAATAAAAAGTAATAAAGTAGCTGGGCATGGTGGTGCAGGCCTGTAATCCCACCACTTGGGAAGCTGAGGCAGGAAGATTGTCACCAGTTCCAAACCAGCCTGGGTTATACTGTAAGTTCAAGGCCAGCCTGAACTACATAGTAAGACCCTGTCTCCAAAAAACAAAGCAAGAGAAAACAAAACAAAAAGAGTATTCACAGCGGTACTATTCGAAATAGTCCCTAATTGAGGTCTACCTAATGTGGATGGATAGACTAGATGAGCTCGTACTGTCTGCCATAAACATATGGAAACTGCTGGATCCGCTGGGTATAAGATCCAAATAGCAGATCCATTCGCATCACGTCGGCCTGCTGCAGACCCTGCTGCCCTGACCCCACCAGCCTTACAGATCTCTCTCCTGAGGACAGGACCAAGTCTCGCACTCTGATTCATGCTGCCTCCAAAATCCCAAGGAGCTGCCAGACAGCTCCTTGGTACTATGTGTGGGGGAGGGTACAAGCTTCAGCAGCTTTCCATTTATTTTGGAAAAAATGAAGCTAACATATCTTCTTCCCTTGACCCTTGAAGCTGTCGCAGAGTTGGCACATCCCTGTTTGGATTTTTGTTTGTTTTGTTGCTTTTAATGTTCTTGTTTTGTGATTGAATTTTCCTACTGGTCATAAATCCAACACTTCTTTGGTATATGTGTCTTTCTGCTCTGAATACATTATTACCGTGATGGGAACTTTATTTTCTAGTTTCCGGGATGGCTCTAGGGTGAGTTCTTTGTACTATAGATGAAATGATCTCTACAAAGATGATACTCCAAAGTGTGTGAGAAATACACCATCTGGACCCAACCTCAGGGCTCACGTGGGGAAAAAGAGGCATTGGCCAAAGAGAGGAACTGCACTATGTGGGAGCCTGGACTGGCAACCCAATAGCTACTTTCCCTTCCTTCCTAGCAAATCCAGAGCCTGGTATGATGGCACACACCTGTGATCCCCAGGACTTGGGAGGCTGAGGCAGGAGGGTCACCACAACTTCCAGCCCAGCCTGGGCTACATAGTGAGTGCAAGGCCAGCCTGAACTACATAGTGAGACCCTGTCTCAAAAACCAAAATAGCAAAACCCAAAACTAGCTACTCCAACTCCGGATGTATTGGGGAAGTGAGAAGTAATGATGACCAGCTGGGAGAGGAATCTGCAGCCTACTTGGCTCTCAAGGGGGTAATGCTGCCCCCTAAAGGACATTTTGGAAATTACTAAGGAAAATTAATGAGGGCTTTTTGGCGGTCAGCAGGTTCTTTTTTTTTTTTTTTTTTTTGAGACAGGGTCTCACTATAAGGTTCAGGCTGGCCTTGAGCTCACTTTGTAGTCCAGGCTGGCCTGGAATTCACAACAATCCTGCCTCAGCCTCCCGAGTGCTGGGATTACAGGCCTGCACCACCACACCCAGCTTGGCTGTCAACTGTTTCTCAAGGGAATATTATTGCTGCTTTGGGGGGTGTTTTGGAAAATTGGTTTTTTGGTCATTAATCATAATGATAAGGGGCTTATTTCCAAGGATGCTAAAGTTTTCTACAATATAACAAATGGGTACATAATAAACAAAGTTAATGATAGCTCTTAAATAATGGACAGAACCCACTGTGTTGGCCTGTGCCGGCCATCCTAGCACTCGAGAAGCTGAAGCAGAAGAATTGCCATAAGTTTGAGACCAACTTGGACCATATAATGAGACCCTGTCTCAAAAAATAACCAGAAAATGAAAAGAATTAGTTATACTAAACTATATTAATCTGTTACACTGGATTTTCCAGTTCTGTTTGAATCATGAACATAGCAAAGCCATGGTAGTACCTGGCAGTTTGCATGCAAGATATGTATCACCACCTTTTGGTAATGAAGATGTAAAACTAGAGATGGTAGTTGCATGTCATAGTGAATGCACCAAATGCCGCTGAGTTGCTCACATTTATTTATTAATTTATGTATTGTTTTATTTTTCTCCAGTACCAGGAACCAAACTCACAACCTTGTGCTTGCCAGGCAAGCGCTTTTTGCCGCTGAGCTAAATCCCCAGCCCCTATGCTCACATTTATTTATTCATTTGATAGTGCTGGGGAGTAAACACATGCAAGGCAAGAGCTTTATTGCTGAGAAACATCTCCAGCCCAAAAGGGTTATTTATTTATTTATTTAGGTTTTTTGAGACAGAATTTCACTATGTAGCCCAGACTGGCCTTCTCATGGCAGTCCTCCTGCCTCAGCCTCCCAAGTGCTAGGGTTACAGGTGTGTACCACCATCTCTGGGTCCAAAAGGTTAATTTTTTTGTTTTTGTTTTTTTGAGACAAGATCTTGCTATGTAGTTCAGGCTTGCCTTGAACTCACTGTATAGCCCAACCTGGCCTTGAGCTCACTATGTAGCCTGGTTTGGACTCAAACTTGCAGCAATCCTCCTGCCTCAGCCTCCCACCAAAAGATTTATTTTACCTATTTATTTTCATTTTTTGTCTTTTTGAGACAGTGTTTCACTATGCGGTTCAGGCTGGCCTTGAACTCACTTTGTAGTCCAGGCTAGTCTCAAATTTGCAGCAATCCTCCTGCCTTAGCCTTCTGAGTGCCAGATTACAGGCGTGCGCCACCACACCTGGCAAAAGATTAAGTGACATTTACCTCAATAAAGCAGATCCATTCGCATCACGTCGGCCTTCTGCAGACCCTGCTGCTCTGACCCCACCAACCTTACAGCTCTCTCTGCTGAGGACGGGACCAAGTCTCAGACTCTGATTCATGCTGCCTCCAAAATCCCAAGGAGGCTGCCAGACAGCTCCTTGGTACTATGTGTAGGGGAGGGTAAAGCTTCAGCAGCTTTCCATTTATTTTGGAAAAAAACGAAACTAAGGTATCTTCTTCCCTTGAGTAGGATTACAGGTGCTAGGATTATGGGTGTGTACCACCATCTCTGGGTCCAAAAGGTTAATTTTTTTGTTTTTGTTTTTTTGAGACAGGGTCTTGCTATGTAGTTCAGGCTTGCCTTGAACTCACTGTATAGCCCAACTGGGCCTTAAGCTCACTATGTAGCCTGGTGTAGTCAATAAAAATTCTTTTGACTGAGGCAGGAGGATTTGTCCAAGTTTGAGGCCAGCCTGGGCTTCAAAGTGAGTTCAAGTCCAGCCTGGTCTACATAGCAAGACCCTGTCTCAAAACAAAACAAAACAAAACAAAACAAAAAACCCTCAAAACAAACAAATTATAACACAGTTTTAAACCAGGCGTGGTTGCAAACACCTATAATCCCAGCACTCGGGAGGCTGAGGTAGGAGGATCACTGCGTGTTCAAGGCCAGCCTGGGCTATAAAGTGAGTTCAAGGCCAGCCTGACCTGAATAGTGAGACCCTGTACAAAAAACAAAAACCACAGTTTTAAGAGAGGTACACGCCCCCAAATTGATGAATATATCCCCCCCCCTCCCCCGGTCTTTCTGAGACAGGGTCTTGCTATGCAGTTCAGGCTGAACTTGAGCTCACTTTGTAGCCCAATCTGGTCTCAAACTCACAACAATCCTCCTGCCTCAGCCTCCCAAGTGCTGGGATTACAGGAGTGCACCACCACACCCGGCTGATGAGTATATCCTTATGTTTCATTTTCCCCACAAACTATAGAAAGTATAAGGAAACAGAGACCTTTCTAACCGCTTTTGCAGAATTTTTGCAGAATTGCTCCACATGTACAGGGAACACCTTGAAGCCCTTTATCATTGTGACCAATGAGCACCTGCGAGGACAGTTCTCCCTCACCAGTGAGAAGGCATGGAACGCTGTGTACATCAGGGTCACTTTCAAAGTCGGTGCAGTAACTAATCATTTAAATCTGAGGATCTTAGATGGGTGTGGTGGCGCATGCCTGTAATCCCAGCACTCGGGAGGCTGAGGCAAGAGGATCTCAGAGTTTGATGCCAGCCTGGACTACATAGCAAAACCCAGTAGAAAGAAAGAAGAGAGGAGCTGGGAATATCATTCAATGTATAGTACTGTACTGAGAGAAAAAAAAAACTTGGATTGGGCAATAAAGCTAGAATCATTATACCTGTGCATGAATAACCTTCCTCTATCTGTCTCCCTCTCTTTTTTTATCTTTTTGAGACAGGGTCTCGATACGCAGTTCAGGCTGGGCTTGAGCTCACTTTGTAGCCCAGGCTGGCCTCAAACTCACAAT
The DNA here is from genome assembly GCF_000276665.1 of Chinchilla lanigera. NCBI lineage: Eukaryota > Metazoa > Chordata > Mammalia > Rodentia > Chinchillidae > Chinchilla > Chinchilla lanigera. The sequence goes on from NW_004955574.1 coordinate 1,077,229, forward strand.
GATCCTCCTGCCTCAGCCTCCCGAGTGCTGGGATTACAGGTGTACATT
>NW_004955574.1:1077531-1081417 GCF_000276665.1 Chinchilla lanigera
CCACCATACCCAGCTTCTCTTTTTCCACTTACTTTGTTACGTGTGTTGGTGGTACAGTGGTGACCATAGTTGCCTTCCATTTATTTTGTCACAGTGCTGGGGAGGGACCCCAGTGCCCTGCGTAGGCTGGGCAAATGGTCTACCACCGAGCTACACACCCAGCCCTTTCATCTAACTGTTTTTGGGGGTGATAGGGAGTATGTGGGATCAAACCCAGCAAGAGCTGAGTACCTCCCCAGCCCTCTTCCCTCTTTTATTTTGAGACAGGGTCTCTCCCTGATGCCTGGGCTCCAACTTGAGGGCTTTCTGCCTCGGCTTCCCAGGTACCTGAGATGCCAGGCAAGTGCAGCCCACCCAGCATGTAACAGCCATTAAATAGCCCCAAGTGTGACCGTGGTACCTTGGTTCGTGTCCTTCTGGGAGGCACAATGCACACCAAAAATAAGACGCACCAAACAAATTATTTTGGCTGAAAGGGTCAAGAAGGGGCTGGGGATTTAGCTCAGCGGCACAGCACCTGCCTGGCAAGCACAAGGTCGTGAGTTCGATTCCGGGTACCGGAAGAAAACCAAAAAAATAAAAATAAATTTAAAAAAAATAAATGAAAGGGTCAAGAGCCGCAAGGCAGCCGACACTGAGCCGCCCCAGCCTGCACATCAAGTACCAAAGAAACGAGTACTGGGAAAAATACGTCCACGTCGGAACACCCGGCTGCCACACGGTGCCTTCCGGGCGATGAGTCCCAAAGTGTGGCTGTAATGTGTTCCTGAGAGCAGGGAAGCATCGAGGCTATGGTGAGCAAGGATAGCCAGCTTTGTTCCACGGTTCTCTGCCCTGACTGCATTTAGAATCGTCTGGGGAGCATTTTGTAAAGCTCCCCGTGTCTCAGCTCCACCCCGTACCGATTAATGAGAGTCCCCAGAGGAGAGGTCCAGGCTCCGCAGGCTGGGAAGCTCCCAGGCGATGCCAGTACGCAGGCGGGATGGGAGTCCCCTCCTGCACCAAGGGGGAGCAGTCGCTTGGGTAGAAGTAATTAAGCGATCTGCAAACCCAGGGGCCCAAAGTATTGAGTAACGGTGCTCCACCCCTTTTAAATTGCAGAGCCTTAATTTGGTAGCTGTTCTTACTAGCTGTTGCTAGAAAAACACCAAGCTGCTTCGTGGGTATATGGCCAAAAGAACTGAAAAGGGAGTCCAAAGGCATATTTGTACACGCATATTCATAGTAACTATTCACAACAGTGAAAATGTGGAAATAGCTGGGTGCGGTGGGGTGGTAATCCCAGCATTCCAGAGGCTGAGGCAGGAGGATTATTGCCAGTTCGAGACCAGCCTGGGATACAAAGTGAGCTCAAGGCCAGCCTGAACTGCACAGACCAAAAAAAAAAAAGCCAGGTGTGGTGGCACATGTTTGTAATCCCAGGACCCAGGAGGCTGAGGCAAGAGGATCGCTATGGGTTTGAGGCCAGCCTGGGCTACAAAGTGAGCTCAAGGCCAGTCTGAACTACATAAGGAAACCCTGTCTCAGACAGACCAAAATAAAAAAAAAAAAAGAACTGGAGATGTAGCTCAATGTGAATGTAGCTCCGTGTGTCTCAGCTCCACCAGCTCAGATGCAGCTCCCTGTGTCTCTCTGGGTGTCAATGCCCTGCACACATGAGAAAGGCTGGGGATGCTGCTCAAGGGTAGAGCACATCCTTAGTATATGGGAGGCCCTGTGTTTGATTCCCAGCACCAAATAAATAAATAAAAGGAAGGAAATTCTCACACATCCTACAAGAGGGATAAGTCTTGAGGACACTGCTAATTGAAAGAAACCAGACAGAGACAAATACGAGACACTTGATAGTGCAGCTCAGTGGCAAATCATGTGCTACAAAGTCCTGGGTTCAATCCCCAGCACTACCACAACCAAAATACAAGTTGTTTTTGTTTGTTTTTTGAGACAGGGCCTCCCTATGTGGTTCAGGCTAGCCTTGAACTCATGTAGCCCAGGCTGGCTTTAAATTCATGGCAATCCTCCTGCCTCAGCCTCCTGAGTGCTGGGACTATAGACACGAACTACTATGCCTGACTTTTGCTGTTTTGTTTTTCTGTTTTTTGTCTTTTTTGAGACAGGGTCTCACTACGCAGTTTAGGCTGGTTTTCTGAACTCTCTTTGTAGCCCAGGCTGGCCTCGAACTCACAGTGATCCTCCTGCCTCAGCCTCCCAAGTTCTGGGATGACAGGCGTGCGCCACCACGCCTGGCTGTTGTTTTTTTTAAGACAGGGTCTCACTATACGAACTCATGGCAAACCTCTGTCTCTGGCTTCTGAGGGCTGGGATAATAGCCCTGAGCCTCCACCTGACACAAAATATAAATATTTTATGATCTCACTTATGAGAAGTGCCTAGAATATTCAGACTCTGAAAAAGAAAGAACTACAATTGTCAGGGGCTGAGGAGAAAGCAGCGGGAAACATGAAGAGCTGTTTTTCTCTGGGGTTTTTTTGGAACCAGAAGTTGAACTCAGGACCTTGCACTTGCCAGGCAGGCGCTGTACCACTGAGCTATACCCCTGGCTCCAAGCTGTTATTTAATGGTATTATTATTATTAATTATTATTTTATTATTTTTGTCTTTTTGAGACAGGATCTCACTATGCAGTTCAAGCTGGAGATATAGCCCAGGCTGGCTACTCACAATGATCCTCCTGCCTCAGCCTCCCAAGTGCTGGGATTACAGGAATACGCCACCACGCCTGGCTATTTAATGGTATTAAATAAAATGTATAGGAGGTGATTAGTTTGAACTGAGCTCCTGCCTAAGCCCTAATTGACCAAACCAAAATGGAAGCCAGGTGTGGTGGCGCACGCCTGTAATCCCAGAACTCGGGAGGCTGAAGCAGGAGGATTATTGTGAGTTTGAGACCAGCCTGAACTACAAAGTGAGCTCAAGCCTAGTGCCTGAACTGCATCATGAGACCCTGTCTCAAAAAAGACCAAAGCCCCCCACCAAAAACCAAAAAAAACCCAAAATGGAGTCACTCATGCTAAAGTTTCACTTCACCAAATGGAAACTGTTTCGACCTTCCAAGAATTCAGGAGAGAGAAATACAATACCGTTCCAAAACAAGCCGATGTTAGCTGGGATGATTAAGATGTCCTGCTTTAACACTTAGCAAAGAAGTAATCTGAAATAACCTGTTATTAACCAATCTGTTTTTCTGGATTGTGCTGTTCCTTTGTTCTTGTTCAGGGTACTTTATAAAAATGCTCAACATAAAAAAAAACTCAGCATCACACTTCCCTAATTTTAGATAAGATGCTGACTCCTGAATTGCTAATGAGAAGTCTACTGGACATATGACTAGAATTGCAGCACTCAGAAGGCTGAGGCAGGAGGATCGTTGCGAGTTTGAGACCAGCCTGGGCTACAAAGTGAGCTTAAGGCCAGCCTGAAGTACATAGCAAGACCCTGTCTCAAAAAACAAACAAACGAACAAAAAAAAAGTCCTAGCTTGCATGTGTCTCTTTAAGGGTGTAAAGGACCAAAAGCTAGTCTCAGTGATTCTTCCTTTTCACTCCCCTCCTCCTCTTCCTTCTCTTCTGCTCCCCATTCCCTTCTTTTTATTTTATTTATTTATTTATTTATTTACTTGTTTTTTGGTACCAGGAATTGTATTCACGACGTCGCGCTTGCCAGGCAGTTGCTGTGCCGCTGAGCTAAACCCCAGTTCCCCCACTCCCTTCTTTTTAGTAGTGGGGACAGTATCCCTCTAGGGCCTTGTGCATGCTAGTCAACTGCTCTACCACTGCTCTCTCTGAGTTACAATACCAGCTGCCTATTTTTTTTTTAATGATACAGTGATCTTGAATGAATTGCTACTTCTTTCTTTCTTAGGAAA
>NW_004955574.1:1081543-1083568 GCF_000276665.1 Chinchilla lanigera
TATTCCTGCCTCAGCCTCCTAAGTGCTGGGATGTTTCACTTTCTTGTTTACCGTTCTATACATAGAGCAGAGATTGGTGGCTGATGCATAACAAGGGCTCAGTAAGTGCCGGGTTAATGAAAACGTTCCCTGCCTAAGGAGAATACCTACTTCATCCGTGAGCTCATCTCTCTTTTTCCCCCAGTCAAGCTGGGAATTGGCCCCAGGACCTCATGCTTGCTAGATGAACACAGACCCCTGTCCCCTCTACTCTCATCTGTGACCACTGGACCACTCTTGTACTTGGCCCCAACTACCCTGTGTTTGCCTCAGTCCCTTCAACTCTGCCGGCACACTGCAGGGGCAGGCTGTTTCCTCCTGCATTCTCCCTGCCTGGAAATGGTCTATCTTTTAGTTATCCAATGACTTGTTCCCTTGGTGTCTATAAGTTATAGGTTAGCATCACCATTTTTTTTGGGGGGGGTCTTTTTGAGACAGGGTCTCGCTATGCAGTGCAGGCTGGCCTTGAGTTCACTTTGTAGCCCAGGCTGGCCTCGAACCCGCAGTGATCCTCCTGCCTCAGCCTTCCAAGTGCTGGGATTACTGGCGTGCGCCACCATTGAGAAGTCTTTCTTTTGTTCTTTCTTTCCAGTGCTGGGGATTGAACCCAGGGTCTTCACACTGAAATTCATCCCCAGACTTTTTATTTTTTGTTTTGAGACAGGGTCTCACTAAGTCACTAGGTTGCCCAGGTTGGGCTTGAACTTGCAGTCCTCCTGCCTTCACCTCCCGGAGTACTGGGATTGCAGGCATGCACCATCGGGCTGGGACTGCAGCATCATATCTTGCTTTTTTTTTTTTTTTTGAGATAGTGTCTCACTATGCAGCCAGGGTGGCCTCAAACTCACAGTGATTCTCCTGCCTCAGCCTCTGAGAGCTGGAATAACAGGTGTGCACCACCCCATCTGGCTCTTGCTTCACTTTTCCCAAAAACATTTATCATCAACTGATTTATATACTTGGCCCTCCACATAGGTGTCAGTTTTGCATCTCTGATTCAACAAAATGTCATCACTCACCGAGGATTCTTTTGCTCGATTCAGACAGAAACACGAGTAGGGAAAGTGAAGCTCTCCCTAGCATTAACATGCTGGGTTGGGGAAACCAGCAACTATTGGCTCTTAGTGTCAGTGGCCTCCAACACTGTCCTGGAAGCTGGGGCCAGCAACTCCCAGCAACTCTCGTGAGCTTTTTGACCAAAGGTGGTGGCTCCCTGTAATCCTTTGCCTCCCCCTCCTCCCCCTCCTTCTTTTTGTTTGTCTTTTTGAGACAGGGTCTCGCTATGCAGTTCAGGTTGGCCTTGAGCTCACTTTGTAGCCCAGGCTCATCTGGAATTTGCAACGATCCTCCTGCCTCAGCCTCCTGAATGCTGGGATTACAGGTGTGCGCCACCACGCCCGGCTGGCTCCCTGCAATTCTGCTTTGTTCTCCATTGTTCTTTGGCTGCCAGTTGCCTTCAGTATGCCCTGGCCCAGCTGGGACTGCTTCCATTGTCAGGGGCCTTTGGTGTTATCAGCTCGACCTACTCTACTTGAGACAGAAATCACAAGAGGAGCCAGGCGTTGTGGTACATGCCTGTAATCCCAGCACGCGGGAAGCTCAAGTAGGAGGATGAAATAGTTGTGCCCAACCTGGAGAAGAAGCTTCACCTGTAGCCAGACCTTGTCTCAAAAGAAAAAATAAAAAGGGCTGGAGATGTAGTTTAGTGCAGAGGCCCTGGGTTCAATGACCAGCACCATATACATGCACACAAAAAAGTCACAAATGGGCAAAACATACCATTTGAAAGCGGTTTTATTAGGAAAGCCACTAAGTGAGGTAGGAAACTACAGTTGGGACAAACCGGACCACAAAGTGGGCAAGATGTGTCAAAAGTCTTAAAAACCAGGGGCCAGAGACAAGCACAAGGTCCTGATACCCAGTACCAAAAAAAAGGTAATAAAAATCCAGGGCTAACAGGTTGAACAAATTGTTTTCTAAAAAAAA
>NW_004955574.1:1084057-1087900 GCF_000276665.1 Chinchilla lanigera
TTTTTTTTTTTGGTCTTTTTTTGAGACAGGGTCTCAGTATGCAGTTCAGGCTAGACTTGAGCTTACTTTGCAGCCCAGGTAGGTCTCAAACTCACAATGATCCTCCTGCTTCAGCCTCCTGAGTGCTGGGATGACAGGAGTTTGCTACCATGCCCAGCCAACCCAGGTGTTTTTTGGTTTTTTGTTTTGTTTTGTTTTTTTTATTTTTCTCCGGTACGGGAACCGAACTCACGACCTTGCGCATGCCAGGCAGGCGCTTTTGCCGTTGAGCTAAAGCCCCAGCCCCAACCCAGGTGTTTTGGATAATAAATCTCTCTTTCCCCTCATCCTTGGGGCTGCTGCTGTGAGCCTTTTCACAGGCCCATGTTCACCCTGTAGAATGTAAATTTTTCTGCCTTCCACAGTTTACCTTCACTGACTTCTCCGTGTGCCTTGACCAGTTCTTTGTTCAGATACCAATAAGAAGCTGAATAGAGGCCCCACACTGTCACTGAGAAGCCACCAGCTGATAAGCCAGGAACAGACTCTTATTTCCTTGGTCCTTGTTTTTTTTGTTGGTGGTGGTGGTTTTTGTTTTGGGGGGGTGGTTAAGAGAATTTTTAATACACAAGTCATTTCTCGTAGTGATTTGAAAAAGTATAAGAACATATGAACAAAGCTTAGCACTTTAAGATTTGCTTGTTGATGTACATCAAATGTTTTACCTGTATTTGAATATCAAAACAAATATAACACAAAAACTTAATGTTAGTGCTGATTTTCCATGCCTAATTTGGATTTGGATATTGAGTAATTTATATTTTATAGAATGAAACTTTCAAAGTTTCATCAATGCTATGTACTATCATTCCTTACCAAAACCTTCACTTAAATTTAAATAAAACTGGTGTTAAGAGTAGTTACTTCAAGCTGGGCGTAGTGGCGCACGCCTGTAATCCCAGCACTCGGGAGGCTGAGGCAGGAGGATCGTTGCAAGTTCGAGACCAGCCTGGGCTACAAAGTGAGCTCAAAGCCAGTTTGAACTGCATAGTGAGACCCTGTCTCAAAACAAACAAACAAACAAACAAAAAAGAGTAGTTACTTCAAACCAGGTGTCGTGGTGCACATCTGTAATCCCAGCACTCAGGAGGCTGAGGCAGGAGGATCACTGTGAGTTTGAGGCCAGCCTGGGCTACATGAGAGAGTTCAAGGCCAGTCTGGACAACACAGCGAGACTCTGTCTCAAAAAAAAAAAGTGTAATTATTTCTTTTCTTGAATATTCTAAAACTTACCATTTTGAATTAACCTTTAAAATTTCAGAGCATGAAAGGTACTTTGAATAGAGTACCCAAAAATATATTTTAACATATACCATTTACCCCCCCAAAAAAATATATATTTTTTGTCTTTTTGAGACAAGTTCTTGCTACACAGTTCAGGGTGGCCTTGAGCTCACTTTGTAGCCCAGGCTGGCCTCGAGCTCACAACGATCCTCCTGCCTCAGCCTCCCGAGTGCTGGGATTACAGGCATGCACCACCACGCCTGGCAGGTCAGATTATTTCTGAGTACAAGTATTATGTCAATCAATTTCTCAACCAAATTTACAAAAGCCTTAAAAAATTACACTTTTTAAAAATCAGATTTTATTGGCACATTTTAGATATACATAATGATCACATTCATCATAGAGAATTTGTACCTGTACATGATATAACTTGCTTCTTTTTTCCCACTCCGCTACCCTTTCAACTCCTCTTCTCCCTAGTTATAAATGCTTTGTTTCCAGTCTTTCCTTATTTTTTTACTTTTCCCTTCTTTCCTATCCCTTCCTCCTCCTTTGTTCCCTCCCCATTTGAACATTTTCTTCCTATTTCACAATATTTATGATACATTTTGGGGCTTGTTTATACTTTTGATTTCTCACAGCAGAGAAATAATATGGTATTTACACATATGTGTCTGGTTTCAGTTAAGATCATGGTCTCAAGGTGCATCCATTTTCCTAGAAATGTCTCAAGCTTATCCTTCTTTATAGGAGAGTAGTACTTTATTGTATTAAAAAAACCCTGCATCTTTATCCATTCACCACTTGATGGGCTTTGGGCTGTTTTCAAGATTTAGTTATTTCAAAGTGTGCCACTATAAACATGGGTGCACATATACCCCTGTGGTTTGAAGCTTTTAATTCTTTCAGGAAGATACCAAGAAGGGAAGTAGCTGGGTCAAACAGGACCTCTAGGTCTAGTTTTTTGAGGAATTTCCACATTGATTTCCACAGGGGTTGCACCAGTCTACACTCCTACCAACAGTGGGGAAGGGTTCCTTTTCCTCACAGCCCCACCAGTATTTGTTATTGATTGATTTCGACAACAGCCATTCTTTATGCGGTTAAATGAAATCTCAGCATTGCTTTAATTAGCATTGCTTTAATTTGCATCTCTTGAATGACCAACGATGTTGAATATTTTTTCCTATATTTATTTGCCATTTCTACTTATTCATCTGAGATGTAAGCATCTCAGATACCAAAAATTATACTTTTTTTTTTTTTTTTGGTACCAGGAATTGAACTCATGACCTTGCGCTTGCCAGGCAGGCACTTATGTCACTGAGCTATATCCCCGACTCCCCAAAATTATACTTTATAATTGTTTTTGTTTGTTTGGTTGGTTTGTATCTCAGTTACTTTTCTCTCATTGCTGAGACAAAATACCCAATACCCCAAATTAAGGAAGGAAAGGTTTAGTTAGCTCATACTTTGTGGAAGTTTGAGTCCATAATCAGCTGGCTCCAAAGCAGGGCGGCATGGCCCAGGGGCAACAGTTCAAGGCAGCAGGAGACAACAAAAATAGCAAGAGCAAAAGGAGGGAGAACAAACCTCTTTTCCTCCCTTATATTGTAAGCAGGCTACTCACACAGTCTCCATGCCCTATGCAGGATGAGGATGTTTACAAAGTAAGGATCCTGGCTCCCACCTAAGTCCCTTAATTAAACTTCTCAAGTTGACGCAGTGTATGAACTCTTACAGGTTTTGTTTTTGTTTTTGAGACAGGTCTTGCTGTATAGTTCAGGCTGCCTCTGAACTCACTATGTAGCCCAGGCTGGCCTCGAACTTGGGACAATCTTCCTGCCTCAGCCACCCAAATGCTGGGATTACAGTCATGTGCCATCAAGCCCAGCTTTTTAATTGTTAAACAATGCATTTATGTGGTTGAAGAGGATACAAGAAAACTTATAGAAACAAAATCTCAAACTATTCCAACTCCTAAAATAAGATTTGCAAATTAAGAAATTACCAGTGCTGGGGGCTGGGGATTTAGCTCAGCGGCCCAGCACTGGCCTGGCAAGTGCAAGGTCGTGAGCTCGATTCTCGGTACCAGAAAAAAAAAAAGAAATTACCAGTGCTGGGCCAGGAATACAGCTCTGTGGCACAAGCGCTTGCCTGGCAAGCACAAAGTCCTGAGTTTGATTCCTGGTATTAAAAAAAAAAAAATTACCAGCACTGCTTTGAAAGCATGCCTTACTCATACTCTCAAATTCACTTTAATTGCTTGACATACAATTTCGTGCTTTAAAAGACTTTAACTAAATTGTTTAATAATATCTTTAGAATGTTACTTCTCTGGATAGACATGTTTCACACAATAGTTTTCAATTAAGAATAAAATCACTGGATAGTTTTAATCACAATTTATGATCAGCTGATTCATAGATTAACAATTTACTCAGCAATTTAAACGGCATAAAACCAACAAAAGAAATAATGTGATAATTCTTCACTGTGAAATTCCACCCATTAGTAATACCAAACCAAGACTCTGACAGTCCACTCAGTCGGATTGTTCCCGTGTGCTACTGAGCA
>NW_004955574.1:1088410-1097123 GCF_000276665.1 Chinchilla lanigera
GAGACAGGGTTTCACTATGCAGTTCAGGCTGTCCTTAAACTCACTTTGTAGCCCAGGCTGGCCTTGAACTCAGTGATCCTCCTGCCTCAGCCACCAAAGTGCTAGCATTACAGTCGTGCACCACCATGCCTGGCTAAATCAGTTTATTATAAATATATCTAAACCATTAATTCTTGCAGTTTTCAGGTAAAGTCCAGCACTTTGTTTATATAAAATCTATGAGAAGAGGTCATCTAATTCATTAGAGATCATCTAATTCATCCATTCAAGCCCCTGGCATAATCCTTCGCCAGTAAGAGCACAGCATGCCTGGATATGCCACTGGTGATCTTTAATAGAAGTGAGCTTTAAGAACTGGAAGATTTCTGCTACAGTCATGCATTCTTTATCATCCTGCTTATTAGCAAAAATCAGCAGTCCAGCTTTCCTTAGGTCCTCATGAGCCAACATTTTGTAGACTTCTCTAGTTACAGAAATCTTCTCTATGTGTATACTGTCCACAATAACAATTACACACTCTGTATTAGTATAGCAAGTGCTCCAGGAAGCGCGAAGAGATTCTCGGCCACCAATATCCCATACCAGGAAACGAGTATTTTAGTCGCTATCTCCTCTGCATTACTTCCTATTGTAGAGGATGTACGTACAACTTCATTCATAGAAAACTGGTAAAGGATGGTAGTTTTCCCTGCGTTATCCATCCCAAAGGTGATAAACTGTTCCTGGTGATTGAACATTCTCCATATCCCGGTGAGGACAACTCCCATTCTTGACCAGTGAAGCTCTTCCAGCCAGGTGGAGCCTGGACCCAGCTAGTGGAGCTGCACAGGGCATCATCCTCCCCTAGTTGATTTTTTCTTTTTTGTTTGTTTTTGAGACAGAGTCTTCATATGTAGTTCATGTTGGCCTTAGGAACTGGGGCAGAGGGAGAGATCTTTCTGCCGCAGCCTCCAGTGCGCTATTAACTTGTTTATTGTTTGTGTCATGCTGGGGATCGAACCCAGCGCCTTATGAATGCAAGGCAAGAACTCTACCACTGAGCCACATCCCCAGCCCTCCATCTGGGTTTCTGTTTTCCCTTCCATACTCATGATTGAACCCAGGGCTTCACATTGAGTTTCATCCCCAGCTCTTATTTCATTTTAATTTTTATTTTCCGACAGGGTCTAAGTCACCCAGTTGCCCAGGCGGAGCTCAAATTTGCAGTCTTCCTTCTTCTTGTGCATGTTGCTATGGCAGGCCATCCTTTTATTATTTTTTCCCCCCTTCCTTCACACTAGTAAAAGTTTTGAGGGAGTTTAACGTTTTGTAAACATTTTAGCTATCCTACTTCCTCACTGGGCACTTTTGAATTTACAGAGCAGAGGAATCCTAAATTTATTTAGGTTTTGTTTTGTTTTGTTTTTGTCTTTTTGAGACAGGGTCTTGCTGTGCAGTTCTGGCTGGCCTTGAGCTCACTTTGTAGCCCAGGCTGGCCTCGAACTCGAAATGATCCTCCTGCCTCAGCCTCCCGAGTGCTGGGATTACAGGTGTGCACCACCACAGCTGGTATTATTTTTTATTAAATTTTGCTCAATAGAAGGTAAGCCCCTTGAGGGTAGGCCTTTGCTTACTGGCTTTTTTTTTTTTCTTCTTCTTTTTTATCTTTTTTGAGACAGGGTATCTCTATGCAGTTTAGGCTGGCTTTGAACTCGCTCCGTAACTTGCAACGATCCTCCTGCCTCAGCTCCTGAGTGCTGGGTTATAGGCATTATAGGCATACACCACCCCCTACTTACTGTTTCTACCACTTGATTTCCCCACACCTCCACAGCTGGACTCTCAGCAGAGCTCCATAAACATTTGGAGAGCTGAACAGCGTCACAAACGATCGCGTGAACATGCTGATACTGTACATTCTTTTGGTAAAATCGCTCGACTTCCTACTCAAAGGACTGGGTACTAATGCGATTTTGAGGCTCAGGAGGACCACGTGGTCCCAAATTCCAAGGGGTAAGTTCTGCGCAGGCGCGGCCCCACCTCCCGCGCAGGCGCAGACGGGGCCTCCGCGCGCAGCCAGCGGCGGTTGGCAGCGCGCGACCCGGCAGGCTGTTGGCTTGGGGACGTGCGAGTGGCGGCAGCGAGAACTGGCGCCATGGTGGAGAAGGAGGAGGCCGGTGGCGGCATCAGCGAGGAGGAGGCGGCACAGTATGACCGGCAGATCCGCCTGTGGGGATTGGAGGCTCAGAAACGGTCAGGGCCGGTGTGGCGCGAGGCGTCTGGGCTCTTGAGGGGGGCGGTGGTCGGAGGCGTCCCGGCGCTTCAGAGGGCGGGAGGCCCGATTTGAAGAGCGGAGGCGGACTTCCGCGCCTGGCTCTCTTGAGGCGGCTGGAGGGTTGACTGCGCGTGTTTCCGGGGGCTGTGAAAGGTGGGACGTCGCGGGTGGAGTGGGGGGGCGGAGGCCCCGAGCAGGGTGTGGGGGTCTGGAGAGCGCCGAGCGGCTCCGGAAGCCGTGGGGGCGGGGCCGGGCGGGCCGAGGGCGTGCTGTCGGGGTCGGGGTCGGGGCGCCGCGGTTCATTCATTTCGCGGGGGGGGGAGCGGAGGTGTCCATCCGCCGAACCGACGCGGGCTCGGCGTGTTGGCGGCTCCTGGGGGGCGGCCCAGGGTGAGAGAACGCGGATTTTGAGGATTGGAGAGGCCGGGAGAGTCTGAGGGGGCTGCAGGTAGCAAAAGAGGATCCTGGTGCCGAGGTTTGAGGTGTGTCCAGAGCCCACGGGAGACGCCCCTTGGGTGTTGAGTGCGGTTAACCTGGGGGATGAGATCTCAGAAGTGTGATTGATTCCGTTTTTGGGGTTCTAGGGGTTCCTGCTTGCTACGTAAGCATTCTGCCAACCGCTGACCAATAGCCCCAGCCCTGTTTCTTTATTTATTTTTGCTACCGAGAATCAAACCCAGGTCCTTGAGCTTGTCCGGCAGGCGCTTGTGCAGCTGAGCTGTGTCCCCAGCCCCCTCTTTATTTATTTATTTACTTATTAAAAAAAAAATTAAAGCCCGACCAGACTGTTATTGCCCAGGGTGGGCAGGAACTTGCGATCGTCCTGGCTCATCCTTCTGAGTAGCTGGAGTTACAGGCGTGTGCCCCTGTATCTGGCTCAGTCGTGTATTTCTTGAGCAGTGTTTGCAGGCTCTGAGCATGAATCAGAGTACTAGACAGCCTCTTTCCCCACATGGAGCATACTTTCTGACGTGGGCAGACAGTAAGCTTGAAAAAACAGGTCATGCTGTTGCGAGGGAAAAAAATAAAACTAGGAATCGATCAGTAATGAGTAAAAGATTATGAAGGTGGAGAACTGTTTTCATAGCGTGGCTAGGGAAGGCCTCTGAGGAGGTGATGTTGAGCCTCTGCTTTGTCCAGGAAAAAGCCATCCAGCCACCTGGAAGAACTTTCTAGCACAGGGAACAGCAACTACAAAAGCCCTGAGGCCTGAGCTGCTTGGAAGATTGAAGAACTAGGGCGGCTGGAGCTGAATGAGTTAAGGAATAGCTTTTATTCTAACTGCTGGGAAATCTGTTGGAGTGTTGTTGTTTTCTTTTTTCTCCTTTTTTGAGACAGGGTCTGGCTAGGCAGTTCAGACTGGCCTTGAGCTCACTTTGTAGCCCAGGCTGGTCTCGAACTCACAACGATCCTCCTGCCTCAGCCTACCGAGTGCAGGGATTACAGGCGTGCACCACAACGCCCGGCTCTGTTAGAGTGTTTGAGTGTGGGAATAATACTATCTGATTTGTACTTTGAAAGGATGATTGTGTGTGGCGAAAAAGGAACAGTGAGCAGAAGTGCATTTAAAGATTCTGGTCAACTGTTGAGGTCATAAATTTGAGACAAAAACAGTGGTGTTTGATGAGCAAGGTGCTGCATATGCCTGTAATCCCAGTAATTTGGGAGGCTGAGGTAGGAAGGTCACCATGAGTTCAGGGCCAGCCTAGGCTACAGTGAGTTCAAGATCACCCTGGACTACCCATAAGAGAACCCATCTCAACAAAAGGAGACAAGTTCTTGTGTCTGTTTCACCTTCCAGCTATTTAGAGAAGGAAGGACAGTGACTTCATTCCCTGTATAGACAAGGTAGGAGGCTTTTGTCCTTGGCCTCTCAGGGGACTTCAGGTAGAACAGAAGAACTCTGGAAGCTGGGGCTCCTTTGTGAAATGGAAGGGCTGAAAATTGGGAGACTGATAAGACGGAGAGGGTGGTGGATATTATATGAGGCAGCTGTCCCAAAAATCAATGTCATGTAAAAAAGGGGGATATTGTAGATTAAAAACAAGTAGAAATGTGATAGCGGCATGTAACACATGAACCACGCTGGATCCTGGTTCAAAAATAATTTATGCCAAGCATGATGGCACATACCTGTAATCCCTCAGTCTCCCAAGTGCTGGGATTATGGGTGTGCACCACCATACCTGGCCATTTTTTTTGTTTTTCTGAGACAGGATCTTGCACTCTAGTGCAGGCTGGCCTTGAACTCATTATATAGCCCAGACTGCAAACTTGTGGCAGTCCTCCTGTCTCAGCCTCCCAGTACTGGGATTACAAGTGTATGGGGCAACATTTTTTTTTTTTTTTTAAATTAAGCAACGGAGCTAGGGATTAAACTAGGGCCTTGAGCACATGGTAAGTGTGCTCTCTATCTCTGAGCTACCTCCCTGTTTTGAGAGAAGGTTTTGCTAAATTGCCTCTTGCCTCAGTGTCCTGAGGAGCTAGTATTATAGGTGTGGACCACCAAATCCAGCTGAAATGTTTTATAAGAGAGGTTGGAAGATGGAGACAGTACTGGATGACTTTAAATGTCACCTTTACTTTTTTTTCTTGTTAGATTTTTGTTTTCTTAAATGCAGATTCAAACCCTTTACTGGACTCTTATTGATTGGTTGGTTGGTTGGTTTTTATGAGACAGAGTCTTGCTATGTAGCGCAGGTTCCCCTTGAGCTTGTGGCTGTCCTCTTGCTTCAGCCTCCTGAGTGCTGGGATTACAGACATGTGGCACTATGGGCCCTTTTATAATCAAGGCAATGGAGATTGAAAATTTCAGTGAATTGACATTCAGGAAACCTACATAATATTTATTGAGATCTGTTATAGGCCTGGTATTATGCTGGAAGTGTTTACACATTTTACCAAGTCAAAGGAAAGTTTTGTGGCTTTTTTTGGTATTGGAAATTGAACTCACCCTGGTGCTTGCCAGGCAGGTGCTGTGTGTCCCTGAGATATATCCCCAGCCCTGTCAAAGGCATTAAATGATATGAACTCAGAATTAGTATCCTTATCTTACAGATGAATAAACGGAAGTTTAGAGTGATTGTGTAGCTTTACCTGTCACCTTGTGGAGAAGTGGCAGGGTTCGGAATTCAAACCCAAGTTTTCATACTCAGGAGGCATTAATGCTTAGCAGTGGCTGTTTTTAGCTGTTTTTTTGTTTTGTTTTGTTTTGTTTTGGTACTGGGAATTGAACTCAGGACCTTACGCTTGCCAGGCAGGCACTTACGCTACTGAGCTGTATCCCCGGCCCTTGTTGCTAAAGGAACATCAGGGAGATCAGAGCTTGAGCAAAAGTTAATGGGTTTGGAGATTAGGAGGCCTTTGATAATTTTGAAGATATTTTCAGATTCCCAGAGGAGAGCTAGGCTACTGAAAGAGAACTTTGGAGCTGCAACTTGTGGTTGGTTGCAAGATCAGCTGAAAGGAGGGGTGATAGAAAACAGTGACAGCAAGGACCTGGGGTGGTCAGCTAAATGCAGAGGTGCTCAACCTTTCTTTCTTCCTTTTTCTTTCTTTTTTTTTTTTTTTTTTTTTTTTTTTTTTGTCTTTTTTGAGACAGGTTCTCGCTGTGGAGTTCAGACTGGCCTTGAGCTCACTTTGTAGCCCAGGCTGGTCTCCAACTTGCGAGGATCCTTCTGCCTCAGTCTCCTGAGTGCTGGGATTACAGGTGTGTGCCACCACACCTGGCTCAACTTTTCTACAGTCATAGATCTGACATGTGTATTATATTCTCTTTGGAAACATCGTTACATGCTGATTTGTAAGCCATTGGGGGGGGTTCTGGAAAGTTGCATAACTTTCCTTCTTTTTTCCATTCACTGTGTAGTAAAAGAAACCACCAACAATATATGTGCTGCCAGTGAGCACAAATCACCAACAGAATAAAGACTCAACCCACAGAGTGGGGAAAAATTTTTTGCCAGGTGTTCCTCAAAGGACTAATATCTAGAATATATAAAGAACTCAAAAACTCGTGTCACCCCAATTTTGTTTTTTTGTGGTTAAGTAGGAAAATTTATTGGAGAATAGGAATGGGGAATAAGAATAGCTCCTTGAAAAAAAAAGAACAGCTCCTGAAAGACAGGAGGGGTCCCGAATGGATGAGTTGCCCACCCCTTTTTTTTTAAAGACATAGTTCTACTACATAGTTCAGGCTGGCCTTGAACTCACTATGTAGCCCAGGCTGGCCTCAAACTAGAGTAATCCTCCTGTCTCCTGCATACTGCCTAGGCTTAAAGACCCAGTCCAGAAATGGGCATCTGAAATGAACACACACTTCTCAGATGAAAAAGTAGAAATGGCAAATATAGGAAAAAATGTTCAACATCACTGCTCAGTTGAGAGATGCAAATTAAAACAATGCTGACATTCCATCTCACCCCAGAAAAAGTGGCTATTATCAAGAAATCAACCAATAAGAAATGCTGATGGGGTTGTGAGGAAAAGGAACCCTTCTCCACAGTTGGTGGGAGTGTAGAGTGGTGCAACCGCTGTGAAAATCAGTGTGGAAATTCCTCAAAAAACTAAAACTAGAGGTTCTATTTGACTTAGCTATTCCTCTTCTTGGTATCTTCCTGAAAGAATAAAAAGCTTCATACCACAGGGGTATATGTGCACCCATGTTTATAGTGGAACAGTTTGTAATAGCGAAGCCCTAGAAACAGCCAAATTCCCATCAGCTGTGAATGGGTAAAGAAGATGGGGGTTTTTAAAAAAAAATAATGCAGTACTATTCACTCATAAAGAAGGATAAACTTGAGACATTTATACTACATAGTTTAAGGCCGGCCTGTACTACGTTGTGAGACTCTGTCTCAAAAAACCAAAAAAACCCTTTTTTTTTGGTTGCAAATTGATTGGCCAGCAGACCTTAAATTTATGTGGTACTATTCTGAATTCTTACCAGTCTTTTTCAGTGGGAATAATCATACATGATCTGCAGAATTATTAGTGGTTTTGATTATAGGATGCTGGCTAAGATCCTGATGATGTTGTCATATAATCATGTAAAGTTTCTATTTTTTCTAATCTGAAAAATTGTACTTCTGAAACATTTCTGATTCCAGAGATTTCAGATATTTTGAACCTACCCTGAGCTGCTTGGAAGATTGAAGAACTAGGGCGGCTGGAGTCAAATCTTAGGATAGCCAAGCCTCTGACTGCCTTTTTTAGCCTCATCTTCTGTTGCTCTACAGATTTAGAAAGATCTAAATAATGCCTGTGTACACCCTCTTTCCATGGTCTTATTGTCTTGGTTACTTTTCTTTCCTTGCTGAGACAAAATACCTGATGCCCAAAATTAAGGAAGGAACGGTTTATTTAGCTTACAGTTTGTGGAGGTTTCAGTCTATACTTGGCTAGCTCTGAGGCAGAGTGGCACATGGCAGAGGGCAAACCTTCAGGGAGGCAGAACACAGCAAAAACAAAAGCAAAAGGGAGGAATGGCCACAAGCAGCCTGTTTCCCTCCCTTACATCGTAAACAGGCTACCCCCACCTAAGGCGTTTGTAGCTCTCACATAATCTCCCTGTGCTCCTCTTGCACAGGCTCAGGATGTATACAAAGTAAGCACCCTGGCTCCTTGCTGAGTCACTTAGCCAAACCTCTAGACTCCTCAAGTTGACACAATGTATCAACCGTAACAATCTACCCCTTGGCTACTTGGGAACCAGACACATTTTTTAAAATCAGTTTCCAGATACAAAGACATGCTACTGCATTAGAACCATAACATTTCCCCCCCCCAAAGACTCACACACATAGCTTTATGCAAAAGGCATTTAGTCCTGCAAGAGTTGCCAAAGTCCTAACAGTTTTAGCATTGCTGAAAAGTACAAGGCCCAAGTCTCCTCCAAGATGTAAGGCAAACTCTTTAGTTACAAACCCCAGTACAAATGAAAAGTTAAACACTTAAAACATTCAATGACACGAGATAAACATTACCATTCCAAAAGGTACAAATGGGGATACAGAACATTGGGACCAAAGCAAATCCAAAATCCAGCAGGACTGCTAGGCATGGTGGTGCACGCCTATAATCCGAGCACTTGGGAGGCTGAGGCAGGAGGATCCTTGCGAGTTCAAGACCAGCCTGGGCTACAAAGTGAGCTCAAGGCCAGCCTGAACTGCATAGTGAGACCCTGTCTCAAAAAGACAACAAAACAAAACAAAATCCAGCAGGGCTAACATTATGTCCTGTAGTTCCATGTCCAGCTTCTGAAGCAATCTGTGGCACATTGTGAGCTCCAGAGGGCTTACATGAGTCTACCCTTACGGCACTTCTGGTGGTTACAGCGTCCATGGCTTCTCTCTGAGGCCTGCTTTGCTCCCTCCTTGCAGCTTTCCTTAGAAGATCCATGGTCCTGGCTTTTCTAAACTTCTGAGGTCTCCAGGGCACCTTTTGCTTAACACTCACAGC
>NW_004955574.1:1097362-1130329 GCF_000276665.1 Chinchilla lanigera
ATTTTCTATGCTGCTGCCTTTCTGGAACCTGTATAGCTGCCGCCGCCATTCTGGAACATGGTGCTGTACAGCTTCCTTCTCAAGACCAGGTCTTTCACCTTTGCAGTTTTGAGGCTGCAAAGAATAGAGACTTGCTGCTTGCCATGCCCTCAAGCCATCTTTTCCATTCTCTTGTTCCTTCTCAGCAATAGAAATCTCCTCAGCCTTATCTTTGCAGTCCACAGCTTTACTGGAGCTTCCTTTCTGGCCAAACTCACAACATTTTAAATCATCCTGCTGGGCTCTTTGTTCTTGATTCTCAATATAAATCTGGCTAAAAGCCCCCAACAATAGCCATGCCACTTCCCCAACGTCTGACTGCCTTGAAATTTCTTCTGCCAGATTCATTAGTCTGCCATTGCCCATAATCTCAGTTTCAGGCAAAGTCTCTGGACACGAGCAAAATGCAAACAAACTTTCGGCTAAGCCATACCACATCGTCTGGAATCCAACAACCAATGAAGTCCTTCTTCCCAACAGAAACCTCCCAAACCTGGTCTTTACCAGCAGGATTTCTTATCAGCCTTCTGGTCTTACCAGCTCTGACCAGAATCTCCCATACAGAACAGTGGAAGGCGTTCTAGCGCTTCTTTTTCAGGCGACATTTCCAAACCTTTCTGAACACTTCTCACAAGCCTTTTCCAAAGGCTCCTGAACCACGTGGTCAGGTATAGTTACAGCAACGACCCCACTCCTGGTACCAAATTCTGTTGTAGTTACTTTTTTCTTGTTGCTGGGGCAAAATACCTGATGCCCAAAATTAAGGAAGGAACGGTTTATTTAGCTTACAGTTTGTGGAGGTTTCAGTCCATACTTGGCTGGCTCTGAGGCAGAGTGGCACATGGCAGAGGGCAAATGGAGGGAGAAGGAGTGTGGTTTTTTTTTGTTTTGGCTTGAGTTTTTTTTTTTTTCCCCCAGTACTTGGTATTGAACTCAGGGCCTACATACTGAGCTACCTGTCCTCCTCGTTTTGAGACAGGGTCTTGCTAAGTTGCTCAGGCCAGACAGGAATTTGTGGTTCTTCTGCCTTGGTCTCCCATAATGCTCCGATTACAGGTTGCATCACCATGCCTGATGCTGGTTGACATGTATCTGTTTATCTATCTCCTCCCACTCTAGGGAGGGAGGAACTATTGTATTTATAGTATTACTGTATTTCTATTTTCTTTTTCTGTCTTTTTTCTTTTTCTTTTCTTTTTTTTGTGTGTGTCTTTTTGAGACCGGATATCCCTTTGCAGTTCAGGCTGGCCTTGAGCTCACTTCGTAGCCCAGGCTGGTCTCAAATTCTCAGTGATCCAGTGATCCTTCTTCCTCGGCCTGCTGAGTGGTGGAATTACAGGCGTGCGCCACCACTCCTGACGGCTGTATTTCATTACCCTAGCCAATACCTGTTGAGTGAATTTGTGCAGGATGGGTTGGAACCTCTCTTTAGTAGATTTGAGACTGTGAGGCTTCACGTCTATGCATTTTGTGAAAACCAAAATTAGTTCCCTGTTACTTTGTTCTTCTCTGATTCAGCAAGCTCCACTGTTGTATATCATCAGGTTAACAGTGTCTCCTTTAACAGGCTTCGGGCCTCCCGTGTGCTTCTGGTTGGCATGAAAGGACTTGGAGCTGAAATTGCCAAGAATCTCATCTTGGCAGGAGTGAAAGGACTGACCATGCTGGATCACGAACAGGTGCGCCTTTGCCATCCTATCACTGCCCTCCCCTTTGCTCTGCACATTTTGTGATTAGGTGCACATTTTATGATTGCCTACTTGTGCTTTGAAAGAAAGGCTGTAGTTAGTGGAACTAGCCTTTGGAGATTAACGGTGCTGGCAGTAGCTTTGAATTCCAACTGTACCACATTCTAGCTGGATGGCAGTGGAGACTCAAGGTCTGCAGACTGAGCTTGCCAGTTTATACACCGGAGTTAATAACATATCCTTTAGGAAGGTAGTTGTAAGGAGTAGACAAATGATTTTACAACCTATCTAAAAATCGTCTGACTAACTAACTGAAAATAGAGTGGCTCAACTGACCTAGATAACTTAATTATTTATTTTCCTAACCACTAGACAACAGGATATTAATGAAAAATTTTAAAACTTACTGTATGTGGGTGTTTAGGAAGATTTGGAAGGGTTTTGTTTTGTTTTGTTTTGAGGAACTACGATTTGAGCTCAAGTCTACATGATTCCAAAGCCTTGGTACTTGGCAGCACTGTTTCCCTGGGGTGTGCATAGTTGGGGAAATTATAAATGGGAGAACCATCATGAGGTGTTTGTGAACAATTGTTAATTTACGTGATGGGAGTCAGGTTGAGTGAAGTGACTGGAAGCCAGTTACATGAGGCCAGTGGTGGTCAGTTCTCCCTACCAGACTCATCTACAGAACTTTTGTCAATTCTCCCTACCAGACTTATCTATAGAACTTCATTTTAAAGTAATCTCCCAGATATTCTAAAGTACATCTGAGGTTGAGGACCACCTTGTTAGGCAGGAGGGGGGCGCCATGGCTCTACAAGTAAAGAGGTAAGGGACAACAATCAGTTCCTTCAATGGGAAGCAGTCAGGGTCTTGCTCTGTAATTCAGGCTGGCCTTGAACTCACTGTGTAGCCCAGGCTGGCCTTGAACTTGCAGCAATCCTGCTGCCTCAGCCTCCTGAGCACTGGGTTTACAAGCATGTACCACCACACCTGACTGGATGTATTATTTTTGTGAAAAAAAATTCTATTTCAGGGTGGGGCCATTGTGCATTACCTGTAATTCCAAGGAGGCTGAGGCAGGAGGATTGCAAGCTCAAGGCAAAACTGGGTAATTTAGTGAGATCTGTCTCAAGGAAAAATATAAAAAAGGGTGTAGATACAGTTCAGTTTGTGGCCCTGGATTCTATCCCCAGTCAGTCTCGGTCTCCCCCACCACCACTACTGCAATATGAAAAGAAACGGTAGTCTGGTTCACTTTATATCACTGCCCCAAACTGATTTTTGATTTGCATTTTAAAACCTAAGGAAAAAAGTTCGCAAAATCTAGCTGCCTAGGGACAGGGTGCATCTTTCAAGGCGCACTGCCCTCTAGAGGTAGAAGCATCTCATTCAAAGACCACTGTATGAAAAAGGGTGAGAGTCCAAAGGTAGGTGCTGCACTGATGGCACTTGGCTTGGAAAAACGAAACTCCATGGGACCTGGGTATTTAGTGCACACCCGAATTCCCAGCTGTTACGAAACCTGGAGCAGAAGGATTTCAAGTTTGAGACCAGCCTGGGCAATTTAGCATGACCTTGTCTCAAAGTTAAAAAAATTAGCCACATGTAACTGGCGTGTGTGTGTGTAATTCTAGCACCTGAGGCAGAAGGAGCATAGGTTCGCGCCTACTTTGGGCAGTTCAGCAAGATCCTGTCTCAAAAATGAGTAGAGACAAAGCGCAATGTGAAGATCCTGAGTTCAGTCATTACCAGCAAAAAAAAAAAAGTAGCAACGACAGGGATGATAACTTTCTCATTTAGTGTGGGAATACGTGAATGGAAGATGATCATATAATGAGAGGTGTAATATGGTTGTAATATCACATTGAACAGTGAGGACTGCTCCCCACTGAACAACTGATTGTCGTCTCTTAACTCTTTACTTGCAGAGCCATGGCGCCCCCCTCCTGCCTAACAAGGTGGTCCTCAACCTCAGCTGTACTTTAGGATATCTGGGAGATTACTTTAAAATGAAGTTCTGTAGATGAGTCTGGTAGGGAGAATTGACCACCACTGGCCTCATAACCGGCTTCCAGTCACTTTACTCAACCTGACTCCCATCAGGTAAATTAACAGTTGCTCATGAACACCCTATGATGGTTCTGAACCACCTGCAATTTCCCCGACTAGGAACACCCTAGGGAAGCAGTGCCAAGTACCAAGGCTTTGGAGTCATGCAGACATTAGCTCACATCCTAGCACCTCAAACTGAACAAAGTACTTGACCTCTCAAAGTTAGTTTGCTCATCTCTAAAATGAAGAAATTAATGCCTCTCAGAACTCTTAAGTTTATATTGAGCGAGCATCTGAGCACGCCTGCTGGGTACCTTGTGGCCTGCTAGGTGCTAGTGATAGAAATGATGCTTATAGTTTGGTTTTCATTCGCAGTTTTTTCTGGAAACCAGAATGCAGATTACCTGACTCAGGTCATTGTAGTAAGATGTCCTGGAGTTTCTGAGTAGGTCTTAAAGAACACAGAATGGTGCATCAAGTTTGAGGAGCTGTTTTAGGTAGGGGACATTAGTAGCAGCACAAAAGTGTCCATCAGCAAGGTAGAAATGGAGTAAAACAAGAACTTTGGTGTTTTTAGAGTATGAGACCCAATGTGGTGGGGGAGGGCAGGTTGTAGATCAAGATTGTGTCAGGAGGGTCTTCTAAGGGCCTAAGCTTTTACTCATCCCCAAGTTATCATGCAGCTGGAACCAACAACAAATATGCCAGACCCCTTTTACCGGTATCCACTAGATCAGCCTTGTAAAGGGAATTCATAACTGCTAAACTGCACCATGACTTCTAGCCAAGGCCCATTAGATTAACTCTCTAGCGAAGGCCCCGACTGCAATCTCGCCTACGTTGACCCTTCCAAGCTCAAAGCAGCTAAGTGGAAACTATGCTTCTTCTTCCCTAACTGCAGTTATGGATAGCTCTTCAGAGGGGGGAATATTACAGACAGATAGGTAGAAATATTATAGGCACTCAGCTAGGCCCTTGGGGGTGTCAGTGCCGAAGGTGAGAACACATCAAAAACTGGCTAGAAGCACATCTAAAGAAGATTAAAGTCACAATGGCCAGATTTACATTCTTCTCTAAAGAAGCTTGAGATTATTGGTGTCACTGTTTTGAGATTTCCCATATACATAAACTGTTATCTCCCATCCACTAAGACTAAAGACAAAGACTCAGACTATAGATTACTGACCAAGGTTAGTGATGTCATTCATATGCCTTGCGGCTATTGGATCAATATTAGCTAAGTAGCTATACTTGTTTTTTGTTGTTGTTGTTGTTTTGTTTTTGTTTTTTTTTGCGGTACTGGGAATTGAACTTACGACCTCATGCTTACCAGGCAGGCGCTGTGCCACTGAGCTAAATCGCAGCCCATAGTAGCTATACTTGTAGTGTTTTTGGATGATTATAATTTGGCCCACATTGTACCCATCCCTTGTGACTTTGCTTTATAAAACTTTCTCAGAGAAATGGGTTCGATGACAACACATTTGGAACCCTTCCTATCTCTCAGGAGCTATTCCTATTCCCCATTCTTACTTCCCAATAAATTTTCCTACTCATAAAAAAAGTTTTCACCCAGTCTTATAGTTGCTAAAAGCTCATTAAACAGTTTTAAATAGGGGCAGAAGGTGACCTGGTCATCTTTTGGCTTTAATTGTTAATAAAGTAGGTCATTACCATGGGGATAGGTTACCAGTAAATAGATCTGTTTGAGTAGATCACTGATCATTGTGTGAATTATGGTAAGTACAAGATACATAGCAGAAGACCACTAAGATTGCTGCTTTAGTGTACTGTGTAGATGAGCGGTATAAACGGTTTGAGCAAAAATCTTGGTGATAGAGATGATGAGAAGCACGTGACTGAGAAAAACTTAGGTGATATAATTGTTAGAAGTGTACATATTTGAGTTTAAGAAGAGGCAGGAATAGCTACAGCATCTGACTTTACTGAAGGTGCTGGACCCTATTCTGTGAGCTGTAGTTTAGTCCTCACTGCAACTGGGACCTGTTACCATCTCTGTTTTACAGAAAAGAAAACTTGAAAGGAAGTGCAGTTTTAGTCCACTGAGATCTCATAGTAGTTAGTGGTGTGTCCAGGACCTGCTCATGCCCTTAGCCACCATTCTGTGTGGCTGTAGTCAGGGAAATATCAGTGACATGAAGACCAGGTTTCTGGCTTGGGTGACTGGATGGATGGTTGGTGGCTTATCAGCAAAGATGGCAAATACAAACGGAGTCCATCATGAAGGACTAGGCAAGATATGGCACCCGTAAGCCCAGTATTTAGGGAAGCTGAGGTGGGAGGATCTCAGTTTGAGTCTTGCCTGGGCAACTTAGGGATGCTCTGTCTCAAAATAACACTGGAAAAAAAAGGGGGTTAGGGATGTAGCTCAGTGGTAGAGCATCTGGATTTGAACCCTAATACTGCAAAAAAAAAGGAAAGAGAAAAAAAGAAAAGAAAGGCGGGCTGTTAGATATCCAGGAGGAAATGGCTAGATGGGCAGTTTCATAAACAACTCTGGGATGTAAGGAAGAAACCTGCACTATTAAGGATTTGAGAAATAACTGCAGATTTTGGTACATACCAAAAGAGGTATTGGTTCTTCAATGGAGTCCTAGGGACAGTTTGTACAGGGCCATAGAGAGACTGGGCTGTCGGTTGAGGAAAGAGGAGACCCAGGACCAAGAAACCAGGGAAGTAGAGTGTCATGAGGAAGGTATATGTGGACTAATGGTAATGATTGGCATTGGTGGGGTTTAAGGAGGGTATGCTTTTATTAACATCTTAATTTTGTGCCTACATTTAAATATATGCAGTTCTCATATATTTACTCAAGATCGTATACCAAGTAGTTGAATCAGGTGTTTGGGTTTTTTTGTTGTTGTTTGGTTTGGTGTGGTTTGTTTGGTTTGGTTTGGCATTGGCCCAGGGAGTGCTGAGATACATCCCTGGCACTATTTTTTAAATTTTATTTTGAGATAGTCTTGCTAAGTTGTGTGGACTGGTCTCACACTTGTATTTTTCCTGCCTCAGCTTCCCACAAAGTTGGGGTTACAGGCATGTGCCGCCATGCCTGGGTGAAGCAGGTTTTGAATAAAAGATTTGAATGAGCCCTGGTTTATTTTAGGGTCATTGCTCTTAAATACCGTGAAGTTTAACCTATCCTGAGGAATGAGATCCCTGAAGAAGTAGGATGGGATGGATCAAATGTAATGCTGCAGGGTTGGCCTGGGCTAGGAAGAGGACCAGCTCGTTTTTTGAGAGGAAAAGTGAGGAAGAGTATGCTAGGGATGGTTGGTAGGAGGAGAGATTACTTCTATTGAACCTAGTCTTAGTGAAGGTGATGATATCATTGACAGAGGTGAATGGTTAAATGAGATACTGGTATGTGAAGAAATGCTTAGGGAGCAGTATGAAATCTGTAGTCTCGAAGTTGTCAAGGAATTATTATATTCTATTTTTGAGGCTTTGTTCTGCTGACATCCAGCCTTATGGTGAGGTCCACACTGTAGCTCCTACTCATCTGTCCTTCTCTCTGAATTGTAGTCAAGTTTAAAAGTTCATTTCAAGTATTCCTAATTTTGGGGTTGGGGATTTAGCTCAGCGGCACAGTGCCTGCCTGGCAAGCGTGAAGTCATGAGTTCGATTCCTGGTACCGGGAGCGGGGGGAAGTATTCCTAATTGTGTCTGATTTTTGTATTTGGCTGATTTTAAGCCACTTATAGTCATGGACTGGATCTTCATGTATTTCTCTGAATGCTTAGGGTTGGGTACATGATAGAAAATCTACCATAGTCAGTTCTGTGTTCTTACCACTGTAACCAGAATCTGTGGTTGGTTGATTAGTTTGTTCAGGGTTTTGCTATGTAGTTCAGGCTGGCCTTATCTCACTGCGTAGCCCAGGCTGGCCTCCAACTCTCGGCAATCCTCTTGCCTCGGCCTCCTGAGTGCTGGGATTACAAGCATATGCCACCATGCCCTGCAAAATCCGTTTCCTTACCACTGGTAACCAGTCATTTTGTTTGAAATTTAAGCATATTTTAATGCAGGAAAAAAGGCTTTCATTTAGAATGAATTTCCCTTGTAAACACAAGGGGGTGCTCTTTATCTATCAGTGACCAGTTTGAAAAATTTAAATGTCCTGCTTTAAATCTTAGAAGAGAGTAGGGAGTATGTATTAGGCCAATCGCCATAGGAACAACAATACAATTTGATGGTGGTATTTTATCTATCCTTTTTTTTTTTTTTTTTTCAAATAAACGGAGGAAAACATTAACAGACAGACAACCGTTTACAAAATAGCAAAAGAACAGTGCAGACAATACAGAGTTACAGAGTGGTAGGAAATTAACAGTCCTTGTTGTATTACATATTGATACCTTCAAAATGGTTTCTCTTTATCCTTTAAAATTAGGAAGTTCATTGTCTTTGAAATTTATTTTCCAGAAAAAAAATCAAGAATAAAGAAAAGTTTATTCTTTCCTAGGTATCTCCAGATGATCCTGGAGCCCAATTCCTGATTCGTACTGGGTCCATTGGCCGAAATAGAGCTGAAGCTTCTTTGGAGAGAGCACAAAATCTCAACCCCATGGTGGATGTGAAGGTGGACACTGAGGATATAGAGAAAAAACCTGAGTCATTTTTCACTCAATTTGATGCTGTAAGTTTCTTAATGTAAAGCTTACTAGAGGAATTAATCAAGTTAAAGCACTAGTTGTAGGTATACTAGAGCCTCCAAATCTTAAATTCTGAACTTTTTCTCAAGTAAAGTTTTAAGTTGTTCTGTTCTAGCTCAGTTTACCACATGACTATGTTGGTAGGTAGATCCCATCTGTTGGACCTGCTGTGGTTGTGATGTGCTGTCTGCTGGCTTCTCTGGGCATATGTCCCCCCACGGCACATTTCAGCGTCGGTGTTTTGTCTTTGCAGTCTTTGCGTGTAGCTTTGATATATAATATTACAAATGTTTTCTCCCAGAAACATAACAAGTTGTTAGTTTCAGTGGCAGAGGCACTTTTGTGTTAGAAATATTGTGTCAGACTACAGCGCCTGTTTTGTCCTAAGAAAGAGCATACCTTGTCTTGACCTACGGCTGCCTCATTTGCCTTGGATAACAAAGCAAAGTCACCATAGTCATAAGTCCAGCCAACCTAGTTTTCTTTCACTGACAGTTCTGCGCAGGGTTGAAAGGATGCGTTAACTTCTCTGTCAGTGTCTGATCTTTTAGACATAGCACCCTGCATCCTGGGAAAGCTTAACAAATCCAGGGTAACAGTGAAGGGTCACAAAGGAGGAACTTGTTTTTAAGTGAAAGGCCTGTTATATAGGAAGGTAGAATTTGTGACTAGTTTGTTTTTCACACTTTTTTGGTTTTTGTTTTGGAGCCGGTCTGTGTAGTTCAGATTGGTCATGAACTCACCATGTAGCCTAGGAGGGCCACAAATTTGTGGCAGTCCTCCTGCCTCAGCCTCCAAGTGGTGGGATTACAGGCATGTGCCACCATACCCAGCATTGCACTGTTGTATTTTTCCTCCTTCCTTCCTTCCTTCCAGCATTATACTGTTGTATTTTTCCTCCTTCCTTCCTTCCTTCCTCCTTCCCTCCCTCCCTCCCTCCCTCTCTCTCTCTCTCTTTCTTTCCCTCCCTTCCCCCCTCTTTACCTCCCTCCCTCCCTTAGTGCTAAGAATTGAACCCAGTGCCTCACTTATGCTAAGCCAGTGCTATACCACTGAGGTACACCCCCAGCCCCCAAGTTATCTTTTAATGGCAATCACAAAGCTTCTTCTGAAAAGATAGTATTTTGTGCAATAGAACTCGGCTATTTCCAGCATAGCAGGCTCTTGGAACACAACCTAGAGGTTGCAGAACACCACCAATAACTCCACTGAGTGAATCGCTGGTTTTTTGTCTTTTAAGTCAGAATGGAAGGTCATTTGGCCTGTAACCTTTTCTTTGTCCTTTAATTCAGATAGTTTCACACCAAAATCTGTGGGAAAATAATCTCAATAGGATTTATCTTCGGATATCAATCAAGAAAAGGAGGAATGCTCTCCTATTGAAATATGACCTTTGGGTCAGTTTAAAAAAATGTTCTGCTTTTCACTATAGCTTCTTTGAATTTTAATAGATCTAGCCACTAGGTTAGAAACAGTTTGCTCTGAACTATTACTGTCTTTTTCATGACAACGGCATAGTTTGTATATGCTCACGGATGAGGGGAACTTTCATTTAATAGCTTTTACTTTTTACCTAAACATTTCTTTTGGTTGCAGAAGGTGACTGACACATAATTTACATTTTTTACACCCTGAAACCTGTACCTTCTCTTTGGTCTTCTACCCAGAGCACCCAGAGAACCTGTTGTACCAGTTTGAAACTGGCTTTCAACATGCCCAGGACTGATCATTAAGGTTTATTTAGACATTAGGGCAGTGATTCACAGTTTGCAAAACTCACACCCAGCCAATTTCTTCTTTCCTGCAGGTATGCCTGACTTGCTGCTCCAGAGATGTCATAGTTAAAGTTGACCAGATCTGTTACAAAAACAGCATCAAATTCTTCACAGGAGATGTCTTTGGCTACCATGGCTACACATTTGCCAATCTTGGAGAGCATGAGTTTGTAGAGTAAGTTGGGTGGGAAGGGAAAATGGAGTATTTTTTAATTTTTAAATTTTGTTTTGTTTTGTTTTGTTTTGTTTTTCTTCTGGTACCAGGAATCGAACTCACGACCTTGCGCTTGCCAGGCAGGCGCTTTGCCGCTAAGCTAAATCCCCAGCCCCTATTTTTTTATTTATTGGTAGAAATTACAGCATCTGAGCAAAGTATTTTACTCTGATACTTAGAACGTCCTGAAACCAAGCCACTGACAATTTACTGAGTACAGTTGGCTGTGGATTCAAAAAGAAGATCAGCTCCTGCCCTCCAAGCGTAGTCTGGTCTAAAGCCTAAAGCACACTTAGTTGTACCACAAGTAGAGTACACTGTGTGGGTATTTGATCAGTCTGGACCTTGGATGTTGAACCTGTGTTGTCTGCATGGGAAAAGCGTGCTTTCAATTTCAGGGATAGTTAGGTGGGTCACCTTGGAGGCTCGTTCAGCAGAAGTCTACCTTGGAAAAGTTTCTGTGTCCACACTACTCTGGTGGAACGAGCAGACCTTATCCCTCATTTCAAACATTGAGGCTGCAGACTGGTAGTTCTCACATGATGGGACCTGTAGTGTTTTGAATTTGTAGCTTCTGCATGAACGATTGCAGGTGATGAAGTATTACAAAACTACGTGAGTTGGTTGTTTTGGTTGTAATTTCTGACACGCACTCTTCTCCTCCCCAGCTTGCTAATGAGAGGTAAAGAGAGGTTGGGGTGGGGGGCCTTCCTTCCCAGAGCCCTGAGAACTGTTCTCTTGTTCAGCCTCTCAGAGAAGCATCCAAAATTTCTCTTGCTGATAAACTGAAAATGAAGGAAGGAGAAACACATTCAAGATACCTCCAAACTATAGCACTGTATGGATTTGAGACTCTAGGTTTTTGTATATATTACAAAAAAGTTATAATAATGAAAAGCAGGCCAGGTTATTTTAGGAATTAACATTTTTGTTTTGTTTTGTTTTGTTTTGCGGTACCTGGGATTGAACTCAGGACCTTGTGCTTGCCAGGCAGGCGCTTGTGCCACTGAGCCCCATCCCCAGGCCAGGTTATTTTGACATGGGCTTGCCACAGCAGAAGGAAGAAATTAAGGTTCGATTTTTGTTTTTATTTTTTTTGAAACAGGGTCTTGTTATGTAGTTTAGGCTGCCATTGAACTCACTGTATAGTCCAGGCTGGCCTCAAACTCTCAGTGTTCCTCCTGCCTCAGCCTCCTGAGTGCTGGATTTACTCATGTGCACCACCACACCCGTCTGAATATTTATTTTATGTTCCACTAGAATGGTCTAATGTAATTGCTTTCATTTATTGAGAGCTTATATGTGCAGGGCAGAGTGCTGAGTAATTATCTTATGGCACTTTTGCATTAATGGTGTTAGGGACTGCTGTTTCCACAGAGTGGGTCACTGATTTATAAGGTAGTTTGTGACAGGGTTGGGATTTCAACCCAGGTCTGTTTAACTTCAAAGATTTTGCTCTTTACACACCATCCTACTCAGAGCTGGAATACTTTTTTTTCTTTAATTATGGCACAGTTCATAATAGTAGAACTCAATTCTCTCTCTAGGGAGAAAACCAAAGTTGCCAAAGTTAGCCAAGGAGTAGAAGATGGGCCTGACACCAAGAGAGCAAAACTTGATTCATCTGAGACGACAATGGTCAAAAAGGTACAGCACTTGCCCTGCGGGGAGCAGGTCAGAAACCCTGGGGCTTTATTGGGGCTGGGCCTTGGCAATGGCAAAGGAGTAAAGCAAACCCAGTGGAGCAGTCTTGAGGGGAGGGCTCATGCTTATCCCTCCCAATGGAAGTGTCTGCTGCTCTGAGGAAGAGGGTTCACATTCCAGATGTAAATTTCCAAAAGAATTAGGAAATGCCAGTTTTATATGCACTGTCCCAAACTTTTTAACTAGTGCTGAAATTGCTTTGAATGCGGTTTGGTCAACACTGTGGAAGCCAAACGGAACATGCCTGTGTGGCTTATTTGGTATATGGACTACCAGTTTAGACTTGTGGCGCGTGGAGTCGTATCAGATTGTTGTGAGCAGAAGCCATTACTTTTGTACAAATAATTTTTTGTTTCAGACAGACAATGTGATAAGTTCTAAGTGTGCAGGAGCCAGTTTAAATAGCACCACCACCACCTCACCCTTCTACCACTGAATTGTATATTCCTAGCCCTTTTAATTTTTATTTTCAAATAGGGGCTTGCTAAATTTCCTGGGCTAGCCTCAAATTTGGGAGCATTCTGAGTCAGCCTCTCTGAATAGTTTGACTATAGGTGTGTGCCACTGTGCCCTGGCTGATATCTTCCGCCAAATAACATTTAGTAATAGTTACTGTAGCCAGGCATGGTGGCACATACCTATAATCCAAGCACTTGGGAGGTTGAGGCAGGAAGATTGCCGTGAGTTCGAGGCCAGCCTGCGTTACATAGTGAGTTTGAGATCAGCCTGGACTATATGGTGAGACCATGTTTCAAAAAACAAAACGAAAAAAAAAAGAGGGTGTATGTGTGGTGGTCTAGGAATTGAACCCACAGCTTTGAGCATCTAGGCAAGCACTCTACCAGTCCTTTTTTGTTCGTTTTTTTGAGTTTTTAGGGAGACACAGTCCCACCAAGTTGCTTTGGGCAGTCTCAAATTTATGTTCCTCAAGTACCTGGGATTTCAGGCATACCTACCCCACCCCCTTTGGCAGTACTGGAGATTAAAACCAGTATCACTGTACCACTGAGCAATGTCCCTGGCCCTATTGTATTTTGAAACAGGATCTCACTAAATTATCAAGATTGGCCTTAATCTTGTGATCCTCCTGCCTCAGCTTCCTTAGTAGCTGAGATTACAGGTCTCTGCTACCATGTGCAATTCAGTTATATGCTTTGTAATGTGGTTTATATTAGGAGCTTAGCCTCTGTTTGGATCTGGTGAATGACCTGAATTTATTTATTTATTTATTTATTTATTTATTTATTTATTTATTTATTTTCTGTCTTTTTGAGACAGGGTCTCGCTATGCAGTTCAAGCTGGCCTTGAGCTCACTTTGTAGCCCAGGCTGGTCTCGAACTCACAATGATCCTCCTGCCTCAGCCTCCTGAGTGCTGGGATTACAGGCGTGAGCCACCACGCCCTGCTTAAATTTATTTAAAGAAAGGAGTGGGAAAGGAATCAAAAGTTGATGGTTTCTGTAGCAAGTATTGGACTCGGAGAATGGAATCATGTGATGGGGAAAACAATTCGAAGTGGCCTGAATTGGTTTTGTTGAACTGAGAGGAAAGATATGACCAAGCCCATATTTACTTTTTGCTTTATAGATTTAAATATTGAGGAAAAAAACCCTAGCGGGTCATAATTTCAAGTTAAACTTGCTCTAAAGGGGGCATTCTGAAGAGTGCAGAAACCACAAAAGAGACTTGCAGAAAACCACAGAAGTGGAACTCTTAGAGGCTCCAGCAAGGCAGTGCTGGAGATTTTCTTTCTTTTGCTTTTTGTGTTTGTATTGGAATAGCTTGGTGCTATGAGTGTGATACAGAGGAATTATTAAGCCCTAATTTTAGTGTCTATTCACAGGACCGTAATTACCAGAGTTGAACATTGGTGTTTTGGCCAAAACTTTGGTTCTTTTCTTTCTTGCGTCCTTTCCTTTTTTTAAATTTTGGAGGCTCAGTCAAGCAGTCAAGCTTTATCTGAATAGCTCCATGTGTTTGATGGGGAGGATAAATTGTTAACAAACGGAGGAGGACAAAAGCAGCTTTGTGGGTGCTGTCAATTTATAAATCACACCCTCTTACAAGTGTGACACTTGGCCTTGCTGTACAGGGTTTTATGGCTTAAGGGCCTTCTCTGAGTGAGGCACTCTTACATTCAAATGCAGAGCAAGCCGCCTAGCTTTGTTAGCCATTCACAGCTGGAAGTTTCCCTGGAGTCAATTATGATGGTGCCCACTGGGGTGGATCTGGAAACCTGTTTTGGGAGCCACTTCATTTCACAACGAGGAGAATGTGGTAGCCCAAGCAGGCACTCGGGCTGGGCCTTGGCGTACCATTCCTCAGGGTGCTACAGTCAGAGCTTTTTGTGCAGCCTCTTCCTGCAAGGGGCCGAATTTGAAGGTATCAAAATATTCCCCAGCTGACATTGTTAGTCAGCTGTTACACTTCTACAATTCAAGCCTGGATTCCAACCCAGAGCCCACAAGGTTGTGAGGCATTCAATACATTCCTCATGACAATCCCTGGGATTCCAAACCTTGTCTTTGTGTGGCCCTACAAGAGCCCTCTAGAAGGGCTTGGCCAAATTGGGTTTTGGCCATGGCTTTGTTACCTTATAATAATATGCCTTCTCCATTTTGGCAGAGATGGCCCTATGATTTTGAAGTTATGTTTGAACACAAAAATTCTGGATTCAGATTCGACCCTTTTGCCTAAATTGTATAGAATAACTGGTTGGCTTATGCAGAGACTATAGAATGGGGGGTGGGATAGAAGCCACTTCCTGTTTCCTGTGAAAGGTTTCTGGTTAGAGTTCCCTTCCCCTCCCCCCTATTCCTGGGTTAAACCAAATGTAAAGCCACTTTTGCCTCAAGGTACACTTTGAGCTCCTAAATTAGAAACTTTAAAAAACAAAGAGGAAAAACAAGTTGTGGTTTTCACACCATCTAGGAAGATACAGGGCTTTTCTAGCACATGTGCCATCACGATAAATAAGGCAGTAGGAAAATGCCTAGCCCATAGTTTGTTTGCTTCCTTTAGTACCCAGAAGTCATGAGACAGATTTAATCAGAATTGAATTGTCACAAGCCTGGTACAGACCCTACCATGCAGTAGATAAATGAGAGCAATGAAATGGTGGCATGTAATCACCGTACTCTTGGAGGCTGAGGCAGGACAATTGTGTTTGAGCCAGCCCTGGCGATTTGGTGACTTAAAGACACTGTCTCAAAAGGACCAAAAAAAAAAAAAATTTTTTTTTGTCATTTTGAGACAGGATCTCGCTATGCAGTTCAGGCTGGCCTTGCGCTCACTTTGTAGCCCAGGCTGGTCTTGAACTCGCAAAGAGCCTCCTGCCTTAGCCTCCCAATCTGCTGGGATTACAGGCGTGTGCCACCATGCCTGGCTCTACTGTTTACAGTTCTGTATCTTGCTTTTTCTCATACTTAATTTTATTTTGTATGCACTTTCCCATGTCAAATATTCTCTAAAAACATATATCTCAGTGTGAGGGCCCTAGGTTCAGCAGAGAGAGCGAGCTAGAGAGAGATATGAAGTGGTAGTGAGGAAGTATCCAAGAAGATTTCCCAGAGGAAGTGTTTGAGTTGGTGTGAGAGGTACAAATTTGCCAGTCACCAAACTTAGTCAGATAATCTCCCAGAGGAGAAGGTTAGGTGAAGTCACCGTGTGGGGTACAAGGAAACACATCTCGTCCTGCTGCTACAGTGCGCACCTGATAGAGAAGCCCAGAGACACTCACTGGCCTGTCCAAGTGTCCCAGCTATGGAGGGAGGAAGGGAGGATAGGAGAAGTGAAGATGAGGCAGAAAGGAGACTAGCAGCTGCACTTCCCTCCCGCACACCCTCACGTCCCTGCCTAATGAATCCTTCCTGAGCCTCTTACTGACTCGCCCTGAAAATGCTTATTCTGGGAACCTGTAGACTGTTTCTACAGAAGCGTGGGATACGGTCCTTATTTCAGCCTGGGCACCTCTCAGACCCAGCCCAGTGACAGAAAGAGTGAGAGGGCTGAGTGTTGATGGAGTGTCCAAGGGCCCTGGCTGTGCTCATGATTTACAAGGTGAATCCCCTGAGAAGTTTGTAGGGTAACTTGAAATTTTATGAAGATAGTGGAATAAAAATAAAGAAATTGGAGTCATTCTGGAGAACTGTTAGGATAAAAGGCCTCTGACACTCCCGCATTGCTGCTTTTGGTTGTTTTGTGGATTGTCCATGTTATTAGGGACTGTTGGATATCTATCCAACAGTCTCAGTATCTATCCAACTATCTGTCCATCTGTCTGTCTGTCTATCTATCTATCTATCTAGACAGGATCTCTCTATGTAGTGCAGGCTGACCTTGAACTCACTATGTGACCCAGGTGGCCTTGAATTCTCTTGCCTCAGCCTCTAGTGCTGCGATTACAGGTGTGTACAAACCATGCCTGGCTGTTGGAAGTGATTAAACACCTGACAGTGGCTACTCTATCACAGGCCTTGAAAATGTAGATACACTAAGTGGGATTTTGTTCATGATGTAGCAAGCAATACAGATTTGTTTTTACCTCTGCTCCTGAAATACTAAGTGACTAATTTGGGGGATTTCAATACACTTTCATGAATTAGTTGAGAAATTCCACAGTTGAGGATTGGTAGTGTTTTGTTTTCTTTCTCTTCCTTTCAGTGGCAGTAAGGATTGAAAGGAATTTCTAAGGTAAATCTATTGCCTAGGAATTGAACCCAAGGCTTATTCCCCAGTGTTGTGGTTTGTGTCTGGATGTCCCCCCAAAGCCTCATGCAGTCATGGGGCGGGCTTCTAGAGTTTATGATTGATCCATGGTCGACGTTTGGGATCATGGGTGTGAGTGCTACTTCTGCGCAGGGGTGGGTAGTTTGCATACAATGTAGGGGAGGGAAAGAGGCTGCTTGCTACCACTCCTTTTTACTCTTGTTGATTTTGCTGTCTTCTGCTGCCATGAACTGTTGCCCTCTGCCATGTGTCACTCTGTCTTGGAGCCAGCTGATTATAGACTGAAACCTCCACAAACTGTGAGTTAAATAAACCTTTCCTTCTTTAATTTTGGGCGTCAGGTATTTTGTCTCAGCAACCAGAGAAAATTAACGAAGGCACCCAGCCATTTTAAAAATTTTATATTTAGAGACAAGGTCCATCTGTGTTGCCCAGGCTGACTTCAGACTTAAGATTCTTCTGCTTTCGTCTCCCAGAGTGCTGAGATTATACACATGTGCCACAGTGCCCAGTAGTTCTGAGGTTTTGATTTTTGATTTTTTTGAGACATGGTCTCAGTATGCAGTTCAGGCTGGCCTTGAATTCACATTGTGGAAAGCTGGCCTTGAATTCGTGGTGATTCTCCTGCCTCAGCCTCCCAAGTGCTAGGATCACAGGCTATCCGATGTTTTCTTATGATTAGATGCCAGTTACACATCTGTGGCAAGAATATCTGGGAGTGTATTCTTCCTGTTGCATCCTGTGATCTGTTTATACATAGTTTATTAAGCTGTCTGTCAGGCCTTACATGAACAACGTTATTTTGTGGAGAGGTACTTGAACATGTTAATATCTCATTCCTCATTGAACTTCTAGCTAATTGTGTTAATTTTAGGTCTGTAGACTAATGGATTCCAGTTTATTTAAGGTGTTTTATATTATTGATTAGTATGGCTTTTTTTATTGTCAGACTGCCCCAGATTTGACCAGTGGGAGTTTCTTTAAGCTGGCTGTGTTTCCTCTTGAGTGCTGGGAGCACTTCCCCACTTTCTAGTGTGATAAGGTGTTTCAGGCTCCACTTGTTCTCTCCATGTCCAGCTACCCCACGCCCACCCCTCACCCCGCTCGCTCGCTTTGAAATCAGCCATTTCTCTAAGGAGAAATGCTTCTGTGAGTGGGGAATGGTGATTAGAAACTAGGATGTGGAAGTTAGGTGTGCTTGTTGCTGGTAGGTATCATTGCTGTTGGGCATTCTCAGCAGACATAGTATTGGTGGGTGGGTGTGCCCGTGCACACACACTATTTGTTTATCCATGAATATTTTGGATTCTTTTGTTTGTTTGATTTTTTGGTTTTTTTGAGACAGTGTCTTGCTTTGTAGCTCAGGCTAGCCTTGAACTCACTGGGTAGTGCAAGCTGGCCTCAATCTCATGGTGACCAATCCTCCTGCCGGGATTACTGATGTGCGTCACTACTCCTGGCTGTATCCATGAATTAAAAATGAGTTCATATTGTTGTCTCCCAGTAATGATAATTACTTAATTCCCTGAGAATTCATTCACCTCTCAAATTCTCTTTGGCAGTCAACGTGCCCCCCGCCAAATTCTCAATAAATATGCTTGTCAGGTGAGCCTTTCAATGGCTTTCTTGCCTTGTTGTGCTCTAACCCTTCTGGCTGGGCCACCAAGCCAACCAAGGCACTCTGGCTTTGCCTTGCCCTTTCCAGCAAGTGGCTGGGTGGTGGTGTTTCTCCCAGCAGTTGGTTTGGGACTGAATTATTCATGATAAAGAAAGAACAGTTGTGTTCCTTCTATCTATAGCTATTTCCTAGTATTTGGAGGTGATAAATAATATGTATTTATTGTATAAAATTCGATAATAATTTTTGGGGGGGGGCAGGATCTCATCATAAATCCCAGGCTGGCCTCAAACTCATGGTGATCCTCCTGCATCAGCCTCCCAAGGGCTGGGATATATTTTATTTTATTTTATTTATTTATTTTTATTTGTGGTACCAGGGATTGAACTCACGACCTTGCGCTTGCCAGGCAGGCGCTTATGCCACTGAGCTATATCCCCAGCCCTGGGATATATTTTAAAATAAAACATGTCATTGCATTTTTTAGGATAATTCGATTTGGGGCTGAGGAGGATGATGCTCAGTTGTAGAGCACATGCAAACCTGGGTTCAGTCCCCATCACCAAAAGTAGATAACTTGATTTAGCATTATAAGTTTCAGCCAGCCTTCCTCATACCCCAGGGCTTTTGCAAATGCTGCTTCCACAGCCTTTTCCACAGGTTATGTCCCACACCGATTAGTGTTTTTCTTAACATAGTCATTCATCATCAAACTGTTCTTCTGAGAACCGTTTAATTTTTAGTTGTTTTTGTTTAATATTACAAAGAATATTTTATTGAATATTTTTAGATGCATGTCATTGCTTCTCATTGGTGCAAGTATTTCTGTAGTATGCATACAGCCAGACTTAAGGAAGTGGAGTGGACTCCTGTTGGGGAGCTTGCTTGGTTCTGTCTTCCCTCAGTATAAAGTGCATGTCTGTCACAGGGTCCCCGTGCACACAGGAGTCCACAGTAAGTGGTCGGCAAGCATTTTTTTGATTGAATGCATCTTGGCTCCTCTTCGTAATCAGTAAAGTTTAAATAATGGAATTTTCTGAGATTAAAAAAAAAAGCTGCTGCTTTGTGGTTTAAAGTCAGCATATTTTCTCCCTGAGCATTTTTGCCTTTTCTCAACAGAAAGTGGTTTTTTGCCCTGTCAAAGAGGCCCTGGAGGTGGACTGGAGCAGTGAGAAAGCAAAGGCCGCCCTGAAGCGCACAACCTCGGATTACTTTCTCCTGCAAGGTGAGGCTGGCCAAGTGTTGGCCTGCATTGCTGCGTAGGTGACGTTCGCTCTGAGTTAAATGCTTCTCCAGCTGGTTCATAGTTGCCCCCTCTGAGAAAGGCTAAATAAATAAATGGAGGTGAGGCCCAGCATTGAACTCTGCCTTCTGGTGACTTGCATTTTTCCGCTGAAATGACCTCTACACTATGTCTTGGAGAAATAGTATCACAAACCCAGCAACTTCTCACCACTTTTCTTTCTTTACACTTCTTCCTTGGCCTCAAAATGGGGATCAGCCTCCCTTTCCAAACAGAAAACCATAGAGGTGTTTGGGTTTTGGGGGACCCCCAACATCACTACTAATGAGCTACTTTTCAGTCCATCCTTGCTCATTCTTGGGGAGATATTAGCAAAGTTTTGATTCACTTGTCAGTGTTCTTCCTGTGCCTGGTACTTCTAATTTTTAAGGTATTACATGAAATAACTGAAAACGCTGTGAATAGTAAGCACAGTTTTATGTGTAGTTCAGGGTAGCCCAGGTGATCCTCCTGCCTCAGCCTCTTGAGAGCTGGGATTACAAGTGTGCATCAGCACACCTGGCCTGCTCCATATTTTTAAATTTATTTATTAGGGCTGGGGACTTAGCTCAGCGGCACAGCACCTGCCTGGCAAGCACGAGGTCGTGAGTTCGATTTCCGGTACCAGAAAAAAAAAACAAAAAAAAAAAAAAAGAAAGAAAAAAAAGAAATTTATTTATTTATTTTTGAGATCAATAAGGCCTTATTTCTCCCACTTCAGCCTCTCAAGTAGCTGGAACTATACTTGTGTGCCATCACATCACTCTTCACTCTTCCTGTTTTTAAGCAAGAAAACTGAGGCACAGATTAAGGATACTATTATTTTCAAGTTTATACAGCAAGTGGGTGTAAAAATAATATTTTTAATAAGTTTAAAAATAACTTGTAAAAAGATTTTTAAAGAAAAGCTTGTACTTACTATAGAATATACCACAAAAGCACAAAGAAGGAAAAATATGACCTTGACATTTTTGTGTTCATATGTTTTTTCATGACATAGTACATGTAACACAATATTTGTACAGATACTGGAGTCACTCAGCCACCTCTTCTAACCTTGTCTGTCTACTCTAGGGCCTAAGGGAATCCATATTTTTGTATAACTGTAACTCATTCTCAGATAAAAGTAGAAAGGTAGCTTTTATTTAGAAAACCTGAAAAGTATCATTTGATTACATTTGGACAGTTTTCAGCCCCGTTTTTCCCTGGGCTGAATTGAAGTATATTCCCATCATCTTCCTGTGAGGTGCCATGAGAGTCCCTGCCCTAGGCTTCATTGCCAGCACCACATACGAGAGAGGGGGTGGGGGGAGAGGGGGAGAAGGGGAGAGGGGGAGAGAGAATGGTGACTTACTGAGATCCAATCTCAAAAGGAAGAAGTGTGCTGTGGGATGTAACTCCCTTTGTTCAGTCTCTGGTAGCACCAGAAAAGAAAGAGGCAGAAAAATATATAAGACATCCTTGATAACTAGTAAAAGGCTTAAACTAGATTGCAAGTTTATTCTTTTCTGTGCACATAGCCTTTCCAGTACTAGTTAATTGTGTTAACAAGATGAGTTAGAGAACGCCTGGAGGAATGAACTATTCTAAAGCCCTGAATATCTCATTTGAATAGAAATTATTAAATGGGTTAAGCAGGAAATGAGTCAGGCATGTAGCCAGGGCAGGCCTGTGGGTCCTGGGATGGAGGGTCCTGGCATGAGGAAGTTCCAGCTAGGGTCAGAGCAATGGCCCTGTCCATTCTGGGGCTCACTGTGAGCACAGTTCCTGGACCACGTAGCGGAAAGGAGTTGTTCAGGGCTTGGCACATTGGAAGCCCTGGGGATCAGCAGCCACTAACCTGTAAAGGCAGCATGACATGAACATCTCTAAACGATGCTCTTGAAAGAAGGGTTTAGCCGGGCATGGTGGCGCACACCTGTAATTCTAGCATTTGGGAGGCTGAGGCAGGAGGATCATTGTGAGTTCGAGACCAGCCTGGACTACAATGTGAGCTTAAGGCCAGCCTGAACTGCATAGCAAGACCCTGTCTCAAAAAGACAAAAAAAAAAACAAAAAAAAACAAAAGGGACCTTTTACCTGAGTTACCTTAATCCAGGGAGTCTCAACTGGGGCTATTGGGCCCTGTCTGGAGACAGTTTTGAACATCACAACTGCACAGGAAGATGTTTTAGCATCTGGGGGTAGTGGCCAGGGTTGTTACAAAATACCCCACACCGTGCAGGCCAGCTCCCATGACAAAGAGCTCGGGAGGCTAAGGCAGGAAGATTGTAAATTTGAGGCCAACCTGGACTATATAATGAGTCCCTGTCTCAAAAATAAAAGTCAGGGCTGGGGATATAGCTCAGCGGCATAAGCGCATAAGCACCTGCCTAGGCCGGGCGTGATGGCGCACACCTGTAATCCCAGCACTCGGGAGGCCGAGGCAGGAGGATCCTTGCGAGTTTGAGACCATCCTGGGCTACAAAGTGAGCTCAAGGCCAGCCTGAACTGCATAGCGAGACCCTGTCTCAAAAAGACCAAAAAAAAAAAAAGCACCTGCCTAGCAAGCGCAAGGTCCTAAGTTTGATTCCCAGTACAAAAAAAAAAAAAAAAGACAGTAGTGCTCAGAGTGAGAGGCCTGATTTAACCCTCTGCACTTGCCAAATTATTTTTTTAGCCAGCTCAACTTCGCAGCATCTTCCTGAGGTGTGGTGGAAATGATCCCCAATGTATTTTTTGAGTTGAGGAAACAAGAGAGACAGAGTAGCAACGGAGGTAGGACTCGAGTAACCCAGATATTTGAAGTCTGATTAACTACCCTTCAGGATCTGAAGTAACAAGAGCACACGGGGCCCTTCCTAGAGGTGCACGTGTACATAGCGCATTGAATCTTGGCAGTGTCAGTGTGAAATAGTGATACACCTCATTTATAGATGGTTTCAAAGGCACAAGCTGATGAATATCCAGATACTGCAGCTCCCTCTACGTTTAATAAAGCCATTGAGCTGAGGAAGCAAAACACTGGGACATTAGGGGACAAGTGTAGGTTTATTGGCCATCTTGCTTACCATCACACCATCGGAAGTTACCAGGTCGTAGCTGGACGTGGTGGTGCACGCCTGTAATCGCAGCACTTGGGAGGCTGAGGCAGGAGGATCATTGCAAGTTTGAGACCAGCCTGGGCTACAGAGTGAGCTCCAGGCCAGCCTGAACTCCATAGCAAGACCCTGTCTCAAAAAAGACAAAAAAAAAAAAAAAAAAAAAAAATGTTACCAGAGCCCCAAAGAGGAAGCAGCACCACATTAACACTACCCACGTGGCCGGCATTGATGTGTAGCTATTTAGAACAGGAACTTCGGAATTAAAACAGGTCTGGCTTCCAGTTCTGGCTTTGCCATTTTATGTTACGTTATGATTTTTGTTTTTTATATTGTATTATTTTTTGAGACAGAGTCTCACTGTGGTCTCAGACTGGCCTTAAACTCACTGTGTAGCCTAGGCTGACCTCGGAGTTGCACAGCAATCCTCATGCGTCAGCTTCCCAAGTGCTGGGATTATAGGCATGTGCCACCACACCTGGCTTCTGTCGTTTTAAAAGTCGTTTGCTTGTTTATTTGCTTCCATCCCTCACCTTATCTGCAGTGCTAGGGGATCTGACAAGGCCTTATGTATGTTAGGCAAGTGTTCTACCACTGAGCTACATCCCCAGCTTTGCCTTTTTTCTTTTTTTTTTTTTTAAGATGAGTGATTTTGGAGTCGGGGATTTAGCTCAGTGATACAGTGCCTGCATGGCAAGCGTGAGGTCCTGAGTTCGATTCTTGGTACCCAAAAAAAAAGATGAGTGATTTTGAGCATTGACTTAAATTCCCCTGGGCTTTAGCATCCCTCTGAAGATGGCGTGATGAGCAGCACCTGCCTCAGAGGGCTTTTGCATAGCTTGGATGATGGACAAACAAAACACCTAGCATAGTCCGTCTTAAAGAACAGTATGGTCCATGGCATTAGGTGCTTTTGTTAGCATGTATATTTTGCAGCTCTATAATAGAAGTTCAGGGATTGACTCAGTTTACCTTTAGTTTTCTTTTAGTAGGCTGTTATGGTTTGTGCCTAGGTGTCCCCCCAAAGCCTCATTGCGGTTATGGGTTAGGCTTTTAGAGTTTGATTATGCATGTGAGAGCTACACCCGCCCTGGGGTGGATAGTTTGCTTATGTAAGGGAGAGGAAGAGGCTGCTTATGGCCATTCCTGGCTTTTGTGCTTGTTGCTTTGCTGTGTTCTGCCGCCGTGAGCTGTAGCCCTCTGCCATGTGCCACTCTGCCTTGTAACCTGCCAAGTATGGACTAAAACCTCCACAAACCATAAGTGAAATAAACCTTTCCTTCCTTAATTTTAGGCGTTGGGTATTTTGTCTCAGCAACAAGAGAAAAGTAACCAAGACATAGGCATTATCATGGCAACAATCCTGGTGGGTTTTAATTTTCTGCCTGTGACATTGTTGGAAAATATATCCCATCTGTTTTGAGTCTCTTGTCCAAATGGTACTGGTTATTTGTTCTTGGAGTTTCAAGTTCCAAGGTACTAGATACGGTGATTAAATTTGTTTTGTTTTTTTAAGGAAGATTTTTGCTGTACAGTTTACATTGGCCTTGAACTCATTGTGTAGCCCAGGCTGGCTTGAACTTGGAACAGTCTTTCTGCCTTAGCCTCCAAGGGCTGGGATACAGGCATGTGCCACCTCACCCAGCTTAAAATTATTTAATAGAATTTTTTTGACTGTTTTAACCTTCTTCCTTTTTTAAGTACATAGTTAGGTTTCTTTCTTTGTGACTGGCTCTCACTTTGCAGTTCAGGCTAGCCTTGAACTTACAGGGCTCCTTGTGCCTCAGTCT
Organism: Chinchilla lanigera; assembly: GCF_000276665.1. Lineage (NCBI taxonomy): Eukaryota > Metazoa > Chordata > Mammalia > Rodentia > Chinchillidae > Chinchilla > Chinchilla lanigera. The sequence continues at coordinate 1,122,012 of NW_004955574.1, forward strand.
CCCGGGTGCTGGGATTCTAGGCATGCTGTTCTACCAACTGTCCGTTGTTGTTGTTGTTGTTGTTCTTTTGTTATAGAATCTTTTTCTTTCTTTTTTTTTTTGGAGATGGTCTTGTTATGCAGTTCAGGCTGGCCTTGAGCTCACTTTGTAGTCCAGGCTGGTCTCAAACTTGCAAGGATCCTCTTGCCTCAGCCTCCCGAGTGCTGGGATTATAGGTGTGGGCTACCACGCCCGGCTGTTATAGAATCTTAAAACAAGGAGGTATACCAAGTATCACCCATGCTGAGAATGGCAAGTATGTGCTACCTATTCTTCCTTCCATCCCTCTCCTCTGACAGATGCAGCTAACGGCGCTCTCCCAGGGTGTCAGTGCACCCTACCACTTTCCCTGTGGCCTCAGAACCCTTTGAACAGTACTGCCTGCAGACCCTCCCTGATGTGACACGCAAAATGAACCCACTTCTCAGTTCTGATTGGGCTGTTTTTGTGGTACCAATGAGGGATGGAAGGGAAGTGACTCTTCTTGGTCATACAAGTTCGTGGTAGCTTAAGCCTAAAACCCGTCTTCTTTCTTCGAGGCTCTGGTTCTTTTATATGACACCCAATGCCCTACTACATGTTTCACATACCCAACATGACCTTTCTTGGGTCTGTCTGTGGCAGTGGATGGCGAGCCCTAACCTTTCCTTTTGTTAGCATCTGCATATTCTTGATGACTTTTTCCCCTCCTGGTCTTTGTGAACACTTACGTCTCTCCAGAGGAGCTGCAACTAGAATTGCAAGTAGTGTTCCAAATGCATTGAGCACCAGGGGTTGCTGTCTGTCCCAGCACATGCCTGCTTGACTCCTTGGGTCACCTGCTGCACTGTAGTTTCCAGAAGTAGAGGGGAATGACTTTGATCTCTTCTAGGCTAGCGGCTTAGAACCTGTAGGTTGGAGATACGAAGCTGACTCTCTGCAGGTATATTACTGTATGTTCACAGAACTACCTCGTTTTGTTTTTCTGCTTGACTGTTATATAATCGAGAGGTTCTTATGTAATATGACCTTATTAGGTTTGTCTATGAGGATATAGCAGTATCCGTGGGTGAAACTACCTTCTGCCAAATGTACCTGCCATAAACTGTCTTTGTGGTCTTTTTGTTGTTGTTGTTCTGGGAATCAAACTCAGGACCTCGCACTTGCATGTCTTTGATAAATAACTCAACTTGCCTTTTTGGAATTTTGTTTCCTGCACTATAAATGAGGAGATTAAGTTAACTGATCAGTCTCTAAAAGTCTACATTCTAAGCAGTCATTGAATACAATGAAATATAAATTCTTGTATGTCTTTCCGCATTTTTATTTTTATACTTTATACAGCTTTAGTGAGATACGGTTTATGTAAATAAATTATCCAATTTAGGATATTGCTTTAGAAGAATTCAGCAGATTATTCTGTTATTTTGTTTTTGTTTTTGTTTTTTTTTGGTTTTTCTCTGGTACCAGGAACCGAACTCACAACCTTGCGCTTGCCAGGCAGGCGCTTTGCCGCTGAGCTAAATCCCCAGCCCCGATTATTCTGTTAATACAAACAAGATCCTGCAGTTAGTGCTAGAGTTCCATTGTACTTAGGATCAATCACTCAGTCATTTATTTATTTATTTGGTGGTGGTAGTGCTACTGGAGATGGAACCCAGGGCTTTTGCACTGATCTACATAGCCAGATTTTTTTTGTTAGGTCTTGCTAAATCACCCAGATGGGACTCTAAATGATTCCTCTTGCCTCAGTGTCCCAGAGCCCTGGAATTACAGGCATAAATCAGCATGCCTGGCCTAGAATTGTATTTTTGCCCAACGTGTTTTGATCACCAGCCATAGTATTAAACATGTAGTTTAAGTAGTGGTGGACACTCCTATGCCTAGGAAAAACTACAGGCTTTAGACCAACAAATTTGTGCTCAGATCACTGTCTTGCCCTTGACTCAGCTGGGCTAACGTCTGGTATAGGGGTAAAGGGTAATTGTACTTCCTCAGCTCAGAGGTAATGAGATGGTGGGTATAAAAGGTGTCAGTACCACAGGTACAGCTTTTATACCACCTTAGTTCCTCCCACCCTACCCCTTCTCTTACTTTGAGACAGGGTCTCACTGGGTTGCTCAGGCTGGGCTTGTACTTACAATCCTCCTCCCTCAGCATCCCAGAGCCCTGGGGTCACAGGCGTGAGCTACCATGCCTGCCTTCATTTTAAATTTTGAGACAGAGTGTTGTAAAATAGCCCAGCCTGGCCCTGAATTTTTGGTCCTCTGCGCTAGCCTCCCAAGTAGCAGGAATTACAAACACGCAGCTTTGGCTTTTTTCAGACTTATTTTATAATCATGTATTAAGTGGCATCAAATCAAAATCAAAAGATATAGCTCAGTGGCACAGCACCTGACTGGCAATTATGGGGTCCTGAATTCGATTGCTGGCACCAAAAAAAAAAAATCAAGGTTTAGACCAGTAATACCAGCACCTGGGGAAGTTGAGGCAAGAGAATCACCGCAAGTTTGAAGCCAGCCTGGACTACATATAGTGAGTTCAAGATCAGCCTAGACTACATAGTGAGACCCCGGGATGGAAGGGAGGAAAGAAGGGCGGAGTTAGCACATCAGAAATTTTTTTTTTTTTTTGTCTTTTTAAGACAGGGTCTCACTGTGCAGTTCAGGCTGGCCTTGAGCTCACTTTGCAGCCCAAGCTGGTCTTGAACTCTCAACGATCCTCCTGCCTCAGCCTCCTGAGTGCTGGGATTACAGGCATGCGCGACCATACTCAGCTCAGAAATTTATATAATTAAAATATGTCCACAATGCTGCTGTTGTAAAATCAAATCTTGATAACTTTCTGACTTCAGAATGGGGAGTAGCCCTGGAATATCCAAGATAATATGTGGTAAGCTTTGTATGCAGCATTGTCTTCATGTTTGTGACACCTCAGAATGGCTGTGGGTATTGAGTGCCTCTTACTGTGTTGCTTGCCGCTGTGATAAACGGTTGACATACTCTCTTACTCTCATGACAGCCTTTGAAACATAGCTGTTTACCCCCATTTTCCTATAAGGTGGCCGAGAGTGAGTGTGTTGTGATTGTTCCATTGTATACTCGACTTTATAGGCAAACCCAGAATTTAGGCAGGGAAGTCCGTTGGACCTGTGGATTGCGCCCTTGACTTATGTAATGTACATGTCTAAACTTCGTTAAATTTCTTTCTTTTTTTTTTTTTTTTTTTTTTTTTTTTTTTCCCCCCACCACCACCCCCCACCCAACCGCCGACCTTGCGCTTGCCAGACAGGCGCTTTGCCGCTGAGCTAAATCCCCAGCCCCAAAATAACTCTATTTGCTTTAATTGCTGTTCTTTTTTTTGTTTGTTTGTTTGTTTTGTTTTGGTTTTTGTTTTGTTTTGTTTTGTTTTTCTCCGGTACCGGGAACCGAACTCATGACCTTGTGCTTGCCAGCCAGGCACTTTTGCCGCTGAGCTAAATCCCCAGCCCTTCGTTAAATTTCAAATCAGAAGCTCTACACATTAGGCAAGTAGGATCCCTATTGCACTACAGAAAACTGGTTCAAAGATGCTCTGAGCCAAAGGTGGTGGCACATGCCTATAATCCTAACACTGATAGGAGGCTGAGGCAGGAGGATCTGCCACAACTTCAAAGCCAGCCTGAATTATACAGCAAGACCCTGTCTCCAAAAAAGTATTTTATCTGAAACCTGAGATGGGCATGTAACTCAATAGTAGAGTACATGCCTTGCGTGCCCTGGGTTCAATCCCTAACACACCAAAAGAGACACCAGAATACTCTCTGTGAAATACTTGAATTTTATTTTTATTATAAAAGCATCATGGGAAAAAATTTTTAAACCGTTCACAAAAGTCCAAGAAGTTTTACTTATTCACCTCTCATTTTCCCTGCTTTCAAATTTTTTCCTCGTCTGTTACGAATTTCTTAATAATTTGAAAAATGATTAGCATTTATAATTCAAAGTACATTTCGTTTTTTGGTACCAGGAATCAAACTCAGGACCTTGCACTCACCAGGCAGGCACTTGTGCCACTGAGTTATATCCCAGCTAGCATTTATAATTGTGTATGAGTGATATGATCAGACTGCTAAACACTTGTTGGCATTTTTAAATCTTCATTTCTCCATCTCTTTCTTTCTTTTTGAGACAGGGTCTCGCTGTGTAGTCCAGGCTGGCCTTGAACTCACTATGTAGCCTATGTTGGCCTCAAAACTCACAGTGATGCTTCTGTGCTTCAGCCTCCTGAGGGCTGGGATTACAGGTGTGCGCCACCACGCCCAGTTTTTTTTATCTTAATGACATGAATAATATGGAAAGATTTTGGTGCATATATCAGAGTCACTTTATCTTGCTTTTTTGTTACCGGGAATTGAACTCAGGACCTTGTGCTCACCAAGCAGGTGACTGTGCCGCCGAGCTATATCTCCGGCCCACTTTGTCTTGTTGACTGCATAATGTGGTAATCCTTTGACTGTGCCAGCTTCTCTGACGACTCTCATCCTGACAGGCATGTAAGTTGTTTGCAGTTTTCCTAATCCTTGGAATTTTTCTTCCAAGATCATTTCTGGGAATGTGACAGATGTGACTTGATACCTTCATGATGCCCTAATGTAACTTCACACTGGTCCTGTGAAGACAGGGTGCACAACTGTGGTGCACTTCTGAAAATAACGTGATTGTTTTACCACTGCCTAATTGGACACCTAGTAGATGTTCAGTAAATACATTTTTTTGAATGAGTGACTGGTAATTGGTTGTCTGTTCTTTTGTCCTACTTGGAGAGCAGCCTGCCCACTGTTATCTCCACAAGGCCCTTTTGCTGCCTACTCCTTGGATACCCTCCATATTTTTAAAGGGTCTAAAGGCTTCGTGACCCTAGCCTGCTACTCACAGGTAGACATTTCTTGCTGCTCCATTCACAATTTAGCCTCTGGTGCAGCAGATGCTCTCTTATCTGTGAGCACATGCCCATGTGCTTGCTGTGTTTGGATCTTGAGTGTTTTTCCAGTTTACTTAGTAAGATAGTGGTCAGATAGAATGCTTCCTGCTGCATTTTTCCACTATCTTAAGAGTTGGCCTTGCCACTGAGCAAGAGTCTCGTCTTTTTATTATTCTCCTGTGGCATGTTGCAAAACATTAAGCGGAGCTGGTTTCCTGTGGCAAAAAGTTGACTTTGATTTGTTCTTTTTGAGGTTACTGTGAGTTTATCATAACAGGAGTGCTAAAAATATCAGGTCTAGTATGGAAACACCATTCACTTACCAGCACGAACAATAACATTCAGCTTTAGTCCAGAGCAGGAAAAGATGGACTTGTCTGAAGATGAGAATTACAGTTCTTATCAGAAAATCCTTGACAATCTTAACTTTCTCAGTCTCTGTTCTGGTAAGTTAGGGAAAAGTACATAGGCCATTTTTGAGTCACAAACTGAAGCTGAAAATAACCTTAGACCAAACATCTTGTGAGCACCTGCTGTTTGCCTTACCCCACTGCTGAGAATCGTCAAAGGAAAAATAAGTCTTCTTGCCAATGGGAAAGACAAACATAAACTATACTATCCCTTGTCAGGAGAACTGTAACAGAATGCTATAGAAAAAGCTTTTGTAACCCGAATGTGGTGTTGTTTTCCTGTAATCCTAGCACTGGGGAGGCTGAGCCAGAGGATGATCACTGTGAGTTCGAGGCCAGCCTAGGCTACATAGTACGTTCAAGGACAGCCTGAACTGCAAAGCAAGACCCAGTCTCAAACAAACAAAAAAGCTATTGTGGCCAGGTGTGGTGGAACACACCTATAATTCCAGCACTTGGGAGTCTGAGACAGAAGGATTGCCCTGAGCTTGAGGTCAGCCTGAACTACATAGAAAGACTCTGTCTCCCCACCACACCCCCAAAAAAGCTATCACATTATCATATTGTGTTTTGTTTTTCAATATGTCTGAATTACTCAATAATCAGAAGCAAACTGCCACAGGAGCTCAGGAAACTGAGAGTCTGCCTATCTCTAGGGAATGATACATTCCCACACAGGTACTGGGTAGGTGGTAAAGAGAAGTGAGAGCTTGCTGGTAGAGGAGCAGTATATGCAAAGGGCCAGCGGGACAAGGACAAGCCCCCTTGAAGGTGGAGCTTAGTGGAAACTGGCCAGTTGCTTCCCATCTGAGAAGATCACATAGAGCATGTGTGAAACGTAGATTTCCTGGCTCTAGTTTTACTTTGCTGACTGAAAATAACTAGGAGTGACTACACATTTTAGATTTTTCTAAAGTTCACAGGTTTTTGAAGGATAGATCAAGCTACTAGGGGAAACTACTGCCATAGGACAAAAGGAGCCCAAATCATAGAAGGGAGCCTTGGTTTCCTCATTTATGCCTGTATTTAAGTATGTAGGAAGTGCTGCATTTCAGACAGTGACGTTGCACTGACACAGGACCAAAAGTAGCTCTGCTGTTTAATACATTTTGACAGTGTATCTGCAGACTAAAGAAGAGATAATTCAATCCTGAGCTGTAGTTGTGTGTTTCACGGTGGTATTAGTTAAGAGTCCTGAAACTAAAATGTATTCTCGAGTTGAGCATGTGGGTAAACATAGTGTGAATAACAAGAACCAAGTTTTCAGGGCTCGGGATTTAGCTCAGCGGCACAGCGTCTGCCCGGCAAGCGCAAGGTCGTGAGTTTAATTCCCGGTACTGGGAAAAAACAAAAAAAAAAAGAACCAAGTTTTCTTATTGGGAAGAAAGGTTGTTCCTGTGGATGTGGAAGATGGAAAAGGCTAGAAGGAAGCCTTTGATGCTAGGTTGAAATTAAGAGTTACCGAGATGAACTCGTGCTTTTTTAAATGGAGATATAGGAATAGATATGTGTGTGTGTGGGCGCACGCGTGTGCGTGGGCATTCATGTTTTAGGTGTATACCCCCTCAATTTAGTTATTAACTCGGCTTAGATGCAGAGATGTCGTAGCAACAGTAAGCATATTTATACCAGGTTGTTAATCTTTCACTGAATGAAAGCGAGGATCCTTCAAGAAATGGTTAATTCTAGAACTGGGGTAAGAAAGTTATAGGTAAGCTTGGAATATCTTGCTAGGCCTGAAAGTAAGGAAGTGCTTTAAGAATGATAGCAGGAGTAGTGGGGGGAATGATGGGAGAGAGACTGGGTGTATGGCTCAACGGTAGGTAGAGTGCTGGCTGAGCATGGACGAGGCCCGAAGTTCATAACCAGTAACACACACATACTTACACATACTGAGAAAGAATTCTCGGAGCATGTCAAAAGAACAAAAGAATAACCAATAAATGTAGGAGGAATGATCAAAGCAAAAAATAATCTATGTGAATTACCATAGTAAAAATTACTAGAAATAAGAATCACTGAGGGCTCAGCGGCACAGTGCCTGCCTGGCAAGTGCAACATCGTGAGTTCGATTCCCGGTACCGGAAAAAACAAAAAAAAAACAAAAAAAAAGAATCACTGAGGAAGCCAGGGATGGTGTGCATACTTGTAGTCCCAGCTGTTAAAGAGGCTGAGATGGGAGGACCGCTTGAACCTCAGAGTTAAAGCTACACTGGGCTACATAGCAAGACCCTGTCTAAAAAAAAGAAAAGAAACAAGCCTTTACCCTGGTGCTAGCCTGCCTATAGATAGCACTTGGAATGCTGATGCAGGAGGATTGCTGAGCTTGGGAATTTGAGACCCCACCTCAAAGGAGAATCATCCTTGGATGCTAAATTAATGGGGAAAAGTTTGCTGTGAAACAGGGTGCCTTCTAATAATATTAATTATAGAGAAAGACCTGGGTGGATAGCTTGGGGTGTACCACGGTGGTAGAGTGCTTAGCCTAAGTGCTTAGCCTAGCATGCATTCCAAAGACAGACATGGGAGAACTCTGGCAGATTGTTTTTACCTCATCAAAATGATCAAGGTTAACAATCCAGGAATAGGACAGACACATCCCATGCCTCCTGATACAATGAATTAGGGCACAATATGCTTGTTTTTGTTGCGGTTTGGGGTTTGGGGGCATTGCTAAAGGTTGACCCAGGCCCTTATGCATCATAGGCAGGTTCTCTATTACTGAGCTATACCCTTACAATTTTGCTCTGGAATTCCTGTCTAGAATTTGTGATTTTTGCCCGGCGTGGTGGCGCACGCCTGTAATCTCAGCACTTGGGAGGTTGAGACAGGAGGATCGTGGTGAGTTCAAAGCCAGCCTGGGCTACAAAGTGAGTTTAAGGCCAGCCTGAACTGCATAGTGAGACTCTGTCTCAAAATGACCAAAAA